>NC_090844.1:17004166-17320833 GCF_028021215.1 Eschrichtius robustus | reverse complement strand
AGGTGGGTGGAAATGCTACGTTTAATTATCAAAGAGGTTGCTGCCTTATGCAGCCGCCACAAGAAGCTATTTATATGGTCAAATTGGAATAAAATGTTATGGGCATAAGTAGTTCAGAACCACTGATTCCTATGTTTCTTTGGAGAAATATCATGAAAAATGTTGGGCAGTAATGACACAGTAGGGTAAACCACATTTTTTTTTAATTAATTAATTAATTTATTTATTTTTGGCTGTGTTGGGTCTTCGTTTCTGTGCGAGGGCTTTCTCCAGTTGCAGCAAGCGGGGGCCACTCTTCATCGCGGTGCGCGGGCCTCTCACTATGGCGGCCTCTCCTGCCGCGGAGCACAGGCTCCAGACGCGCAGGCTCAGTAATTGTGGCTCACGGGCCCAGTTGCTCCGCGGCATGTGGGATCTTCCCAGACCAGGGCTCGAACCCGTGTCCCCTGCATGGGCAGGCAGATTCTCAACCACTGCGCCACCAGGGAAGCCCTAAACCACATTTTTATTTGTGCTCTCTGTAGCCATCCTACTGTCTGTGGTCCATATTGGAGCTGACCAGTGGGAAGTCACATTACATATCATATCAAAGACCTAGTAAGCAAAAGGAGAAAAAAACTACAAAGGACAAAATATATATTCTTAGCTTAGGAATTCTGAAAATGACTTGTTGACTATGACTCCAACTCAGTGATCCACTGGTTCTGGACCTTTGGAAACCCTTGAGGGCCAAGATTCAAGATTTTGTACTTCTTGGAGAGTTCCCGGGACATAAGCTCTTCATCTACAAAGCAGCCCATTTTACTCACCTGATGAAAGAAATACTTAGACCATTGTATATCCTCCGCATACAATTGTTGGATGAATGAAGTGGATTATTATTTCAAAAAAATCAGGACCGAATCAATTGAAGATTCTTTTTTTTAGACATATGTGATCTATATTTTCCATTACAAACTGAAACTTTTCCTATTAAAAATCTTATTTAGTCCGTTTATTAAATTTTTATATTACTCTTTTGGAAATGATTGAAACCTGATCTGTATGACATGAGTACATTATTCAGTAAGCTTAGATGAAATACAAATGTCTTTAATAATTACCCACTATGCTAGGTATAGTGAGCTAAGCAAAGAAACGGGAAGACATAATCCTTGTCTTTGATGTGTACGATATAACTGGGGAGATGAGGCCAATGCACATGAAAGTACTAAGAATAGGGTAAGACAGTGTATCATTCAGAGTTAGATTTCTTTATTGCAGATTAGGAGTGTAATATAAATTAGGAGAATACAAAGATCACTGGAGACGGATGTGGTTTAGGGAAACTTCTTGGATGAGGTAGGACTTGAGCCAGGTACTAAAAATGGACTGCCACGGGGCAGAGAAGGTAAAGGGCATTCAAGACGTTTATTCTCCTTGGACCTTGAAATGGGGTTTGGCTATGCCCTTGTTAGAGTACCTATCATACTCTGGTAATTATTCATGTGGGTGTCCCATCTCCCCTATTAGAGGTATAAGCTATTGAGGGGCAGGGACCTTGTCTTAAATATCTGGGAGTCCTCCACTTTGCCTGGCTCACAGCAGAAAGTTAGTAAATATTGGTTGAATAAAGGAGTGGAGGCTGAGAGCTGGAATGAGCATGGCAGGTGTGTGTAGGTTTAGGGTGAAGTGGAAAAGATGGGGCTCAGTTAAGAAATCCCACCAGTTGGAGCAGAGAGTTTGTGTTGAGAGTAGTAGAAACAAATTTGAAGCAACTGAGGGATGTTACCATTAAGGAAATCAAGGAAGAATTTTGATGAGATATGGCAGCAATAAGGAACCACTTAAGAAGTAATGCGATATAACGTTAATATTATAGGAAATTAATCTGGCTGTGATGCAAAACTATCGTCAAAACACTAAAGCAATGGCATTTGACAATACAAAGGCTTCTAAATCAGTCATTTTTTCCACCTGTAACCTAAAATGATGAATATACGTGAATAAATTATTGGTCAACATAGTTTCACAAAGATGACTTCTTTTTCTATAAATAAGAAGTAAAAATGATCACTAAAAGAGAGCGATAAAACCGGAAGAGGTATCTTGAAATAATGTGGAACTTATTTCTTTAGCATGTTCCAAGCAGATTCTTATTACTTTGTGATTCCTAATTTTAGTGATGAACAAGGGGGTAATAAGTGACAACCATTAACATGTAATGAATAGACCTCCATGGAATATGGGGGAACTTCATTTTGAAGCAAGCGATGGTTATTCTAACAGGGTGATGTTGAAAGTTCAGGGGAAAAGTTCCTTTGATGTAAACATGGTCTTACTGGGAACAGCATTTTTACAGAGAGCTGTGTTGTAAACAGGGAGTGTCAGAGAATGACATTAGCAAATTACCTGTGTGGCTTGTGACACAGACACATCATGTTGCTCAAAATGAGCAAAGCAACCAGGACTCTGGGGTTAGGGGCTGAAGCCAGCCTCCAGCTGGGCTGCACGGGCAGTCAACAGTCGGGGACTTCAGTGTAAAGACATGTGTTTGGTTGGCAAGGGATTATTGGTTTAGCCTTTTCACCTCATTTGTAAATGTGGGAAGAAAATCATCATCATCCAAGGCACTCCTGAGATCTATTCATTCTCTAAGTTCAATTCAAATATTCCATCCTAGCTTTAGTTTTCTCTCTTCTCCCCTGAGTGCCTCCCTTCTCTGTTCCTGCAGACTTTATACATACCTTATTTGTACTGATCATATTGTACTTTTAGCACATTTAATTGGCTATTTATATGTCTCTCTCCTCCCACTAGACACTGATTTTCTTGAGAGGGGGATCCACATTTCATTATCATTATTTTTGTCTTTAGAACAATTAACCCTGGAAGGGACAAGAGAGAGAAGACTTTACTGAGGATAGCGTGGTGTGGTGGCCAGAGCCTAAGCTTTAGGCTCAGACAAATTTATATTTGAAGGTCAGTCCAGGCAAGAGTTGGGGACTTAGGCAAATTACTAAACATTTCTAAGCCTTGTTTTTCTCCTCTGAGAAATGAGGATAATGATACATAGAACACAGGGTTGAAAAAGGATTAGAAGAGATAGTATGCACCACTGCTTGGGCCACTCTTATGATCTCTAACTTCATCTGAGCCCTCAGTGTTGACCAGAAATCCTCTGTTTCCTTAATAGCATCTCTTTTCGATTCACTACAGCAGTCATACACCTTCACTAGCCCATTGGTTATTTACAGGTAGGTGACATATATACATACATATAAAGCTCATATGTCTGAAGTTGGACTCCTTATCCTAAACCTGTTCTGCTTCTTGTATCCTCTACCTCAGTAAATGAAATCACCATCCACTCAGTAGGCCAGTCTATGGATTTGGAATTTGTTCTTTTTTTTTTTTTCTTTAGTTTTTTAAAAAGTTTTGTTTTAATTGAAAAGGTATTCCCTAATTAGTAGAATTACCACAGATATACACAATAGAGTCTACATAGTTCTCATCTATTCCCCTTTTCTTTGACTTACTGCCTCAAAGTTTTATTTATTTATTTATTTATTTTTAAACTTTTTATTTTATATTGGAGTATAATTGGTTAACAATGCTGTGTTAGTTTCAGGTGTACAGCAAAGTGATTCATTTATACATATACACGTATCTATTCTTTTTCAAATTCTTTTCCCACTTAGGTTGTTACATAATATTGAGCAGAGTTCCCTGTGGTATACAGTAGGTCCTTGCTGGTTATCCATTTTGAATAAAGCAGTGTGTACATGTCAATCCCAAACTCCCTAATTATCCCTTCCCCCCACCTTCCCCCCCGGTAACCATAATTTGTTCTTATTTTGTCTTCTCTTTGCCCTCCACATCTAATTAACCACTAAGCCTTGTCAATGCTTCCACTCCCCTCTTTACCCACTTCTACTCCCCAAGCCCATACTATCAACATTTCCTGCCTTGTTCTCCAACAATAATCTGTAAATAGTTATCCTGCCACCACAATTGTGTCCCCGTCTATCAATTCATACATATAACACAAAAATGTGCGGACTTCCAGACCATTCGTCTTTGGGCCTTGTGCATCTATCTAAGCCTGTATTTCCTTATCACAGCATTTATCATGATACATTAGGACACATGTTTGTAATTCTCCCTGTGAACTCCCTGAAGGAGGGAAAGCATGCTTGCCTTGATAGCACTGTAAACAAACTTAGTAGATGGTAGGGATGTCATAAATATTTATGGAAGGAAAGAAGGAACAAAGCAACTAGCACAGCTCCTGGAACAGAGTAACTCTTCTCTTTTTCATATTTTCCCCATCTTCTTTTTCTTTTCACTCCTTCTTTTTCTTTTTCTCACCTACTTATTACAGTTACTGGTTTTAATTTCCATCATTGTTTTAATCATGATTACTATCATAATTATAACCATCATCAATCATCACCTAATATCACCTCTGTGATAGCAGGGAACTGCCAGCAACAGCTAGAACCTGAATGGAGGGCCAGCAGAAGAGGCTGCAGGGACACTGGGGAAAGCTCTTCAGATGACTTTAGAGGAAAGGAGGGCATCCAGGACCCTCCTCAGTCACTCATTTGAAGGCCTCTTTTGGAGGCGAATGGCAGGTACACTTCCCACGTTGATCTACCTGGGACATCAGCCTGACTGCTCTCAACGGAAACAGAAATGTTAACTCCATCTCTAGTGGCCTAGCCACTGGGCTCCATCTCAGTTGCCCACAAGGCCAGAGAGTTTTGAATGAAGTAAATGAACTTCTTTACGCCTTGTACCTTGGTTCCCATTTTTTCTCTTTTAGTGTCTTCTTGCTCTCTTGTCCACAGGGACCCAGTATTCTCCTGCCTGGAAATATTTAAGTCTACACTCATTATGTAGAGATTAAGTGGAAAAAGATTAGGCAACTTGTTGAAAGTCACATACAACTAGTCATTTGCAGAACAGGGACTAGAATTTGGGTTTTCTGAATTCTAGAGTTTTTCCTACCATATTGATTTGCCCGATGTGGATTCACTGGCTGAAAAACATAAACGAATTTGGAAAGGAGCAACGTGAGATTGTGTATGAGTGTGTGTGTGTGTTTGTGTGTGTGTTGGAGGTGAGGAAGTGCTTATTCCTTATTGCTTATTCTCTTCTTATTGCCCTCTGCCACCAATTTTACTTCCTTCATACTCTCTTCTTCCGTTTTCCTCTTATTTCCCCCATTCAGTTGTTCCATTCTCTGCCCGTATTTGTCTCTCCCCATAAATTACCCTTTTTCTAATGCCCTCTTCACTCCTTCCCAAATCATTATCCCCTTCATCTTTTGCCTTCTTATTTCTCCTTCTCCTGACTCTAGCTCTGAAGGTTCATTGGGTCCCTAAAAAATATGAAATGTTGAAGTTTTAAGGGACATTAAAGATATATAATTTTGATTAATTTGCACCATAGCCCATTTTATAAGGACCATTTGATATCCAATGGGCCTTTGGAAAGTCTTAACATTTCTTTCCGAAATGGTAATATTACATTTTTTGAGTAAAACTAAGTCAAACACTTGAAGACCAAATTTTGACTGGGAACTTTATTTCTTTGCTCACAAAAGGATGTACATGCCTATCTTTGCAGTTATGGAAGCTGCATGAAACAAACCCTCTGAAAGTTGTGAATAAAGAGAAACCTCTACAGTATGTATCTATATCCTGTCTTGAGGGGCAGTGGCAGGTGTAGGAGGACAAGATTAACACAGATTAAATTAAGTAGACTGTTGTCAAGTCGGGGGCTAGCAATTGTGGGACTAAGCTGAGAAGAATCTGTAAAGGCAAGAATACTGGATGGAGGGAATCTCAAAGCATAGCCCAAGGGCTTGGAACCTTTGCTGACCAATGGGCAGAGATCAAGGCTGGTACAGCTGTGAGGCAGGCTAGGGTGCTGAGGTCCAAGGTCAGCTACAAGCAAGATGTTTTCTCTGTTGGCATACTGGAGCTCTTGCTGCCCCATTAATGTGGGCAGCTCAAGTCTTCCTCCACCCCTCATGCTCTGAGGTGGAGCCGCCTAAAGGGCCAGGCTTGTAAACGCAGGACTTGAACATTCAGTGAAAATGCTCTTATTTATAGCAGATGGCTGATTGTCTATGGTGGATGATCATACCTCCTAAAAAATGGATGCTCCAGGTCCTCATGTTTTCTCTTATCCATCCATCCATTCTGATCGGCTAGGTCTTTTTTTTTTTTTTTTTTTGGCCGCACCATGCTACTTGCAGGGTCTTAGTTCCCCTACCAGAGATCGAAACCAGGCCCATGGCAGTGAAAGCGTGCAGCCCTAACCACTGGACTGCCAGGGAATTCCCCATCCAGGTCTTGATGATGTCTTTCAGTGATCCATCTGCTTCTAGGATCCAACACTTTCTGGGACCCAGGAGGGAGGGCAGTGACAGGACGCCCTTACTTCTCCCTCTTTCTAGGTTTCCTCTTGGCAGGAGATTGAGGTACTGGGCTTAGTGAGATATCAGAGCATCTGAATTAGCTGACACATGCTTGTGGGTAAGCATCCTAGATCAGCCTCATACATCTTCCATTCTAGACAGTCTGGACTGCAAGTTTTCCTATGGTTTCTATTTATATAGGATAGAGATGAAGATCACAGATTAGGGAGCCAGATTGCCTCACCTCTTCTTGTGTGACCTTGGACACGTGATATTACCTCTCTGTTTCTTAGTTTTCTCAACTTTAAAATGGAGATAATAATAGTAAAAGTAACTGCCTGTTAGTATTAGCCATTATATTTGCTGTGTTTATGGCCAGGGGAGTGTCCAGATCGGCGTAAGGGAGGAAGTCTTTGTGGCGTACGACTACACTTGAGGCTCCGGGGAAAGTGATGCTTTTAGGTCTGTGTGATAGATTAAGGCTGAGCACCCATTTCCTGCTACTGCTCCTGCCTGTACTACAGAGGCTGCACAGCCCAAAGCTACATTCCTCAGACATCTTTCTGCCTGAGGTTCTAGATGCAAATTGGCCTCACCAATTAGATTCTCTCCAGTGGGATTTGTAAGGCAGAGATGAGAAGGAGGCAGTCACCCTCCTGGTAAGCCCAGAGATGGAGAGATGGTCTTTCTGTAGGCTGTTTGAGAGTTGAGTCATCAGCTTTGATAGGTATCAAATATCATTACTTCCTCATTCCCCAGCTTCCTAGTTGGATGGCCATCTCTGCAGGGGTGTTCTGGGAGTCCTTCCTGGAGACAGCCCAGAGATCACTCCTTCTTTCAATATTAATAGCATCCAGTTTTCTATTTCATACCACTTTCCACTGATTGGTTGTGGTTTGCGCTAGATTTCTACTACTGACCCTTGATTTCACAGTGTTGCAGATGGTCATTTTAAGTCTAGAGAAGGATAAAGGAAGAAGCAATCTTGTGTGACTTTCCAGGGCTGGAAGAACACAGCTATTAATTATATAGTCTCATTTGATTCCCTTTCTCTGCAAGTACTTGCCTAGCATTTCTCATTTATCGGCTTGGGCTATGAGGACTTTCTTGGCTCTAATAAGGTATGTTTAGGGATTTTCATGCATCTTACTGACATATTTTTCTCAAGTTGACTACAAGAAGGAGTTCTGACTATCAATAATGGTATTGACGTGACCTGTAATTATGTGGTAGGACTCGGGTGTTATGTAATAAGTCGCTTCAACACTTAGAAGATTAAGGTCCAAGTGTTCTGCTGATAGAATATCTAGCATTCTGTCTAATATTTTAGAGTTGCACATTTAGTGAATTGAATGAATTCATAGTGTGGCAAAGAAGGAATCATTCAGATTGGGCCCATGTTTTTGTCTTCCTATTTTGATAAAATGTCAGTTCAGATCTTGAGGGATGGGAAAGAGATTCTGCCAGAGGGGTTAAATGAATTGATGTCCACGGTGGAAAATCTGGCTGAGGATGAAAATCCTAGATGAAATTTGAAAGGCAACTCCCACTGTGGGGTTCCCACATAATAGAACAAGGTGGACACTGCTGTGCTGATTCCTTGAGGTCTTGGGTAAGATTATCCATGCTGATTCTGAGGAGGGGTCTTTCTCCACAGTGTATGTCACTGGTAGCTTGGAGTAGTTCACGTGTACCAGTTAAGCAATTAGCATATTTCTTTGAATCCTCAAAAATGTAGGCTCAGTGGGAGTGCTTGCATAAAATAAGGCTCCTAAAATGTTAAACGCTAACCACTTGCCCAAGAGGAGAGAGGGGTTGAAGGTAGAGAACTGTGGTATGAAATTCAGAGAGCATCTTCACAAACCAAAAGGTGCTGTGGGTCTCCTTGTTGGAGGGTTGATGAGTATCTACAAGTGAGGAGGAGGATTAGGTGCCTAAGAAGTTTAGTCATACACACTGGGGCTGGGTGGGGAGTTGCCAGGATCTCGCTTAGCTGAGGGATTTGGACAGGCTGGATGGAGTTTTAAAAACCCATAGCTATAAGCTTATTCACTTAGCCAGAGGGCTTCAGTAGGATGAGACCAGCCAGCCGAAGGAAGGGTCAGGGTAAACAGTGAAGGCAGACTGTGGACAGCAGGGCCTGAGGTAGCTCCAAGCCAGGTTTCTGCTCTCTGTGGCTTGACTTTTCTTATTTGAGCCAATTTCTTTTTTTCTTTCTTTTTTTAAAGACCAAATCTCCTTCCTTTTTTTTGTCTCCCTCCCTTCCTTCTTTTCCTTACTCCTTCTCTTTCTGCCTTCCTCTATTTTTTAATTTTTTTTTTGATAAAGTTACATATGGTTTGAAGAATCAAATAATTGCATTTGGTCTGTTATGAAAAATAATCTGTTATCCCTCTCCTCCTATTACCTCTTTCCCAGAGGCAACAGTTTCAAGCTTTTACTGCCCCCCCGCCCCCGTTTTTGGATCCGCTGCTATATAAAAAAAACGTGCTTTTATTACTACTTCTCATATTTTCAATTTTAGGTTTTATTTATGGTAGTTAAGGATTTTTCTTTCTTTCCTCCTCCCCTCTCTACCTCCTCACAAGCATACTTCCCATTAGGTTATACTTTTGGAGATCAATATTCATTGCTCCATGATTGTGACTATGTAATTGCCATTCACTGCTGAGCCTGTAGCAAATTGTGATTGCTTTTCTTTTCTTATATGACATTTTGTCCTTTCTGGATTAATAACTTTTTTCATGTGTTTTCTTCTCCGTGTTTTTATTACTAATACAATCCCAGACTCCCCATTCATTGTCCAAGTCTCCTCTCTAAAAGTTCCCATCTGTTAGGTGTCCTGAGTCTTCTATCGTCTTGAGTAATATTTTCCAGAATCTTCAGACCTGATCCCGTTCACACTCTGCTTTCATACCCTGCAGTCAGCTGGTATGATCCCGGGCTCTCCCTTTACTATCATCGTGGGGATATCCTTGGCCACTTTGCTTCTCTGTGTCTCGTATCTCTGTCTTCTTATTTCAGTTTCCTTCTCTTTTTGGTGATGTGGATCCTCCAGGAGCTTTCACATAAAGGATGCTGGGGACATCTTTCTGTCAGGATTCAGATGGCAAGCTGGAATTAAAAACTTCAAAGGAGTATTTAATAACGGGAATGTTTAGAAAAGTGTGGGAGGCTGCAGTACCCTGGGGCCAGTTGAGAGCAGGCCCTTTTTTCCAATAGGTAAGTCTGCAGGGTAAGGGGAAGAGGCCGTTACTGGAACCTGGGGACACAAAAGACATTTGAGGGATGCAGTCAGCCTGCATTGATCCTATGGGGATTTTCTCTTTTCCCTCTTTCTGCAACTCCTTTTAGTCAGCCAATGGTCATCCTGGACAGACACTCTCTGTTTTGTGTCTTTTAGACACTGAAGGAGTTCAGGGCATGCCACTCCAAAACATGCTGCTTTGGTGTATTCATTATTTTAAGCTGAAGGCACTTGAAAAACAGCAATGTAGAGAGAGGCTTTCTCTGAACTCCCCTTATCTGCCTAAAGGCATATCCTCCAAAAGGAACTCAGATGTCACAGATGCCCTCCCTAGGAGTTTCATTAGCCAGGAAAGGTGGACTCTTGTCACCAGAGAGTAGACTAGAAATGACACCACACCCAGACACACATTGTCACAAACTGTCATACCTCCCGTCTACTCTTCTAAGGGCCCATCCACCTTTCCTAAAAATCATTTTCTCTCCCCTAAGAGACCTATATCTCCCTTTGCCCCATGTCCAGAGTTATATGTATCCCTAAACCTTAAGGGATCTTGTGGTTTCAGTCAAATTGGTTATTGGCTTTCCTTACTACTGGTTGAGGAGTTGTCTTTCTTTGGTCTACCAATCAATTACCACATGTCTTTCTGTTTCCCAGCTGTGGTTTTCTTCTCCCATTCTCCCCATCCGTGTACATCTAGGCCCTGAAAAGTTTCTTTCATGATATTTTAGTAGACTTTTGTGAGGGAGTGAAATTAGATGTGTGGAATTCTTAGTCTCCTTCCTAAGGCAGTTTCCCCAGTCCTGAAACAAAGGGGCTACATCCTTCCCCACTCAGAAAGGCTGCTTTCTCTTCTGGAGGATGTGAGGTTCATCCAGGAATTTGGCTGCTTGGCGGCTAGAAAAGAATCAGGCCTTTGTTCATGGCTGTATTGTTCTCTTGAGGCTCAGTGTACCTTCTAGGGACATGACAAAGGGCTTGACACACGGCCCTTGCCCTGAACCTTGGCACTGTCTTCTCTTTTTTTCAATATTCCACCCTCCATTTTTGTGACCACATGCAACCCCAGTCAGTCCCCTGTCCCAAATGACCTGAGTTGAGTGCATGCCTCCCTGAAGGGACCAGAACTTATTTTCTGAAGGGCCTCACTGGGGCTGCAGCTCCCAGAACTTTTCCTTTGCCTCTATCACATTTCCCATTCTTTTACTGCCCCTCTACATGATGGGTTAGCTACTTTGCTAGGTGTATTTCAGAGACTAATAATGGCTTAATGCATTATACCTTAAAACCCTTTTGCTTTTAAGCAGTAACTCCCGCATGCTTGTAGCTTAAGTAGAGCTAAAGGTGGAATACTCAGGCAATATTTCTGCCTGAGAGGTTTTCCTCTAGCATCTGTTTAATGTAAAGCCACCCCAGGGGTGATATCTTTGTGACTTTGTTCCCTTTTGAGAGCTAAACTAGCTAAGTTTATTGGAAGCAAAGCAAGGTAAACCTTAGGAGTACAGAGTTTTTATCGCCAAAAGAGAAGATACTGCCTTGAAATTTGTTTCTGCAGCATTTCGATGTACTGATATTCCAGTCTTGCAGAATTTGACTGTATTTCATGGAGTTTGAAGTCAATCGAAAGACAATATGTTGGAATCATTTCATGAATTCAAAGCATTCAGAGAAAAAGTGTTTACTCAGCTATGGTGATCGAGAAATTAAAGGCAACTAGAGTGATATGTCATGCTTGGTTATCTGCTGCTCTGATGCCAGATCGGAGTAAAAGCTGAACTTTGTGTTTGAAAGCCACTGTGGAAAGTGGAAAGATTGATTCTGGATTGCTGAGTGGGAGAGTATTATTTACGTATTCAGAAATAGAAGCATCCTTGCTTCAGTGGGCTGAGGTGACAGCATCAATCCTTACTATTGCAATAGAGCCCAGTGCCTTCTTTTTTTAATTTTGAAAGAGTAAATATTTAAATAGGTAATACAGAAAAGTTATTGCCAGTTTTCCTCTGTAGGCCATGGCTGGTTAGAAGGAGTCAGGCAGAATTCACAGGTGGAGAAAAAAATATTGTAGAAGTGACATCAGAATTCTTGATTTTGCAATTGGCCAAATTGAGCAAACATCTCTGAAAAAGCATTTTAAGAGAAAAAATTTATGAATTTTCTTAAGCCCTGTGATTAGAGTATAATACGTATTTATAGTCCCCCCAGGCGCCACACAATAAAAATGGTTAAAACCTTTAGTCCTTTTAGTAGTTCACAGTTTTATTGCCAAAGTTATTTTGTAGATTTTATGCTTAAAGCAAGGTCAATGTATTGCACTGTATAAATTATTCTAAGTAATTTCTCAGTTATTCTATAGCTTAGTCACAGGATTTTTTCGTTATTAAACATAGCCTTTCCTTTAAAGTTAGGATGAGAAGGGCAATATAAATCACAGGGCAGCTTGCCATTGGGGGTTTCAGCTTTACCTGTGAAAAGGGTTTAATAACAATCTGGCCCAGACACCAGTTCCCTCTCAATTACCTTTCCACATGGGCATTAGTTCACACTGTTTATTAAAAACTCCCCTTGCAGTTTTTAAATGGAGTGTTTCAGATTAATGGCCCCCATGGAGTTTAACTTCATTGCACTTCATTAAAGCTAGATTGCACAAAAGGTTATTTCAATTAAATCAGAACTCGACCTTAAATCTGTATAGATTTTTTTCAGAAAATGTGATAAAATTGTTCTGCCAATCCTTTGAGATTAACAAGGCAACATCCCTTTTAGTTACCAAAGTGCAAAACTCGTGAGCCTGTTCTGAATTTTCCTATGGCTATACATTTGGATTTTACAAAATTAGAAGCCAATCCATGAAAAGAGCCTGGGGTTATAAGTGGATCAAGTTACTGGAGAACAGACCCAACACAGGACACTAGAGAGTTTGTGAAACCTTTTGTTATAACTTGGGTGGATGCAGTAAACTGAGTACTTTAGAAGAAATATTTTTGTTCCTGTATAATAAAAATATTTTTCTAAATAGCTTGGTCTGTATCTTCCAGCACAAAAGTGTTATAAAATTTTCACTTTTCCTGAGAGTTTTTCTCCCTTGACTACTACAATCTGTAAAGCATAGCTTGTGGCAATTCCTAACCATTGTTTCCTCTTGAAAATTCATGATAATTGGAAGCATTAATTACTTATCCTACACTGTGAGAATACGGCCTCATTATCTTCAGGCAGTGTGTGAATTGATGCTCATTAACATCATAACTCAATAGCTCAATTTTATCTTTTCACGGGTTTCAAATGACTCAGTGAAACTACCCCAGATTCATTTCTCCTCTTTTTGGGTAGGTGAGATGTCAAAATTGTGCCTTCTCACAACCCATATTTGTACCTTGCTTATAATTTGAAGAGCTCTTATACTTTAGTTTTTATAATGCTTTTGATTTTTATCCTTAAAAAAAAGTTCAGTTGAAAATTTCTAAGGGTTTAAGGAACTGATACTATCATTGTTTGTCTTTGAATATTAGTGTTGTAACATTTTTTCCTACATCTGAGCTTGTTTGTTTCTTTGGTTGTTGTTGTTCTGCTTTTCTGCTATAATCTTTTGCTTTTTACCAGGGTTTTATCTATTTTTTATGCTTGAAAGTGGCACTTAGTAAAGGATACAAAATAATCTAAGCATTTATTCCAATATCTCACATACATACCTGACAAGAGTCACTGCATGCTGTGCACAGGGTTAGTATTGGCAAAGAGAGAAGAGGTGATGTAATCTGAGGAAAGTGAAATTAAAAGCCCTCCCATTGAATACACTCACATATAAGTGATTTATTTGGGTGAAGTTATTGAAGACTTGAGTTTAAATATGATATTGTGTGAAGGATAGCTAAGCCATTAAGTGATTATTACCAATTAACAGCTTAGTTCATTAAACGAGCATGTTACTTATTTGGACCCTGAAGGAATAATCAAAGAATGAATATATTTTGATTTAAAGAAATTGGCAAGTTGAGAGCATGTGGTACTCTAGAAAGAAATGTCCCACTTTGGTGTCACAGTGGGATAAGGATTCCTAGGCAACCAGAAGACAGCATGAGGACCCTGGATGCTGGGTATTTGAAGTGCCAAAGTAATGGATAGGAATTAGAAGCGAGCTGTAGGCAGACCTTATCTATTTTAGAATTTGAGTTTGGGTTGTCCACACATACTGTTTTCAAAGTGTGGTCTGGAGAACCTTGGAAGTTCCTGAGACCCTTTCAGTGGATCCAAGAAGTCAAAAGTATTTTCACAGAAATATCTAAACTTCATTTGCCTTTTTCACTCTTAATTTCCTCCAAGTATACAGTGGAGTGATTCTATAGTAGACTGAACAGAGAAGCAGATAGGAAGATTCAGGTGTCTTCTACTAAGCAAAGATATTAAAGAAATATGAAAAAATGTGAAAATAATGGACTCCTCTCACTACATTATTTTTGTTTTGGAAAGTATATATTTTTCATAAAACGTTATTTATGTTAATGTGTAATGGATTTATTGTTATAAATTGAATGAATAAATATTTCAAAATTATTAGCTTTATTTTTTATTTTAATTTTTAATATGGTAGATATCAGTAAGTGTAGATCAAATAAACAAAAGCTCTTTGAGGTACTTAATAATTTTTGAGTATAATGGGGTTCTGAGACCAAAATGTTTGGGAGCCACTGCTCTAGGTGATGAATGAACTCTTCCACACTATAGTTTGTCACGTGTTCAAGAATTTCCTGTACTTAATGCTGGCACTTGGAATATTGAAGTCCTGGCAATATCTCTATGCATGTACTTCTCCAAATGTGGTTGGAGAGAAAAATTTTGCTAAACAATTTTCTCTCATTGTGACTGGGGATGTAGGGCATAGGTAAGAAATATGAGAACTGAAAAAAAGAAATTTGAGGGAGTCAAAAACAGGCTTCCTTACTTCTTTCCTTTGGTGTAATAATTATGATATTTAGCCATTGAAAAGATTTTAGAATGAAATATTAATCTGTATCAGATTTAACTAAAATTGAAAAATAATATTTTAAATATTTAATAATAATGTCTCAAATGAGCATGAATGAACAGTTGCAAGTTGTGACCTGCTAGTTGAGAATTGGAAATAATTGGGATTCCTTGCATTGAGATGAGGCATGGAGGAGAAAGCTGTATAGTGATGTTGCAGAGTGACAGGAGCAAATAGAAAATGGAGCAAAACCAGCTCGTACAATAAATGATTAGAATTTAGCAATACGGTTGAGAAATATTTCCCATATGATTAAACTGCCTGATTCAAGTATGACTAGAAGATGATTGGCTTCACTTTCTGGTAGGAATCAATTGAAAAATCCCACTGAAGGACTTTGATTGCCTCAGTTGGGATCATATTTCCAATCCTTGACCAATGAACAGAAGCCAGGGATGGAGTAGCCTTGAATCAACTTCTACTAGAGGTACAAGTTGGAGAGGGAGGAGAAATAGTTCTCCATGTGAAGGGATGCATTCTTTCCAGAAGAAAGGAGAAGCACTGGGCAGAAAAAAAACAAACAACCTTAGTCAAGACCTGAATAACTTTGCAACTGGATTCTTACAATAACTTCTTCACTGGTCTTTTGCCCTTCAGTTATTCCCATTGTTGCCAGATTAGTAATCTCCCCAAACCCATTAAGTCATAGCACTCTTTGCTCAAAACGTTACCTTTGTTACCTACAATATAAACTCCCAGCACCTTCTCTTGGCATTTAAGGTCCTCTAAAATTTGGTTTCCCCTTGACTTTTTATTTCCATCTCTTTGACTCCTGACAAAAGCCAAACTCATCTGAGTTCTGAATCTTGAACTTATTGAACTTATTCTCATCTCCATTTATTTGCCCTTCGCCCTTGCCACGGTTCTCCTCTTATCCAAATGTTAACTACTCTTGAAAGTCAAGCTGAGGAAAAGTTGTGGAAAGAGCTGTCCCATAAAGAATTAGTCGACTCTAAGATTTCTGACTCAGAGCGTTGGCTGCCTTTTCTGAGTTTTCCCAGGATGGTATCACCCTGGTGAGTTTAGGGTTTCATTCTCAGGCTGGTAGGCTCAGAAATTAGATTTTGTCAACAACTCATCCTCAGTAGTAAGCTCACAGAAGCCAAGCTCATAAGACTAATTTTAAAATCACTTTTGCAAAGTGAACTACAACTGTCACATCAACAAGAATGCTCATTTGAACATCACCCTGTGGACAGACCTGTCTTAGAAATCTAAAAATTCCTAGATGGTCACTTGGCAAAGAACAGGCTAAGAAAGTTCTAAGTCCGGTATTTTTATTTCTGCCATGCAGATGGTCTTGCTAATGTAACCATATATTAAATCCTTCAGCTAAGGTTCTCTGTTTGGCACTGTCCCCAGTGTTTGCATCTCTGACTTTTTGTTTGCTGCTTTTGACAATCCATTTTACTATTGCCACATTCAGTTGTTAAGTTCTTTAATGTGATGAATCAGATTATTGTTTATTTAATTATTAAATTTTTATTGGAGTATAGTTGATTTACAATGTTGTGTTAATTTCTGCTGTACAGCAAAGTGAATCAATTATATTTATACATCTCTCCACTCTTTTTTACATTCTTTTCCCCTACAGGTCATTACAGAGTATTGAGTAGAGTTTCCAGTGCTATATAGTAGGTTCTTATTCGTTATCTATTTTATATATTGTAGTGTGTATATGTCCATCCCAATCTCCCAATTTATCCCTCCCCCCTTTCCTCCTTGGCAGCCATAAATTCAGATTATTGTTTATTTTGCTGACCTGCAATTCATTCTCTCTCCTTAAGGTGATGTTACCTAGCTTAGTTCTGATTCTTTGGGTCTTGATTTCATAATTTAATTCACGAAGAATGATATTTTAAAATTTGTCTTTATTGAGTTATAATTGGCATATAACATTATATATGTTTAAGGTGTTCAACGTGTTGATTTGATACATTTATATATTGCAATATGATTATCACTGCAGTGTTAGTTAGCACCTCTATCACATCATGTAATTATCATTTCTTTTTTGTGGTGGGAACGATTAAAATATAGTCTCTTATCAACTTTGTTAGCAAGTTTATAATACAGTATTTTTATCTATAATCACTATGCTGTTCATTAGATCTCCAGGACTTATTTATGTACTGGTTGTAAGTTTGTACCCTTAAACATCATCTCCCCAATTCCCTACTCTCTAGCCCCCAGTAACCACCATTCTACTCTCTGTTTGTTTTTTTTTTTTAATAAATTTATTTATTTATTTATTTATCTTTGGCTGTGTTGGGTCTTCGTTTCTGTGCGAGGGCTTTCTCCAGTTGCGGCGAGCGGGGCCCACTCTTCATCGCGGTGCGCGGGCCTCTCACTATCGCGGCCTCTCTTGTTGCAGAGCACAGGCTCCAGACGCGCAGGCTCAGTAGTTGTGGCTCACGGGCCCAGTTGCTCCGCGGCATGTGGGATCTTCCCAGACCAGGGCTCGAACCCGTGTCCCCTGCATTGGCAGGCGGACTCTCAACCACTGCACCACCAGGGAAGCCCCTACTCTCTGTTTTTATGAGTTTGGCTTTGTTAGATTCCATATATAAGTGATATAATACCCTTGGAGAGTGATCTTAATTTTCTTAAGTACTTGAAATAACATTTTATTACTTTACTGTCAACAATTAATATTTGACTTTCACAACAACTATGTTAGGCAGACAGGGCAGACGAGTATCATCCCCAAAAGATAAGGAAACTGAGGCTTAAATTGTTAAAAAGTTTTGTCCAAATTCACACAGAGTAATCAGTCAAACCAGTATTGAAATTGACATACTCTTACTACAGGCCCTCCTGATGGAAGACTGTTTCTTTATATGAACTAGAACACCTATCAAAGTACTGGGATCATTGCAGGTGTTTAATACATATTTATAAAAAAATAAATGAGAATCCCTCTGTGCAAAGAAAATGAAACGAATTATCAGCACCGTGAGGCAACATTAACTGTGAAAGCCTAGGCTTTTTGCTCCTCACTTATAACTGTGTCACACTACTAAACTAATTTCAGCTTTGTGATTTGGAAAATGAGCTTCATAATTCTTCTTGATGTAAATTAGTCAGGGTGTGACTGAACCATGAAGATTCAGGACAGGTTATTGGAATGGTCATGAATTATAGACGTATGCATGAGAGTTGAGGATGATATTAAGCAGGAAGTTTAGGATTATAGCCAAGGCTTTCTAGGTCATAGAGTTATAATGGAGGTCAGGACCTTGGATAGATCCCTGACCTATAGCAATTGTAACTGTGAGAAAACTCTCTTCCAGATTAGCGTCTTTTTTTTTTTTTTTGCAAGAACATATTCATAGTGGATTTATTTAACAAAGGACTTGAGACTTGCATTAGTTGTCTATTGACGCTTTAACAAATTACCACAAACTTAGCTTGTTAAAACAACATGAATGTATTATCTCACAGCTCTGTGGGTTGGATGCCCAGGTGGGCTGGACTAGTTCCTCTGCTCTGGGTCTCACAAGCCCCAAATCAAGGTGACAGCCATCCGGGGCTCTTACTGGAAGCTCTCAGGGAGAATCCACTTCCAAACTCATTCAGGTCACTGGCAACTCTCAGTTCCTTGAGACTATTAAGCTGAAGTCCTCATTTCCCGGCTGGCTGTCAGCCGGGAGCCTCTATCAGCTCCATCAGACTGCCTCTATTCTCTGTCACATCGTCCCCTTTATCTGTAAGCCAGCAAGGAGGTGTCAAATCCTTCTCATGCTTCAAATCTCTCTGACTTTTCCTTCTGCTTCATCTCTTCTGCCTCCAGATTAGCATCTTTTATTTAGATTTAGGCTTTCCTGGGTAACCTCTCCCCCAGATAAAATTCTCTGGCTTAGACATTGAAGGTTTCTGAGTTTGGAGAAAGATTTTTATTAATGAGATGCTCAGTTGCAAACATCAGAAATCAACTCTGGCTAATTTAAGTAAAAATTTATTAGAAGTAATGTTCATTAGAAGTAGTTTAGAAGAATCAATGACAAGTCTGGAGAACCATACTCAGAAAATAGGGAGGAGCCAAATGAAACTAGGCAACTGAGAACACAGCCATTAGCACTGTTGCTAATGAACAGTTGCTGCCCCGATGCTGCTGTGCTCTTAACTCCACTGTTGCAGTGACAGAATATCTACCATCTTCAGAGCTCTGCATCACTTTCTCAAGATCCTACACCTGGGCTGAAGCTCTGATTGTTCAGGCTTAGGTCATGTGTCTCTGCCCTGCTTCCTGGGAGCACAGAGGTCAGATATCTGCTCTCTCTTTGGTTTCTGTAATGGGAAGTGTTCCAAATAGAAAATGTGGGGAACCATTTATTTTATTTTATTTTTATTTTGTTTTATCTTAACATATTTTATTTTATTTTAATGAATCTTTTCTCTGAATTTCAGGATTCCCACTCTTGGAAGAGTTGGGTGGGCTTTTGGACTGGCCTTGGCTTTTGTTTCTGTATCTCTTCCCAGCCACCCACTCACCAGGCCATAAAAGTTGTAGCTAAAGTTCACTGAGTTTGGCAAATGCCCAATGATCACAACTTGATTTTAGTGCTCTGCTTACCTTTCCAGGTTTCTGATTTGACTTAAATTGATAATTCTTAGTATTTCTTACTTTCCTGCCAACTCATCAATATATTTTTAAAGATTTAAAAGTATTGTTATCTACTATTTTCCTTTATTTCCTGTATGCCTATCTAGTATATCTATAAGCATACATGCAGAAATAGGAGTTAGGACTAGTTCTTTGAAATCACCTCATTAAAAAGAATAAAAAGTATGCATATGGAAATAGTAAAGAAAGTGATTCTTGGAGGTGAGAGAAGGAGGAGGGAATACATTTAAATCAACATGCTCAGATGATAAATCAACTGGGCCAAAGGGCTGTTAATCAACGCTCAGCAGACAGAGCCAAATATAAACATCATGACATACTTTATTTGGATTGTTTATTGTGAGCCTGGTGTTTCTTCAGTTTAAGCACTTCCTTAAAGAATAATATCCCAAGAACATACAGACTGGTGGAACAAAAGAGCCATGTTGCCAAATCTGAATATAACAACCAGGTCAAACCAATAGTATATGTTGGAGTTTAGCACTAGGATCAGCTTCTGGCTGAATTCTGGGCATATATTTGGGCTTCGCAGCTGAAGAAAAACCCCACAGATAGATCTGCATGATGGGAGCCTTGCTGAAGTCAAGATGGGGGTCCTGAAGTTCACTCTCTTTAATGACAACTAGAAGGTCAGTGGGAAGAAAATGTTTCTGTTCTTTTAAGTGGTAGTATTAAATATGGTTACTTCTCACAAAGTTAAAAAATGTCTAGCTGGTGGAGTGTATGCATGGGAGAAAACTTCATTCTGCGTGTTAGTGTAATTGCTCTGAGCCTGCCAGAATGATTTCAGAGGAACCCTCGACTTGCCTCTCATCTCAATAATTCTCCTGGTGGATGTGTCAATGTAGGTGTGCTCCCGTATGTAAGCCTGAATCAGCCACACAAACTCCCCATGCCTTTGTTTCTCTCGTGCTGAATTTTGGAAGCTTGTTATAAGACTATTAAAAATATTCCTAAAACTTTTAGGTATCGTGTATAATACATTGATGGTAATTGATACAGTGCATTGATTCTAATGTAGAATTGATTTTTCATAATTCTGCCATTTAAACTATATGATCAGCTTGAGCAGTATGGAAAATATTGTATTAAATAGCACTGTTGCAACTGCCCCAAGGTCAAATAAATACCTTTTCCCTTGTAATGTGTGCAATAATGTTTCCTTTAACCAACAATAAGGGAACTGGGTATTTCATATAAATGACTTTTTTCAGGTAATTGAAGGTTACCCCTCAAAGAACTTTAACTTCTTAAAATTTTAACTTGTTTGAATGGAAAGCACTAAAAAGTGCATTGTCCACCTCCTGAATTTAGAAATAAAAGCACAGAAAAGTATGGAGACTAATCAAATCCATGTTTCCATCACACAGATTTCCCTTCTTTATAAATAGAGGATATTGAGTGTAATTTAATATTTACAAAATGACCTTGTGTTATTATTATTACATCATGCTGTGTGAGGAAATATTACTCCCGTTTGTGGAGTATGTGGATAGTTAAAAATTTCATTGAAGTGCTTGTATAAAATATGAAAAACATAAAGAAAAAACAAAAAATGACTATAGGCTCACTAGGCAGAAGTAATCATTGTTAACATTTTGGCATTATTACTATTTCTTAATAAAGTTAACGTGTTACTCTCTCTACAATTTTCTAATCCTTTTCTAACTTTTTAATATATTATGAATGTTTTATCATAGCCTTAAATATTCTTGATGATTTACTTTCTAATGGCTACATGATATCCCATTGTATGGTGACACCATTATTTTCTTAACCAGCCTTCCAAAGGAGATCATTTATACTTTTCCAATGTTTAGCTATTGTAAGCAATGCTTCAATATGCACCTTTGTACGTAAATCTTGGTGGACATCTTAATTAACATATTCAACAAGAGTGTATGGAGCATTTACAATGTTTGGGCAATATTCTAGGTGTTTGGGATACAAAAGTGAGTAAAACTTGTCCTTGTAGAACTTATATTCTAGTAGGTGGAGAGTAACAATAAACACAAATAAATAAATTGTATAGTATTAGAAAGTGATAAGTGCTATGAAGTTTAACAGTATTTCCTTAGGATAAATTCCCGGAAGGCTCCTGACACATATTTTAAAGTGTCTTCCAGAAAGGCTGTACTGATTTGTGTTTCTACCAAAAATGTTTGAATATCTCTTTTCCTGCCCTTGAAAACAGGTGTTTCTAAAGAAAAAAAAATACTGTTTTGTTCAATGAAATTTATCTTATGTTTAAATTTGCATTTTCCAGATGCTAGTGATTTTTGAATACATTTTAATATGTTTATTGATTATGTGCATAATCTTTTGTAGAACACTTTTTCATGTCTTTTGAATAGTGAAGGGTTTGGGTGGCTCTTAGTTTTCTAGAGCTGCTGTAACAAAGTACCATTAACTAGGTGTCTTAGAACAACAGAAATTTATTTTCTCACAGTTCTAGAGGCTAGAAGTCCAAAATCAAGGTGTTGGCAGGGCTGTGCTCTGTCTGAAATGTATAGGGGAATCATTCCTTGCTTCTTCTACCTTCTGGTGATTTCCTGGCAATCTCCAGTGTTCCTTGGCTTTTGGATGCATCACTCCAGTCCTCCATTGTCACATGATGTTCTCTTTGTGTGCATGCCTCTTTCTCTTTGTCCAAATTTTCCATTTTTACAAGGACACAGTCATATTGGATTAGGACCCACCCTAATGCCATCCTATTGACCTTATTTTAATTTGAACATCTGTAAAAATCCATTTCCGAATAAGGTCGTGCTCACAGGTACTGAGGAGTTAGGACTTCAGCATATTTTGGGGGGACACAATCCAATCAATAACAGTGCCTAAATCCCACTTTTTATTCCTTTTACTTCCAGGCCTTAGAACAATCAATGACAAGTGGGAAGTAGGATTTATTTTCCTAATTTTTGTATGCACTCTATGATTCCCTGAGACTAAAGTGGGGCTTCTGACTTTATCCTCCAATCTTGGTAAATGCAAGTTCCAGCCCATCTGCTTAGATAGGTCTGAGCTTACAATGCAGGCTTAGAATTTATCTACTCAAACTCATGGGCATAGCCAAGGAAGATGGTTGGACTGCTTCACACACCCATTCTCGGGGCACGGTGGGGAGAGAGAGAAAGGCTGACAGAAGCAGACTCTGAGTTCTGCCCAGATGGACTTTCTGTGAGGGACAGAAAGAAGAGGACTGCCCACAGTGCCCCCCAGGAAATAAAGACGTTAGCAAGAATAACTGCTACATCTGAATGTAGATGTTGAAGAAAAGCAACTCGACAGCCTAGTTTTTGCTTCTGAGACTTTGACACACCTCTTACTCTCTTGGCAAGGAATGAATAAAGAAGTAGAGGGAGAAAGATGGAATTGTTTTCTCTGACATCTTCTCTCTCCTCTCCCTGTGTAGAGTAAGAGTTGCAGTAGAAGTTCCCTCTTCTGTGGAAATGTAAAGAGAAGGGATAAGACTAGTTTTTATAGCTCTTCTGCTCCCTACTTGCAATTCTTTTGCGTTCTGTTCTACTGTCAGGCTATTTGCCATCACTTATTTCTGACAATGTCTGCTTCCAGAAATCTATTTTTCTTTCTCCTGTGCAGAAGCCAAATAATCAAACTTGATAATTTTACTACTGGTAATGCTTAAAGGCAGTGCTATGACTTAGTGTAAAAGTTTTGCAGAACTCTTTTTCAATAACTGCATTTTTTGTCTGCTTTTGAGTTTGTGACTGGTTTTAGGATGGGGTGAGATTGCTGGGGAGAGCCCACCACAAAGTAAGGTAGAATTTTTTTCATATACAGTGAATATTATATAGCAATAACCTTAACTAATGAAACAACATGTAAACAGAAGACCATTTCCCCCTAGAACTAAAGGGCAGCAACTATACAAAAACAAAAACAAGACACAAAACAAGTTATGAAGAAAACCTTTAAAATAAGTGCTATCCAAACTGTAAACTTTGAAATGACCCCAGGATATTGGAGTTGGAAGAAGTCATAGGGAAATATGTTTTCACTTGGCAAATGATGGTGACAAGAACTACTGACATTACTGGACAGAAGGACCAAATTCCCAGCTGAATAATCCCACCCAGGACTAAGGCTGTGAGGTAGTTTCTAAGAAACTCCCAATCCACAGTCATCTCTTAGTGCTTCTCTTGCAAGTGTTAATGTTGGTGGCCTTTGAGGTAAGAATGGTAAAAATGAGCTTGTTATTCAAATTCCCTGTGACTCTTTTTTTTTTTTGTAAAAGGACTAATATTACAATAGTAATGATGTAACTAATATATACTGGAAACATTGCTCTTCTATCATTTTTTATATGCTCATGGGTTTGAATATTAATAAAGTAGTAAGTACTGAGGTGATTTTATCACCTCTTTGGTTCTGCCTTTATTTGTCTTGTTTCCACAGGAATGAGATTTCAAAATAAGCAGCTAATGAGCCAAGTTCTCCAAGTGTAAATCTTTTTTGGAAGGAAGCCCTCTAAGGACTTCTTCAGGAGAATATTGTACCTGCCTGGGCAGGAGCAGGACAGCATTTTACATCTCTACTCTGTATAATCCTAGAATTGGAGAGTTTCATTTAGAAGTCTAACTCTAAAATGAGAATAGAAAGGGAAAGAGACCAACTCATGTTCTCAGGAATTCTTTCAGCCCCATGACAGCAGTCCTTCAGTAATTCTTTTTTTGCCTGATATTTTACTTGCAGTAGTCAAGAAACAATATCAGAATCAACAACCAAACAGGCAGCTTGTAGCAAGAGAGAGCCATCACTTTTGTTAAACAGGAACCTGATTTGAGCAAAATATTGAGAAAGACTTTGGAGGAAGGATATGCCATTCATTTTGACTATCCATCCACTCACGAAGCAGTGCAGATTCTATCTCCTTTACCTCTCCCAAAAGATCTGTTTCGTTTTCCTTCTGCTTCTGCTTTAGTTTAAGTGGCCTTAATCTCGTCTCACCTGGATTCCAACTAAAATCTCCAACCGATCTTCTTGACTTCAGTCTGGTCGCCTTCATTCCATCATAGACTCAACCCCATACTTATCTTCTAAAATATAAATCTGATTACATCATCTCCTCTTAAAAAGACTTCAGTTACTTTCTTTCCCCCCCCCCTTTTAAAGTCTAAATCCTAGCCAAGTACCCAAGCTTCCCATGACCTGGCTCCCGCCAATACATCAAGCTTCATCTATCTGGCATATGGCAAACCTTCAATACATTTTATGTAATGGATAACTCTGATCACTACTCAGGGAGGTCTGAATGCCCAGGGTTAGTCCTGTGCCCTTGATATTAAAGCTCTAATCCACAGTAGCTACTTCCAGATGACAGTGACATGCTTTGTGGAGAGGAGCTCACAGCTTTTTGTTCTCAGGATCCCTTTACACACTTAAACATTATTGAGGACCCCCAAGAGCTTTTGCTTTTGTGGGTTGTATCTATTTATATTTACTCTATTAGAAATTAAACTGGAATTTATTAATGATGATACTAAGTCCAATGCATTTTAACATAAATAGCATGTTTTTATGAAAAAAATCTATATTTTACAAAAGTAAAAAAATTAGTGAAAAAAAACAAAATTGTGTTTATATTTTTACAAACCTTTTAAATCCCTGATTAATAAATAGATGGCAGATATATTCTCATATCTGTTTCTGTATTCAGTCTGTTGTGATAAATGGTTTCATTTGATGTATAGGAAGAAAAGCCTCATATGGATATGTAGTTAGAAAAAGGAGGAGTATTTTAATAACCTTTTTACATAATTGTGGGCATTCTTCTTTGATATTTTACCAAAACTGGACAAGTGGTGATTTCTTAAAAGTTAGTTGCAATGTGGAATCTGAAGCCATATCAATACATTTTCATACTGTTACATTAAAATCCACCTTTCTATTTTGAAGTTTGAATGGATCTGTTATACATGCATGATTTTGTGATATTATGCATTGATCATTTTGAAAATATCAGTTCATGACTTATGCAGTTCTTCTAAATATTCACCCGTTTAAAAATGCAATATCCAAAAATTACATTCACTTCTGTCATCACCAATCTCATTAGGAAAGCCTTGAAGTATTGGGAATTTTTCAAGTTGGAAATTTTTCATTGGCAATGAATGCTTTCCTCGAAGCGACAGATTCGCTTTGTTCATTTTTGTGAAAGTGTCTGCCAAATGCTTAAGTCTGAACAACCATAGTTTATCTGTCATTCTTTCAACTAAAAAATGATATTTCCTTTAAAAATCTGGCTAGTTCAGCTCACAACTCAAACAAACACACAAGTCATTTTCTTCAAGCAAAAATGTTAATTCACTATGCAGTGGAAGTGCTGTACATATATTTCTCATTTCATCACACAGAATATTAAAATAACCCATATCCAAGGATTAAGTTGATAAAATTAATAATCTATGTTGCTTCTTTAAGGAGATCCCTAAGTCTAATGGACATGTTTTCCTATTATGAGTGCTTGGAGGTGAAGAATACAATAACTCCCTGTAGAGTTTGCTGCCTCTACCTTGATTTGTGCTAAGTCACCCAGCAGTTTACCTGCCATTGCTATTGCACCAGCATTGTAAATGTTAACATAGTGGAAAAGGCAGTTATGTCTTAGTACTATTATGAAAATAGTTTTGACCTTGGTTGCCCCTGGCAGGGCTTGGGGACCTCCATGTGTTGGTAGACCCCACAGAAAATGCTGCTGTCTTAGAGTACCAGCCATTGAGTACCTCTCCCTCCCAAGAAAGGGCTTTTTTGAATCTCAAGAGATACAATGATTTGAGAATTTGATTTAACTTTTGTAACTCTAACACTAAAAAGAGTTTTTGATAATTATCTGTGTTGGAGTTAAAAAAATCAAATTATGCAACAATGGATATTTAAAAGAAAAAGTGTAGCAATAATAGTATAATTTATTGAGTGCTTTTTATGCTCCAGACACTGTCATCAGACTTTACATATACTTCACTTAATACACACAACAACCTTAATTACTAGGTACTATTTTTTAAATTAATTAATTAATTACTTATATTTTTGGCTGCGTTGGGTCTTCGTTGCTGCGCACGGGCTTTCTCTAGTTGCAGCGAGCGGGGGCTACTCTTTGTTGTAATGCGCAGTCTTCTCATTGCGGTGGCTTCTCTTGTTGCGGAGCACGGGCTCTAGGCGCGCGGGCTTCAGTAGTTGTGGCACATGGGCTCAGTAGTTGTGGCTCATGGGCTCTAGAGCGCAGACTCTGTAGTTGTGGTGCACGGGCTTAGTTGCTCCGCGGCATGTGGGATCTTCCCAGAGCAGGGCTCGAACCCGTGTCCCCTGCATTGGCAGGGGGATTCTTAACCACTGCACCACCAGGGAAGTCCTGCTAGGTACTATTTTTTTTTTCTATCTACAATAAGGAATTGAAGTAGTAATGGGGTTAAATAATTTGCCCAAGGTTCACATAGTAAGTGGCAAAGCTGAGTGTGTCAAGCTCAGTTCTTTCTAACTCAAAGATCACACTATTAATCATTACTAAAGTTACTAATAAACTATTTTCTATCCTAATTACCTAAATGAAAGTTTGGTGTCCTTCCAGGCATATATTTTGGCTTACCATGGACTTTTCTAACTATCATTATTCGGAGTTACCTCTTCCAGGAACTCTTGTCCACTTGACCTGATTTAAATTTCTCATTTTGGGGCTTTTATAGTTTCAATTATTGCATGTATTGCTGTTTTCCATTATTACTGATATTTTCCCTCCTTATTTTACATACTGTAACTCCTTTAGGAAAAGCATAACATCTTATTCAGTGTTTATAGTATTTATCCCAAACTAACCACTGCAGCAATAGTGTCCCACCCACAAACATTCTGTGAGCTTCAACTCAACTGTGTGGTATATTGCATACTGCCACAATCCCTTTGCAGTTCCCATCATTGAGTGGTAGAGCATATTTTACTCCCCCTTGGATCTGGTCTGACCTTATACTTGCTTTGGGCAAAAAGAGTGCAATGGAAGTGATCTTGTGCAAATTCCAAGCCTGGGCTTCCAGAAGCTTTGCATGCTTCTGCTCATTGTGTTGGAAACCCACCCAGCCACCAACTGAGTAATAAGACCCACCTAACCTGCTGGCGGATGAGAGGCCATGTGGAACAGAGATGAATCATCCTAGTTAAGCCATCCCCAAACAGCCAGAGCCCAGCCAACCAAGCAGCTCACTGCAGATGTATGAGTGATCAGCCCAGATCAGCTATATCGGGCCCAGATTATCAGAGCTACCCTGATGAAGGCAGCTCAAATTGCCAACCCACAAACTGTGAGCTAAATAAAAGTTGTTGTATAAATCACTGTATTAGTCAAGGTTCTTCAGAGAAACAGAACCTGTTGGATGTATATATTTATATATGTGTGTATATTTATATATATATGTGTGTTTATATATGTATAAAAATATATGTGTATATTTATATGTGTATACAGGTAATATGTGTATATATGTATATAAGACATATACGACGTGTGTAAGATATTTATTTATTTTGAGGAATTGACTCATGTGAGGCTGAGGCTGGAAAATTTGAAAGCTGCAGAGCAAGCTGGCAGGCTGGAGACCTAGGGAAGAGGTAATGCAGTCACTCTAGTCCAAAGTGAATTCTGGAGGCAGAATTCCCTCTTTCCCAGATCTCAGTCTTTTTTCTCTTAAGGTCTTCAACTGATTGGATGATGCCCACACACTTTATCTGCTTTATTCAGTGTCTGCTGATTTAATGTTAATGTTAATGTTAATCTCATCCAAAAAATACCTTCACAGCAACAGCTAGGCTAGTGTTTGACCTAATATCTGGGACCATGGCCAAGCCAAGTTGACACATAAAATTAACCACCATAAGCACCAAGTTTGGGATAGTTTGTTATGGAAAGAAAATTACACGATCAATTTTGTGACCATCAATTCTTCTGACGTCTCAACTCTGCAGGCTCAGCAGTCTTAAGAATTATTTGGCAAAGAGTTGCAAAGTTTACTAATTCCAAAAGGCAAAATCAATTTTTTTTCTCCATGAAATTTAAAGCTTTTAAATATACATTAATATAGCCAATAGTTAAAAATGTTGGCAAGAGTCTTCTATAAACAAATTTCCTCTCTTTGTGACTATAGTCGGATGGCAGTTATGTTTAAGAGTGAATCAAGGCAAAGAGTTGATTTTCTGAAAGCAGGTTTTGGTCGTCGTGTAGAAAATTCTTTAGGTGTTCTTCTGTTGCTCATCTAGTAAATATTAATTGACCTCCTTGCCTATTACATGCCAGGCCCTGTGCTGGACATTCCCTCTCCACATTAATCTCTACTCTCTGGGTATAAAACTAAACTAGAGCATATTTTTTCCCATAGGAGTTCAGTCTCTTATAACCATTTGCTGTTTTTTATGTTCTGTCTCCATTTTGTGAGTTTAAGTACTTTCAGTAGAGTAATATGTATTGGCTGTTCTCTTGGAAGAAATTACTCTTTTTTTCCCTCACTCCAAAAAACAGTGTGGTATTGAGTTGGTCCAGTGCAGTGCTTCTTGCCAGATCTTTGTTTCTTCATTTTGTTCACAGATCTCTTGAGGCAAGGATTACAAGCAGTGCATTGTTTGTGTTTCTGCCTTTTGGCAGCAAAGAAGAGTTTAAAAACACTCCAATATGGGTATTTCCCATGCCCTGAAATAAAAGAGCAGCTAGATGAAAGTGCTACTCGCTTAAGATCTACAAAACTTTCCAACTACAGCTAAATCTTGGTTTTTGACTCTTCTTCAGTTCTGAAACCTTGAAATCACCCTTTCTCCTTGTAAATTTATCATTTAACTGTAAAGATTCTAAATGCATTCTACTACCTTTGAGGATAAACTTTATATTAGAGAGTAGATATAATTTACAGGAGCCTTAATGTATGGTTACACTGGCTAAACACTAAGCAAACATTTAATTTAACCTTATGACAATCATGTTAAGTTAGGCGTTACATTAAGGAAACTGAGGCAAAGAGATTTACTTAATAAAGTATTTTGTCTAATGATACTAAGCTAGTAAGTGGAAGACTGGGCATGAACACTGGTGTCTGTGTGACACCAGAGCCCATGGTCTTGATCCCTACAATAGAGAGGCTGACAAGATTAACAAACCAGGACACCATTTACATGGTGATGCAGTTCTAGCTCAGTGACTGAGTGCGGGTCCCAGACCAAGACTGTCTCGGATCAATTCTTTGCTTCTTTACTTATTAACTGTTATTTAATTGTTCTGTGTCTCAGTTTCTTCCTCTTGAAAATGAGGATAATAATATTGCCTGCTCCCTAGGGCTATTACAGGGATTAAATGAGTTAATACATATAAAGTGCTAAGAATACCACTTGGCACACATAATGCTCGCTAAATGTTACCTATTCTTATACAAATGTATGAAGGTTTTCCATCAGGCTGTTAAGTTTTGTGTTTCCTGCACAGCTAAGTCAATAATCTTACATTTAGTTGCTAACAACTTTTAGATTAAAGTTGTTTCTACGTGACACCAAAGGACAAAAAAAGTCGATTTGGAAACAAGTCAAGCCAATTGCCAATTCAATGAAAATATTAGTCAAACTCATTATTTGGTGTCCTGAGGAACAAAAGCAGCAACTCTTTTTGTAACAGAGCTTTTAAAAGTCTTTCCATTGGTTGCATGATTTTTATGTCGAAGGCAAACTTCAATTTATTAGAAGAAAAAGAAAGGAAAACTTGTGGGGAAGTTGAGACTTTTTCAGTGTGGTTCCATACCATGCCCTCTCCAACATGGAGTGGTCAGTCAAAGATGGCCTTTTCCCAGGAGTGTCCAAGGGTACGTGGGTGTCTCAGGCAAACAATCCATTGTTCCAGAATTCAGTTTTTCTTGTTGTAATTAGTGAATTACAGTTCCTTATTTAACTGCTCCCTCAGAAGGTCTCAGAGCACTGCTGTGTAGTGGCTCCTTGTGAGTGTTTTGATATATAGAATAGAAATGCAGCACCAGTCAGGACTTTCATATTTTTTAGAATGTTCCACGTAATTACAAATGTTTCACATTATTGAGTGTATATACTTTCAAAACGTTGTTACAATTTTAATAAATACTCTTAATATTCTAGAAAATTGGGAAAATACAGAAAAGCAAAAAGAATAAAATAAAAGTCATGTGTAATCCCACCATACTATATCAGTGCAGTTGTCTCCAGTAAAATGTTGTTGTTTTATACTGTTTGCATGACCTAGTGATGTCTGAAGATGTAGGATAAAATGAAAATGTGATTATTCACGTCAGCCCCAAGAATGGTGTTATTTGATACTTGATACAACTTATTTTATCCTAGCTTTAAAAAATATTTCAATTTGAGCTGAAATAAAGCTAGAATTTATTAACCTGGAAGAATACCTCTGAGAGTTGTAAGTCAACAAGGCTGTATTATCAAACAACTTAATAATGATGTGAAGATTATGCAATTATGCATACAAAATCATGATTGTGTTACTTTTTTTTTTTTAAAGCATTTGTTTATTTATTTATTTATGGCTGTGTTGGGTCTTCGTTTCTGTGCGAGGACCTTCTCTAGTTGGCAAGCGGGGGCCACTCTTCATCGCGGTGCGCGGGCCTCTCACTATCGCGGCCTCTCTTGTTGCGGAGCACAGGCTCCAGACGCACAGGCTCAGTAATTGTGGCTCACAGGCCCAGCTGCTCCACGGCATGTGGGATCTTCCCAGACCAGGGCTTGAACCCGTGTCCCCTGCATTGGCAGGCAGATTCTCAACCACTGCGCCACCAGGGAAGCCCCGATTGTGTTACTTTTTGTCAGGCAGTTTCCTGTTTGGGGTGGGACTGCTAGAGTTGGTGATTTCTGAGGACTGACAATCCTGTGAAAAAGCAGAGGCATGAAGCTCAAAGATGGATATAGGAGTTTAGGTGCCCCAGGGGACTATCTCACAGCCCTTGGGGAAATGTCTAACCACCTCTGTGGTGTAACCCAAGCTTTTACACAAAAGATAAGATGTGCTTCCCACTAATGGATGGAAATGTCAGAATTGGCTGTCCAAGTGGAAACAGCAGTGAAGTCACAGTTGTCATCTGAAGCCGCATCTGCCCTGGCGCCTGAGTAATTCTCAGTAAACTCTTCTCTTGGGCTAAACACATAAGCATAATGGTGTTTAAGGTTAGCTTTCTGAAAAAGAATTCACTTCATGTCTTTTTCCCACAGGCTAACACTATCCTGGGACTCCTTGGAGAAGCTTAACAAACTATGATTTAGAACAGGCAAGATGGTATCAAACCTCCCCCTTTGGGGAAGGCCGTGATGAAGCTGGTTATGCCAGCTGGCAGGTACAGCTCCTGTCAGCCTTCCCAGCACAAGCCAAGCCCTTTATTAACCACAATCATAACAGTCCAGCCCATCCATTATGTTTCTAGGATGTCTTGGGAGTTCAGGGCCACTGTGCTCTTTGCAGCGTGCTTCATGTCCGTGATTTGGGATGTCTGAGATACTCTCATAGACAAATAAATTACAGTGTCAAGTTAATGGCCTGTACCTGAGGAGAATGAGCTGGAAGGTCAGTGAAACAGGTGTGAGCTATCATTGGATTCAGTGGGTTATGCTTCCTTACACAGTGTCTTGACATTGGAACATAAATTTCTGAATACTGGTTGTGTTAAAAGACAACTTACAGCTTTTTGTTTGTTGAAGAAGAGGAAAAGTAGACCATGAACTCATTTTCTCTCCTGGTGCCTCTAATTCTTCCAATCATCCTGACACATGGAAGGAAGAAGGTAGAGACAGTCAACAAAGGAGAGCATGGTCTTCTGTCCTGGTTGACTGTTTTGTTCTGTGTCTTTAGCCTGCTTTTCTATTCACTGAATGAACTACAGACAGAGTCTTAGGAGCCATTTGGTAGCAAGTTCAAAGCAAATATTAACTCTGTGAGGCACCTAAGATAATACCTGGTTTAAAACTCAGTCGACCAAAAAAGAGGCAGGTTCTGACTTGCCTGTGACCTCAGAAGCAATTGATGACCAAGCTGAAGAACTGGGTCTACTGACCTCCAGCCACTGGGTTTTCCATCATGTCATCCCATTTTTCTGAGATTCTGAACAGGAGTGGATTTATTTTTCAGTTCAGTTATTCTATTCTTCAGCTCTGTGACTCCTATTTGGTACTTATATTTTCTCTTTGTTGAAGTTCTCACTGTGTTTATCCATTGCTCTCCCAAATTCAGTGAATATCTTAATGACCATTACTTTGAACACTTTATTGGATAGATTATTTATCTGCATTTCATTAAGGATTTTCCCTGAGGTTTTATCTTGTTCTTTCATTTGGAACATAGTCCTTTGTTTCTTCATTTTGCTTGACTCTGTGTTAGTTTCCATGCATTAGGTAAAATAGCCACCTCTCCCAGTCTTGAAGGAGTGGCCTCATGTAGGAGATAAATCTCATGGTTCATCCCTGCCCTAGTTCTTGCTTGCCCTTCAAACCTTTGTGATTGTCCAAGCAGCCTGTCTTATTTTTAATAGCTCCTAGGAATTGAGGGTGTACCAAGACCTGTCAGTGTTCCAAAGGAGAGGCTTTCAGTCAGCACCTAGATTCAGATTGATTGGAAACTAGACCCTCAGGTAACAACTTTTAAAGTGCACAAATACATTTGGTCCAGTGGGAATGCAAGCATAAGCCCCACTGGCTACTGCAGCCAGGCAATCTGGAGGTTGCTTCTGGGTGGCCATTACAAAAAACCAGACAAGTGTGTAAGCTCCTTTCTGGGAGATATGGGTGAGCTTAGTGCGGCCAAGGGAGAGCACAAAGATGGTGTCCACTGGCCCCCATTCCCTGAGAGCACCTCTGTGGGCCTCTAGATGGGGGCCAAACCAAACCTGAAGCCTGCCCCTTAGGCCGAAACTCCAGGACAAGCAAATAGGCCTCTTTCACAGAAAGACTGGGGGTACGTTTCAGTCTGCTGTCTGTGCAGTGCTCTGGGTAGTAGCGTGCCAAGAACTGTCTCTCCAGTTGTTACAAATCTGTGGGACCCGAGAACACAGGCCTCCCTGGCCTCCAGAGCCAGGTGATCAAAGGGCGTCTGCTGGGCAGCGGCCACAAAAATGGGGCACCGGATGTAAAACCCTGGGTACCAGAGGCAAGTAAAGGCTCCCCTCTGGGAGACACTGGTACTCTGGAGTGTGGCAGAGGGAGAGCATGAAGGTGGTACCCATTGGCTGAAATAAGTCAGGGGGAGTGTACAGATGCACCCACCAGCTGGAATGAAGCAAAGAGGGAGCAAATCAATGGCACCTGAAGGAAAAACAAAAGAAGAAAAAGAAAGATGGTGCCTCTCGGGCAGCAGGCCTCTAGACGTGTGCTCAGTTAGATGCCTGCCCCCCAGGGTGATGCTTTCAGATTAGCACGTGAGCCGCATTCATGTAAAGTCTGGGCACCTCTGGATGGGCAGCGTCTGTGCTGAGCCCTGGGTGGGTGAGTTCCAGCCCTCAAGCCCTTTAGGAGCCATTTCTCAGATTGTTTCAGCCCTGTGGGTCTCGTGGACACGAGCCCTGTTGGATTTCAAAGCTAGAAGTTTTGGGGGCTCCTCTTTCAGGTGCAGGTCCTAGAAGTTGGGCTGCCTGATGTGGGGTTTAAACCTTTACTGCTTAGGGAGAAGCTCCAGGTTTTGAGTTCCCCCCGACCATGGGTCCCTGCACTAGGGGGTGGGGCTTGTGGTGAGAGTGTGTCCCAGCCTTTCCTACCTGCTTCGATGTACGCCTTTTCTCATTTGCCTCATGTGTAGGGGCTGCTCAGACAGTTTTTAGGTTTTTTTTCAGAGGAAGTTGTTCCATATGAAGCTGCAGATTCAGTGCGTCTATGGGAGGAGGTGAGCCCAGGATCCTCCTACGTTACCGTCTTGAATTGGAACCTGCAAGGTCATAGGAACGGATTTATAACAAGCACACATTATTTTATATTCATCCTCACATTCAATTCATATGCCTTGAAACCTAAAAGAAATCCACTGTTAAGAATTTTTCTCATAAGGTAATCAAGGGAATTAGATAGCTTTGAAAGTTCAATGGTTATCAAGGTATTTACGTAGATATCTTATTAGAAGAATCATTTCATGATGAGCTAAAGGAATCTAGGATATTTTGGTGTCTGTCTCTAACATTTTGAGATTGATTTTATAAGAGATAATTATATTTTTTCACTTTTGGAACCATTTTCGGAGGGAGAAGCTTAGAGGTGGGGAGGGTAAATTTCATCCCTGTTTTGCTCTCTTTTAATTACTCTTGTAAGCTTGTATTCATGGGCATTCACTTGTACATCTTTGTGGAGGACAAATTTTTGAATTTCCTTGACAATTAATTAGAGCAAATAGAGCAATAAAAACAATACTGGTTTTCTGAAGGGTTTCTTAACTCAACCTTTTGTTTCATACAGAGCAATGCTTTGCCATTAGGGAGGTCTGTGGAACACTGGGGTCCTTAATTTGCCTCATTAAAACACACACACACACACACACACACACACACACACACACACACTTTATTCCTCACGTATGTTGGAGAATAGTATCCTCAGAATAACCTTTATAGTGAGGCCAACTTCCTGAGCTCTGCTAATGCTGGCAGATCACATCTGGATAGAGACGAAACCTGTGATGAGATGTCTCCCCCTCCATCCATGCGATGAACTGATTCATTGGTGGGGAGGGGTGGTGGCAGCAATAGTGGGGTAGAAGGACGTATGTTTCAAATGTCAACAAGAAAAGAAGAGAGAGAAGTAAAAGGAAAGAAAAATAGCTACTAATCTTCTGAGTAGTTTGCTTTCTGGGAAAAAAGTTAACAGCTGTGTAAGTTTTATGGTTCTGTCTGCACACTCAGAGTCCCGCTGTTCCGGGTGTTTGCCTAGATTTGCACGCCCATGGTTCACTTGAGCTATGTGATTTTGTCATTCACAGCAAACATTGGAAAGAGTCTGGCCCTCCTGGTGAAATCGTCTTGGTATTTAGATTCATCAGGTATATAGACAATAATTTTTGAAAAGGATGCCTATTTAATGTGTTGATTGGGGAATTGAAAGGCTGAGCTGTGTAAGAAAGACTCACATGCAGAATTATGGGAGGTGTTGAGTGTTAGCTTAGCAGTCTTCTGGTAGGTACTTTTCATTCATTTCTCTATAGCACGTGGTGTATTTGTTTTTGCTTTGTTGGAGAATTTGGTGCAAAACGTGGAAAGCAGTTATTGGGGCCAGTGACAATCCACATATGTGGAATTTTGAGGACTTTTACAGATTTTATAGATTTGGTGTCGTTCCACAGCAAACTATAAAATCATTATTGCAGCCCAGGAGGTTGTAAAAGTGAAAATACAAATATCTGACTTATGGGGCCCAGGAAAGCATGTAAGCAGCAGTTCAGTCGTCATGTACGTCACCGTCAGTTAGCATTCTAGTGATTCAGTTGGGTAAATATTTTTAGCAGCTCTTTGCCATAATAATTCCTTGAAATAGCCAGATAATTTTATTTTCACAGTTGGTGATTATATATGGACCAAGGGTATGTAAGAGGATGAGATTTTACTTTTGAGATAAAAAAGTTGGTGTATTTTATTAGTTACATTACTTATTAGTTAGTTACATTAGTTTTTTGGTCCTTATTTTGTTCTGTTTTTGAATGTGAGATCTCTTATATATTGATAGTAATGGCTTAAAAATATCAAGCTCTGCCATGCATCTATACATTTTTGTTCTAAACATTTTGAGACACTTTTAGTTGGCATATTAAAGTTTATAAATATCATGTCTTTAGTATTAGTTTAAATTTAACGTGATACAGTGTTCTCTTAATTTAAAAAGTTTTTAAGTACTATGTTGCCTGAGATAATGTTGCCAAACCTGCTTTCCTTTGGTGTAAGTTTGATTAATTAAAATGTACCCAGCCCTTAATTCATTCTAGTTCAGCTTTCCATATGTTTCTAATAAACAGCATCTTGTTGGGCTGTGCTGTTGCTGGATTTTATTTTAATTCAACTTAAGATGCTGCAAACATAGATAGATGAATTTAGGCCTTTAATATCCAACACCAGTTTATTTTAAGGTGTTTGAACTCATGATCGTCTATCGTCTTTCCTCCATCATGCCTTGTAGATAGGGACTGGGAACAGTGCTAAGAGATGTAGGAGTGGAGCTGGGACATCTCTGGGCTCCACTTAGAGCCTTAATGGTGATTAACATGAGGCCAGGTTCTCCTTTGTTTTGTTTGCAGGATTAGCACACACAGTTCACGCTGTGTTCACACTCTTGTACTTTCTTACTCACTCACTTCACACCTTCGCATCTCACATACTCTCACATGTTTTATATTTTCTGGCTCCACAGCATTTAAAACTTAGCGTTGAGGGGTGACTGATGCTTCCTATATAAACTGCTGAGCAGTATTAAGTGACTGCAGGAGATCAAACCCTTGCAGACCCCAGATTCAGAGAGAAGTGGAGAGCAGTTTGGGAGCTGATGCCTTGGTGAGCGTCAAGCGTGTCTGGGTTTGTCCTCTTGGCAGCAGGGGGGTAGATGCAGTAATGTGCCTAGAACATGATGAGCACTTCACATTTTCCTCCTCACTTATATACCCAGTAAGTAGTGCTTTATCATTACCACCTATTCCATGGACTGAAATGTTGTATTTCTGTATAATAAACCAAACACTGTACATATTGGGTTACACATTCAAAAAATAATATTCAGATATCCCAAGGGGTACCTGTTCATTTCTACTGAGAATAATTGTACCAGCAATAGTAGCTACCATTTGCTGAACTTCTTCATTGTGCCAACCACAACCATATACTTAGGGTACATTGTTGCCAGCTCTTAAAATCTAGGACAAGTTTTATTTCTAGTTGCTAGATGAGGAAACTGAAGCTCATCTAGCTAATGGACATCAGAGCACCCAGTGTTCGGCTCTGAAGTCCTCAATCTTTGTTGATCAGGGAGGGTCTCATCTGAGTCACTCTCTGTCATGTACCAGGTTAGGACATGGCATGTGCTAGGGAATCTGCCCTACTGGGGAAGGCAGAAACTTATAAAGCTGGAGAGGAGAAAAGGCAGGGGTCTCTCACCTTCCCATTTTTCCCATGGGGAAAACACTAGAGCTGAGGTGCTTCGCTGATGAGTAGCATAGGTTTGCATTCTACTGGGGGCACTCTGCCTTCCTGATAGGGTGAGCCTGATAGCAAACCTGTAATGGAGAGTAATCAGACTCCTTGAGTGCCGAGCAGTCTGGGTGTGGGTGTCAGCTGTTTACAAGAGTTGCCTAGGAACATTGACTGCACCTGGAGATTTTGGACCTATGGGATGTTTCCCTATGGGGAAAGCGGGATGGGGCCACTAGTTCTTGGGAAGCTGAGCTTGGATACAGCCCCTCCTTCTAGGAAGGAGGCAGACAGGAGTAGTCTCAGCAAGCTGTTGTCCAGGCAAGTCAGAGTGAGCATCTGGGGCCACTTCGGGACAATTTGCTTAGTGCTCCACACTCTTTCTACAATATCACAGTTTTCATGTTGTTTGGTAGGTTTTATTTTTTAATATCTCAATGGGAGAATGTGCATTTTGTGGAAGAAATGACCAACCAGTAGAAAGCCTTTCATTTGTAATAAAATCCTTTCCAGCTTTGAGTTAATAGCCTCCAAGACGGGGCTATTTAGAACAGAACTGGACAAAGTGCTAAATAATATACTGTCCAGCATAATCTACTGCCCTCAAGGGAGAGAACAAAATGACTCAGTATGGGCGTATGGGCTTTCCATCTTCAATTTCAATAACGTGATGTCAGGATCCAACCACAGAACATTTGGGCTGCCTCATTATGCTCCCCGCGTCCCAGGTTACTCTTCTCATGGTCCCCTTTGCTCCTGTGATGTCATCCCCAAGGAGCTTAAAGTGTACACACATGGAAGTCTTTCTAATAGTGTTGTGAAGTGAGGGGAATATAGTGATGCTCAGAGAAACAAAATTGAATTTGGACCACACGGAGATCAGCTATTAACACCAAAGACTGAGTTTTAGTTGTTGTTTTCCCCTAATTTTATTGAAAAATAATTAACATGCATCACAGTATAAGTTTAAGGCATAAAGCATGATGGTTTGATTTACATATATTGTGAAATGATGACCACCATAGGTTCAGCTAACATTCGTATTCTCATAAAGATGCAATAAAAAGAAAAGAATAGAAAAGAAAAAAAGAAGAAAATTTTCTCTTTGTGGTGAGACTCCGGATTTACTCTCTTAACTTTCCTATAAATCTTACAGCTTTAATCTTATGGCTAGCTATAGTCATCATGTGGTACATTAGACCCCTAGTACTCATTTATCTTATAAGTGGGAGTTTGTACCTTCTTGACTCCCTTCCTTCAATTCCCCCACTCCCACCCTGCCTCTGGTAATCACAAATCTGATCTTTGCATCTAGGAGGTTTTTTTTTTGTTTTTTGTTTTTTGAGATTCCACATATAAGTGACATTGTACAGTATTTGTCTTTCTCTTTCTTATTTCACTTAGCATAATGCCTTCAAGGTCCATCCATGTTGTTGCAAATGATAGGATTTCCTCATTTTCTGTGGCTGAGTGATATATATATACACATCTCACAACTTCTTCATTCATTCATCGATGAACACTTGGGTTGTTTCCATATCTTGGCTATTGTAAATAATGCTGCTATGAAAATGGGGGTGCAGATATTTTTCTGAATTAGTGTTTTTGTTTTCATTAAATATATTGCCAGAAGTGGAACTGCTGGATTGTATGGTAGTTCTACTTGTAATTTTTTGAGGATACCCCATATTGTTTTCCATAGTGGCTGTACCAATTTACAGTTCCACCGGCAGTGCACAAAGGTTCCCTTTTCTCCACATCCACATCAGCATTTGTTATCCCTTGTCTTTTTGATGATGGCCATTTTAACGGGCATGAGGCGATATCCCATTGTGGTTTTAATTTGCATTTCCCTAATGACTAGTGGTGATGAGCCTCTTTTCATGTGCCCATCATACATTTCTATATCTTTTTTGGAGAAGTGTCTATTCAGGTCCTTTGCCCATTTTATAATTGGGTTATTTGTTTTTTTGATATTGAGTTGTATGAGTTCTTTACATACAAGGGATATTAACCCCTTATCAGACGTATGGTTTAAAATACTTTTCCCGTTCTGTGTGTTGTCTTTTCACTTTTTAAGTCGGGGTCTTTATGTATACTTATGATATGTCATTTGCATTAATGTAGCTGTTTGTGGGGTGGGGGGGAAGGAATAATAGAATGAGTTTTTTAGTTCAACATTCTAGGTGTTTTCAAGATCTGCTGTACAATGAGTACCTTTATGATCCTCCCCACTTTAATGGAAGGAGTTCATTTCAAGTGCATTGGAGCATTCAAAATTAGTCAGGCTGGAAACAGCATCTTTAGTGATTTCCTAGCAGGAAAGAACTTATTCTTAGCTGAGGGGGACATTCCTGTGGGTCAGGAAGTTATGTTCTGAGGTGGAACTTGGGGGAGGAAATATATTAACTTACAGGTACTGGATACAAAACCAAACTGATCTCTATTCTAAATGAACAACTAGTTTCATTGTTTTTATTTTTTGCAATAAGTCTGATGCTGATATGAGTAAATTGGAACAGAGAGAGAGGGAAGGGCGGTAAGTTTAATAATTTACATTAAAAATTCTTTTCATCTGCTGTTTTAAGGAAATTTTTGAATATGTATTTTGGAACATCTGGTAGATTACCAGATACTGGAATTGGAGAGGGGATGTTCAGCAGCTCACACACTTCACCAGGGCTCCAGTGTTCTGGGAGGAAAGGTGCTGAGTGATCTCCATCTGCACCAGAAGTTCCCTGTGCCCCTTACTCAATGATATGAGCAGACATCCTTCGTCCTTTGCCCTTATTAAGGAAGTAGGAAATAAAAATATGGCTCACTTGTTATGTGAAAGGAAAGGAAAGGAAAGATTTTCCAGCTTATTCTATGTTTACTGTCTGTGAAGCTCATTCTGATATGTATTCTGATATGTACTTAAACACTTACTTTTTTCTATTAGCTTTTATAAATGGCTAATGATGAATGATGGCTCCAACTGCCCCAGCGTAGACTACTGAGCAAATTTAAAAATTAGTGTTCTGGATGGGTTCAAGATGGCGGAGTAGAACGACTTGCGCTCACTCCCTCTTGCGACAGCACTGAAATCACAACTAACTGCTGAGCAATCATCGGCAGGAAGACACTGGAACTCACCAAAAAAGATACCCCACATCCAAAGACAAAGGAGAAGCCCCAATGAGAGGGTAGGAGGGGCACAATCACAATAAAATCAAATCCCATAACCGCTGGGTGGGTGACTCACAAACTGGAGAACAATTATACCACAGAAGTCCACCCACTGGAGTGAAGTTTCTGAGCCCCACGTCAGGCTTCCCCACCTGGGGGTCCAGTAATGGGAGGAGGAACTCCCAGAGAATCAGACTTTGAAGTCTAGTGGGATTTGATTGCAGGACTTCAGCAGGACTGGGGGAAACAGAAACTCCACTCTTGGAGGGCACACACAAAGTAGTGTGGGCATCCGGACCCGGGGGAAGGAGCAGTGACCCCATAGGAGACTGAACTACACCTACCTCTTAGTGTTGTAGGGTCTCCTGCAGAGGCGGGGGATGGCTGTGGCTCACCGTGGGGACAAGGACACTGGCAGCAGAAGTTTAAGGAAGTACTCCTTGGCATGAGCCCTCCAGAGTCCTCCATTAGCCCCACAGAGGAGCCTATAGCCTCCAGTGCTGGGTCACTCAGGCCAAACAACCAACAGGGAGGGAATTCAGCCCAACCAATCAGCGGACAAGCAGATTAAAGTTTCACTGAGCTGTGCCCACCAGAGCAACACCCAGCTCTACCCACCACCCGTCCCTCCCATCAGGAAACCTGCACAAGCCTCTTAGATAGACTCATCCACCAGAGGGCAGACAGCAGAAGCAAGAACTACAGTCCTGCAGCCTGTGGAACGAAAACCACATTCACAGAAAGATAAACAAAATGAAAAGGCAGAGGACTACGTACCAGATGAAGTAACAAGATAAACCCCCAGGAAAACAACTAAATGAAGTGGAGATAGGCAACCTTCCAGAAAAAGAATTCAGAATAATGATAGTGAAGATGATCCAGGACCTCAGAAAAAGAATGGAGGCAAAGATGGAGCAGATATAAGAAATATTTAACAAAGACCTAGAAGAATTAAAGAAAAAACACCTAGGAGAATTAAAGAACGAACAAACAGAGATGAACAATGCAATAACTGAAATGAAAAATGCACTAGAAGGAATCAATAGCAGAATAACTGAGGCAGAAGAACGGATAAGTGACCTGGAAGACAGAATGGTGGAATTCACTGCCATGGAACAGAATAAAGAAAAAAGAATGAAAAGAAATGAAGACAGTCTAAGAGACCTCTGGGACAACATTAAACACACTAACATTTGCATTATAGGGGTCCCAGAAGGAGAAGAGAGAGAGAGAAAGGACCCGAGAAAATATTTGAAGAGATTAAAGTTGAAAACTTCCCTAACATGGGAAAGGAAATAGCCACCCAAGTCCAGGAAGCACAGAGTCCCAGGCAGGATAAACCCAAGGAGAAACATGCCGAGACACATAGTAATCAAATTGACAAAAATTGAAGACAAAGGAAAAATATTAAAAGCAACAGGGAAAAATGACAGATAACATACAAGGGAACTCCCATAAAGTTAAGAGCTGATTTCTCAGCAGAAACTCTACAGGCCAGAAGGGAGTGGCACGATATATTTAAAGTGATGAAAGGGAAGAAACTACAACCAAGATTACTCTACCCGGCAACGATCTCATTCAGATTCGGTGGAGAAATCAAAAGCTTTACAGACAAGCAAAAGCTAAGAGAATTCAGCACCACCAAACCAGCTCTACAACAAATGCTAAAGGAACTTCTCTAAGTGGGAAACACAAGAGAAGAAAAGGACCTACAAAAACAAACCCATAACAATTAAGAAAATGGTCATAGGAACATACATATCGATAATTACCTTAAACGTGAATGGATTAAATGCTCCAAACAAAAGACACGGGCTTGCTGAAAGGATTCAAAAACAAGACCCATATAAATGCTGTCTACAAGAGACCCACTTCAGACCTAGGGACACATTCAAACTGAAAGTGAGGGGATGGAAAAAGATATTCCATGCAAATGGAAATCAAAAGAAAGCTGGAGTAGCAATACTCATATCAGATAAAATAGACTTTAAAATAAAGAATGTTACAAGAGACAAGGAAGGACACTAAATAATGATGAAGGGATCAATCCAAGAAGAAGATATAACAATTATGAATATATATGAACCCAATATAGGAGCAGCTCAATGCATAAGGCAAGTGCTAACAGCTATAAAAGAGAACATCAACAGCAACACAATAAGAGTGGGGAATTTTAACACCTCACTTACACCAATGGACAGATCATCCAGACAGAAAATTAACAAGGAAACACAAGCTTTAAATGACACAATAGACCAGATAGATTTAATTGATATTTGTAGGACATTCCATCCCAAATCAGCAGATTACACTTTTTTCTCAAGTGCGTATGGAACATTCTCCAGTATAGATCACATCTTGGGTCACAAATTAAGCCTTGGTAAATTTAAGAAAATTGAAATCATATCAAGCATCTTTTCTGACCACAACGCTATGAGATTAGAAATCAATTACAGGGAAAAAACGTGAAAACCACAAACACCTGGCAGCTAAACCACATGCTACTAAATAACCATGAAATTGAAACTGTGATTAAAAATCTTCCAACAAGCAAAAGTCCAGGACCAGGTGGCTTCACAGGTGGATTCTATCAAACATTTAGAGAAGTGCTAACACCCATCCTTCTCAAACTCTTCCAAAAAATTGTGGAGAAGGAACACTCCCAAACTCATTCTACGAGGCCACCATCACCCTGATACCAAAACCAGACAAAGATAGTTCAAAAAAAGAAAATTATAGACCAATATCACTGATGAATATAGATGCAAAAGTCCTCCACAAAATACTAGCAAACAGAATCCAACAACACATTAAAAGGGTCACACATCACGATCAAGTGGGATTTATCCCAGCGATGCAAGGATTCTTCAATATACGCAAATCAATCAATGTGATACACCGTATTAACAAATTGAAGGATGAAAACCATATGATCATCTCAATAGATGCAGAAAAAGCTTTTGACAAAATTCAACACCCATTTATGATAAAAACTCTCCAGAAAGTGGGCATAGAGGGATCCTACCTCAACGTAATAAAGGCCATATACGACAAACCCACAGCAAACATCACTCTCAATGGTGAAAAACTGAAAGCATTTCCTCTAAGATCAGGAACGAGACAAGGATGTCCACTCTCACCACTATTATTCAACATAGTTTTGGAAGTCCTAGCCATGGCAATCAGAGAAGTAAAAGAAATAAAAGGAATACAAATTGGAAAAGAAGAAGTAAAACTGTCACTGTTTGCAAATGTCATGATACTATATATAGATAATCCTAAAGATGCCACCAGAAAACTACTCATGCTAACCAATGAATTTGGTAAAGCTGCAAGATACAAAATAAATGCACAGAAATCTCTTGCATTTGTGTACACTTACAATGAAAGATCAGAAAGAGAAATTAAGGAAACAATCTTGAAACAATCTCATTCACCATTGCAACAAAAAGAATAAAATACCTAGGAATAAACCTACCTAATGAGGTAAAAGACCTGTACTTAGAAAACTATAAGACACTGATGAAAGAAATCACAGATGACACAAACAGATGGAGAGGTATACCATGCTCTTGGATAGGAAGAATCAATATTGTGAAAATGACTATATTACCCAAAGCAATCTACAGATTCAGTGCAATCCCTATCAAATTACCATGGCATTTTTTACAGAACTAGAACAAAAAGTCTTAAAATTTGTATGGAGACACAAAAGACCCCGAATAGCCAAAGCAGTCTTGAGGGAAAAAAACGGAGCTGGAGGAATCAGACTCCCTGACTTCAGACTATAATACAAAGCTACAGTAATCAAGACAATATGGTAATGCCACAAAAAGAGAAATACAGATCAGTGGAACAGGATAGAAAGCCCAGAGATAAACCCACACACATATGGTCACCTTATTTTTGATAAAGGAGGCAAGAATATAAAATGGAGAAAAGACAGCCTCTTCAGTAAGTGGTGCTGGGAAAACTGGACAGCTACATGTAAAAGAATGAAATTAGAACACTCCCTGACACCATACACAAAAATAAACTCAAAATGGATTAAAGACCTAAATGTAAGGCCAGACAATATAAAACTCTTAGAAGAAAACATAGGAAGAACACTCATTTGACATAAATCACAACAAGATCTTTTTTTTTTAAAGTATATAAAATGTAACCTAGTGTTTTTGTTTGTTTGTTTGTTTTTTTCACACACACACACTGTATTTTATTTTTACAAGAGATAAATAGACTGACACCAAGCATTGTACATGGATGACCACAACAAAAGCAACAATGATTGCAATTACCAAACATGAAACACACTCATACTCTGTCATAATATTGACACTCAGTCCAGTAATCCTCCACTGTAACAGGTCCTTTACTTTGCAGGGAAAATTGATTTGTATATTCTTTGCCTAACAAGATCTTTTTTGATCCACCTCCTAGAGTAATGGAAATAAAAACAAAAATAAACAAATGGGACCTAATGAAGCTTAAAAGCTTTTGCACAGCAAAGGAAACTACAAACAAGACGAAAAGACAACCCTCAGAATGGAAATAAATATTTGCAAACGAATCAACGGACAAAGGATTAATCTCCAAGATATATAAACAGCTCATGCAGCTCAATATTAAAAGAACAAACAACCCAATCCAAAAATGGGCAAAAGTCCTAAATAGACATTTCTCCAAAGAAGACGTACAGATGGCCCAGAGGCACATGAAAAACTGCTCAATATCACTAATTATTAGAGAAATGCAGATCAAAACTACAATGAGGTATCATCTCACACTGGTTAGAATGGGCATCATCAGAAAATGTGCAAACAAGAAATGTTGGAGAGGGTGTGGAGAAAAGGGAACCCTCTTGCACTGTTGGTGGGAATGTAAATTGATACAGCCACTATGGAGAACAGTATGGAGGTTCCTTCAAAAACTAAAAATAGAATTACCATATGACCCAGCAATCACAGTACTGGGCATATACCCAGAGAAAATCAAGAGGGAGGGGATATGGGGGCATGTGTATGCATATGGTTGATTGGCTTTGTTGTGCAACAGAAACCAACACAGTACTGTGGAGCAATTATACTCCAATAAAGATCTATAAATAAATAAATAACAAGGAGAACAAAAAATAAAAGACACATGCACCCCAATGTTCATTGCAGCACTGTTTACAATAACCAGGTCATGGAAGCAACCTAAATGCCCATCGACAGACAAATGCATAAAGAAGATGTGGTACATATATAGAATGGAATATTACTCAGCCATAAAAAGAATGAAATTGTGTCATTTGTAGAGACATGGATGGACCTAGAGACTGTCATACAGAGTGAAGTGAAGTAAGTCAGAAAGAGAAAAGCCAATATAGTATATTAATGCATATATGTGGAATCTAGAAAAATGGTACAGATGAAGAGGTTTGCAGGGCAGAAATAGAGACACAGATGTAGAGAACAAACGTATGGACACCAAGGGGGGAAAGCAGGGTTGGGGGGTGGTGGTGGCGGTGGGATGAACTGGGAGATTGGGATTGACTTGTATACACTAATATGTATAAAATAGATAACTAATAAGAACCTGCTGTATAAAAAATAAATAAAATAAAATAAAACATTATGTTGAAAATTGTAGCTAATGCAAAAGGTAAAGAAAAGGAAATAAAAGTTATACATATTGGGAAAAAAAAACTAGTGTTCTGGTCTTGAGACTTCCCTGCCAGTCCAGTGGTTAAGACCTCGCCTTCCAATGCAGGGGGTGCAGGTTCAATCCCTGCTCAGGGAGCTAAGATCCTACATGCCTCGCAGCCAAAAACTGAAACATAAAATAGAAGCAATATTGTAACAAATTCAATAAGGACTTTAAAAATGGTCCACATCAAAAAAAAAAAAATTAGTTTTCTGGTCTCATCTTCGGTTAGTAAAACCAAATGCTTGTGAAGAAGTACAATTACATTTTAATCCATTATTGCTCTCTAATGATGTTTTACATTGATTATTTTTTAGAACAGCTTTATATTTTATATTTACAGGAGTTTCCACCAAATGTCAATTTTCTGTTCCAGGATCTCATTTAGAACACCACATTACATTTAGTTGTCAAGTCTCCTTAGGCTCCTCTTGGCTGTGACAGTTTCTTAGGCTTTCTTTGCTATGGATGACCTTGAAAATTTTGAGGAGGACTGATACTGTAGGATGCCCCTCTCCTGGAATTTTTCTCTTGTTTTTCTCATGATTAGACTGGGGTTAAGGGTTTGGGGGAAGAGAACTTAGAGGTAAAGTGCTATTGTCTTCATATTATATCAAGAGTATAATATCAACATGACAGCACCATTGATGCTGACCTTGATCATCTGGCTAAGGTAGTATTTGTCAGGTGTACTTAGTCTTCCTTTCCATTGTGTACTCTCTGGAAGGAATCTTATACAGCCCACACTTAAGGAGTTACGCTCTACCTCCTTGAGGGTAGAGTGTCTACATAAATTATTTGGAATTCTTCCGCACAGGGGATTTGTAGCTTCTCTCTCATTTAATTATTTATGCAATCATTTATTTATATCAGTATGGACTCAGGGATACTTATTTATACTTTGGGTTATAACCCAATATTGTTCTATTTATTATTTTGTTGCTCAGATTGTCCTAGCTTTGGTCATTGGAAATTCTTGTGTCCCTTTCGCATATCCTCGTCATTTTTGGGGGGGGGGAATTCCCTTAATCTCTGGAACTATAATTTGCTCTTGGATCATCTTGTATATATCCTGCCCCAGCTTTATCATCAACCATTTCTCCAAGGAGCCTTGGTTCTTTTTATTAGAGAACAGTGTTAGAGACCAAGATCTAAATGTCAGGTGTACTATTGCTACTGGGGTGTCATTGCTTCTAGACCTTCACAGCTGACAGAGCAAGGGAATATATGTGTGTATACAAACCTGTGTGTATATATATATATATATATATACACATATCTATAAATATTTCTACATGCAATCATATGTATCTATATTAAGCTAAACATGAGTTCATACTGATGTATCTGGCTCCAATTCATCACTATATGGATAATTCCAGTCTCTTCTCCTTGCTTATCTGTAAATTCGCACTCCAATAGTGAGAAAACTGGTTCCCACCATCCATGATTCACTTACTTAATTGTTCAGTTTCAATATACTAGCATAGTAAAGTTAGAATTGTTAACCTGTATCCCTGGGGGAAACAACTTTATTGACTAGAGTACAGTGCTTATGTGCAGTTTCTTTTGCCTTTATAGACTCCACTCATTTCCAAAAATACTTAGGTCTACACAGTTTCCCCCCCATCCTTTTCAGTAAGGTTGTTCTATATATTTATAATGCACTTAGATTCTTTTGTCAAGGATTGAATACCATTAGGGAACCCCGCCGACCTCCTAAATGATTTTGAAATATTTGCATACATTAAGGTTTGCTCTTTGTTCTGTGAAATTCTATGGATTTTGACAAATGCAAAATATCATGTATCCACCATTACAGTAACATACAGAATAGTTTCACTGACCTAAAAAATCCTCTGTGATTTACCTATGCAACCCTCCCAAACTGCAGGTCACCACTGATCTTTTTACTGTTGCTATGGTTTTGCTTTTTCCAGTGTCATGTAATTGGAATCATACAGTGTGTAGATTTTCCAGACTGGTTTCTTCTACTTAGCAATATGCATTTAATGTTCATCCATATCTTTGAGTATACTGATAGCTCATTTCTGTTTATATGGAGTATTATTTCCTTGTATGGGTATACCACAGTTTTTTATTCATTCACATATTGAAGGACATCTTCTTTGCTTCCAGTTTTGGGAAATTATGAGTAAAACTGAATAAACATTTGCATGCAGATTTTTGTGAGGATTTAAGTTTTCAAACAGTTGGGTAAATACCTAGAAGTGTGAGTGCTGGATCATATGGTAAGACTATGTTTAGCTTTGTAAGAAACTGACAAGCTGTCTTCCAAAGTGGCATTACCATTTTGCGTTCCCACCAGCAATGAATGAGAGTGCTTGCACATTCTTGCTAGCAATTGGTATTGTAAGTTTTAAAGAAAATGTTTACCCATTCTAATAGGTATGTAGTTGTTTTAATTTGCAATTGCTGTTTTAATTTGTAATTCTCTAATGACGTGATGTTGACCATTTTTTTTCACATTCTAATTTGGCATTTGCATAATTTCTTTGGAGAGGTATCTGTTTAGATCTTTTCACACTTCAAAATTTGGTTGTTTGTTTTCTTATTGTTGAGTTGTAAGAGTTCTTTGTATATTTTATAAATAAGTCCTTTTTCAGAAATGTGTTTTGCAAATATTTTCTCCCAGTTTGTGGCTTGTCTGTGATATCATTTTTCAATGTGTTTTCACACTCCAATGGGATCCTTGATGAGGAAAAGAAATTAGTCAATTGTAAGAGGTCAGTAATGTCTCTGTGTGGGAATGCTCAACCTCCTCTCTCTAGGAATCCACTTTTCATTGGTCTTCCAAAGGCACTGTTCTTTTCAAAACCTTATATATGCAGTGTAAGAAAGACATTATGAGAAGATATCAGTACTCAAATAAGTAAAGAAAAAGTACATTTAAAAAATTTGATTCTCACAATGACCCTGTGATATAGATAAGGAAGATGTTTGCAATCACATATACCAACTTTGTTAGGAAAGTTTCCAGGTAAGGAGACTAGAGCCCAGGAAAGCTACATGATTTGCTCTGAGTTGCATAGTCAGCAAGAGATGAAGCCATGGCCAGACTCCTAGTTTCTATCTCCTGGCCCCAAATTCTCTTACCTATATCACACTGGAATCCTATCTTGTTAGCTGGAAAACCATTATTGCTTTGGTTTAAAGTACAAACTCGCTGATAATCCACATACATAACAATTTATTTTTCTGATGCATTTGAGCCTTGGCTGAGTCAGATAAATAACTTATTCAAAATGGAATGAGCTAAGATGCATCCTGAACTTTTAACTCCATTTTTGCTTTCTTGGTGTTTTGTAGCTACAGTGGATCCTTCATAGTCTATCATCTGTTTCTTCCAGAAAATCCTTGATTGTACTCAACATTTTAGTGCAGATAGACCTTAGTATTTGCTAATATGTCCTTTAAGAGTTTGGGAGGAAAATATCTGTTATTTAACCATTTAACCAATTTGAAAATTGAAAGTTCCTTTAGTGCAGGACTCCTCAACCGTGTATTGTATTTTGGGGCAGCCATTTGTTTGCTGTGGAGGCCTCTTGTGCACTGCAGGATGTTTAGCGGCATTCAGGGACTCTACCCACTAGATGCCAGTAGCATCCTTCCCGGTTATCACAATGAAGCATGTCTCTAGATATTGCCAAATGTCCCCTCGTGGCAAGGGAAACCGTTTCTGTCAAGAACTACTGCTCTAGTGTTTAAACTGTTTGGTGACTAATGATTTAGGCAGCAGTAGATCATACTAGATTAATGTCAAGATGATATAGATTTTATAAATTAGCAGAATTCATTGTTCTATGGTTTTATTACCTTATTGGTATAGTAATTTGGTACAGCAAAACAAACAAAATTTTATTCAAAAATTGTTAATAAAATGGAAGGAATAGGGCTAAACTAGGGGAGGGCTAGAAAAGATGAAATAGAGGTCAACTAGGGGTTAAATATATTTTTAGCAAAATTAAACCGTTCTATGACCCAAGGAAAAGTTCCTCATAGGAGCATCTTTTGCCTTTTGTCTTTTCATTGTAGAATCATGAAATTTTATATTCTGTAGGACCCGTAGAGATGATATAGGTAAGTGCTAGAACAGAAAAAAGAGTGAAGCATTGTTGCTGGATTCATGTTTCATTTTAACACGGTCTATTACCCTGAATACTATAATATACATGCCTTAATTATAGAAAATCTATAGTTAGTTATAGCATTAATTATAGCATAGGAATAGTCTAGGAATCACACATTATAACACATGGAAATTGACTTTAAAAATTGTCCTTTCTGAATTAGGGATCCCTAGAGAAATGGCTGATCCTAGAGCCAGGGCAGGGAAAATTCATGAAAAGCCTGGAACATTTTGTGGTAAAAGTAAGGGGGAAAAAAAGAGGAGTAGGGCATGTCAAAAGAACACAGGAGCTGACTTTTAAGAGTTCCCAATAGCCAAAGCTGGAACAATTGAAGCAATAAAATAAATAATAAATACTACAACCTGAAGAATAAAATATTCATAAGTTCATATTGATAGAAATAAATGACTGAATAAATAATTAAGTGGTGGAGAAGTGACAAATCTTCCTTACATAAGAATTCCAAATAGTAAATATAGAAGGGATGAGGGAAATGGAAAAAAGACCACTAGAATGCCACAGTAATAATTGTTGGAGATAAGATTCATGGATGAATGCTAAAATTAATGGCTGAAATATTAAGAAGCAGGATATTTGCTCAAATATCTCTCCCCAAATACTTATTAATTACTGTGGTGAATTTAACACATGTCTACAAGTTCTTTGATGGTCCTCTAGGAGGTGGAGTTTAATTTCCCTTCCTGTGAGGGTGGGCTGGGTTTAGTGACTTACTTATAACGACTAGGTTATGGGAAAGGGAAAAATAGTAACTTTACGGTGAAAAAGCCCTAGTAGATAGAAACTTTACCAAGTGATAAAGGTTAGCTTCACTAGTAATAAGTCATGTTAGCATCAAGTACCCTCTGACATGATGCAGTGAGGAGGCTAATTCGCCTCTGTGGTATATTCTCCCCAAATCCATATAAGAAAACATCTGCAAGCTCAAACTGATGAATGGTCTACAAAATATCTGTCTAGTACTCTCCCAAAGTGTCTAGGTTATACGTAAGAAGAAAAGACATTGAAGCTGTTACAGATTGGAAGAGCCTAAGGAGATATGAAAACTAAACGCAGTGTGGTATTCTGGCTTGGATCCATAAACAGAAAAAGGACATTAGTGAAAAAACGAGTGAAACCCAAATAAAGTCTGTAGTCTAGCTAATAGCATTGTACCAGTGTTAATTTCTGAGTTTTGATAAATATACCGTGGTTATGTAAGATGCTAACATTAGTGGCAGCTGGTTGGAGGATATAGGGAAACGCTACATTATCTTTACAACTTTTTTGTAAGTCTAATATTATTCCAAAATTAAATAGAAGATGTAAAAAGCCCCTTCTTTCTTCAAATACTTATTGAATGCTTATTATGTGTTCAGAATGCTTATGAATGTAAATCACTTTGGAGAACAGTAAACATTACCCAGCAAAACTGAGCACATGCATTCCCCATGACCCAGGAATTTCACTCCTTAAGTACTTAAAAAAAAAAACACCAAACTGTTATACATGCTCACAGGAGACACAAACAAGAATGTTCATAGCTACATTGGTCATAGTAGCAAAACCCTGGGAGAAAAACCCATGTGTCCATTTACAGGATGATGGATAAATTGTGGTATTTTTCACACAATGGGTTAATACAATATAGAAGTGTAAATTAATGAGGTATTGTTGCAAATATAAGTAAGAATGAATCTCAAAACCAAATATAGATTGAAAGAAGCAATGGACAGAAAAATGCATACAGTTTGATTCAATTAATATAAAAGTCCTAACCAAGCTAGGTTAAATAATATATTGTATGGGGATAATAAAAAAATAGAGGGCTTCCCTGGTGGCGCAGTGGTTGAGAATCTGCCTGCCAATGCAGGGGACACGGGTTCAAGCCCTAGTCTGGGAAGATCCCACATGCCGCAGAGCAACTAGGCCCGTGAGCCACAACTACTGAGCCTGCACGTCTGGAGCCTGTGCTCCACAACAGGAGAGGCCGCGATAGTGAGAGGCCCGCGCACTGCGATGAAGAGTGGCCCCCGCTTGCCGCAACTAGAGAAAGCCCTCGCACAGAAACAAAGACCCAACACAGCCAAAAATGAATAAATTTAAAAAAAAAAAAAAAGAATAATACTAAGTAGCGAAAAGTACCATAAAAAAGCACTGTGGTGTTTGGGGAGGGCAACCTCAGCGATGACATTAAGAAAATTTTAAAATTAATTATATTCATAAGAAAAAAACTAAACCCAAAACTAGCAGAGGAAGGAAATGTTTATAGCTGAGAGATAAAATAAAGAATAGAAAAACAGTAGAGAAAATCAATGCAACCAAAATTGATTTTTCAAAATATTACCAAAATTGACAAATCTTTAGCTAGATTGAGTCAGAAAAAAAAAGAGAAGACTCAAATTACTAAAATCTGAAATGAAAGTGGGGACATTACTATCTATTCTACAGAAATAAAAAGGATTAGGAGAGTACTATGAACAATTTTATGCCAACAAATTGATAACCTAGATGAAACGGACCAATTCCTAGATACTCAAAACCTACAAAGAATGAATCACAAAGAGAAAACCTGAATAAACCTATAACTAATAAGGACATTGACTCAATAGTAAAAAACCTCCCAAAAAAGAAAAGCCCTGGACCTGGTGGCTTCTTTGGTGAATTCTAAAAGACATTTAAAGAAGAACTAACACTAATCCTTTACAAACTTCTCCAAAAAATTGAAGAGGAGAGAACACTTCGAAACTCATTCTATGAGACCAGCATTACCCTGATACCAAGCCAGACAAAGCACTACAATAAAAGAAAACTACAGACCAATATCCCTGATGGGTATTGATGCACAAGTCCATAATAAAATACTAGCAAACCTAATTCAGTAACACATTAAAAGGATTATATATAATGACCAAGTGGGATTTATTTCTGGAATGCAAGGATGGTTCAACACACAGAATTGATCAATGTAATATGTAATATATCAAGTCCCCTCCATGTGAATGTGTTCCATTTCGAGAGTACATTCGTAAGTCCAATTGGTTCGTAAGTCCAACAAAGGTAGCCTAGGTACCCAACTAACACAATTGGCTATATAGTACTGTACTGTAATAGGTTTATAATACTTTTTGCACAAACAATACATAAAAAACAAACAAAAAAATAAAACATTTTTAATCTTACAGTACAGTACCTTGAAAAGTGCAGTAATATAGTACAACAGCTGGCATGCAGGGGCTGGCATTGAGTGAACAGGCAAGAAGAGTTACTGACTGGAGGAGGGAGAGGATGTGGGAGATGGTAGAACTGAAGGATCGTCAGCAATAGGAGACGGAAGGCAAGCTGCAATTTCACTCACACCTGATGTTGATGGCACAGGTTCTGGTTCCTTGCTGGATTCAATTCTATCCTCTTGAAAAAACGATCCAGTGATGTCTGGGTAGTAGCCCTTTTTTTCTTGTCATAGATGACACTGTCACACTGGATTGCATTCTGAACGGTTGCTGCAGCCTTCGTGTACCGTTCTATGTTTCAGTCCTGTGCCTCAAAACTAACAGTGCCTCCTGAAATAAAGAAAATCCCCTTGCCATTTCCTGCATCGTGAACCTCTTCAGTTCTTCAGTTACTTCTTCCTCCTGTCTGTCTTCGTCCTTTCTCTGGGCCTCCAATTCCATCAGGTCTTCATTAGTAAGCTCGTGTTGCACAGCAAGGAGTTCAGTGAAGTTGTCCTCTTGAAGATCTAGCTTGAAATAAAGATATTATGCTACTGTACTCTATTCAGTACTATACAGTAAAGTACACAAAAGCACAACCACTTGTAGAGGATGCACACACGTGACAATGTATGCCAGACATGTGAAATAACTTACATGATTGGACATGTGAACGCATGTTCGAGTCTTTGAAAGTTTACAACTTGAAGGTTCATATGTAGGGGACTTACTTTACCAACAGAATGAAGGGGAAAAAAATCATATGATCATCTCAATTGATACAGAAAAAAAATTTGACAAAATTAAACACTCCTTCATGATAAAAATACTCAACAAACTTGGAATAGAAGAAAATTAGGTCAATATAATATAAGAAAGATTTTCCTCTAAGAATAAGACAAGGATGCCCACTCTTGGCACTACTAGTCAACATAGTATTAGAATCTCTAGCCAGAGCAACAAGGAAAGAAAAAGAAAGAAAAGGCACCCAAATTGGAAAGGAGAAATAAAATTATCTCCATTTGCAGATGACATGATCTTATATGAAGAAAACCCTAACAATTTCACAAAAAAAACCTGTTAGAACTAATAGACAGATTCAGCACATTAATAGGATACAAAATCAACTTATAAAAATTAGCTGCATTTCTGTACAATAACAATGAACAATTTGAAAAGGAAGTGAAGAAAATAATTTTATTTAAAATAGCATCAAAAAGAATGAAATATTTAGGGATTAACTTAATCAAGGAGGTAAAAGACTTGTACCCTGAAAACTACAAAACGTTGAAAGAAATTAAGACACAAATAAATTGGAAAGACACCTTGTGTTCATGGATTGGAAGACTTGGCATTGTTTAGATGCCAATACTACCTAAAGTGATTTACAAATTTAATGCTATCCCTATCAAATCCCAATGACTTTTTGTAGAAGTAGAAAAATCTGATAAGGAATTGATATCTGGACTACATGGAGAACTCCTACAATTCAATAACAGCAACAATAACAAAAAACGTGATTCAAAAATGGACAAAGAACTTGACATTTTTCCAGAGATGAACAAATGGCAATAAGCACATTTGGAATGATGCTCAACATCACTAAGTATTAGGGTAATGCAAATTAAAACATATCTGAGAGAAGAACTTTCTAGATAGAGGGAGCTGGTAGAGCAGAGATCACAATGTATACACTTGTCTCTTGCATTTCTGGGGAAGCAAAGTGGTCAGTGTGTCTGCGGCAGTGAGTGGGGGTGAAGTTGTAGGAGAGGAGGTTGGACAGGTGAGGGGCCAGATCATGGATGGCCTCATAGGCCGTTTAGAGGATGCTGTCTTTTATGCTGAGTGGCGAGCCATGCAGGTGTTGAGCAGAGGAGTGGTGTGATAATACTTAAGTTTTAAAATGGTATTTCTGACTGTGGTGCCCAGAATAGACTGTAGGGGTCAGTGGTAGACGCAGTGAGATCGGTTGGAGGCTAGTGCAATATCCCGGTGAGAAATGATGTCTGCTTGAACCAAGTTGTAGCTCTGGAAGTGGTGAGAAAAGTCAGATTCTGATTATATTTTGAAAGTGGGATGAGCAGATTTTCCTGAGGGATAAGATGTAGTGTGTGAGAGAAAGAAAAGAGTCAAGGATGATGCTAAGGTTTATGGCCTGAGTCATGCATTAATAAAAATCCTTTATATATAGAAATGAAAAAGGAAAATGTTGTAAAAGATGTTATAACAACAACACCTGTTTTTGTATTGTAATTTCATACTATTGTCATTCAAAAATACCAACAGAATAACTCTTTTCTGAGAAGAAACCTATCTACAACTTATGGTTCTCTGCGAGAAGCCCTAATTTTATGCATATCCCATCAGCTTGCTTCTAGCAGAGGCACTTAGCCAGAGAGAAGACTCTCATGTCTTGTTCTGCTCAGTCTTTGAGACTGAGAGTAAGTGTTTGGAGCATTAATATTTGTTCTTGGTTTTGCCCTGCTTGGAGGAAAATCTCATAAGTACTCCAGGTGCCCACAATGATGAAAATAATCATTACTAATTATATCTGTGGGCACCCAAGGCATAAATATGTACAAGATACTTAACAATAACAGCACTGTGGTATCTATTCTTACTGTTCCAGAGCTTACCTTGGGTCAGAAACTCTAGCAGGGGCTCCACACATTGCCTTTTAAATCTTCACAGCACATTGTAAACTATTATCCTTTTCTAACAGATGAAGGATCTGAAGTCCAGAAAGATTACTTAACTTGTTTAAGTTTAAATAGATAGTGAGGAATGGAGCTGGGCTCTCTAGACTCCAGACCTGTCTGTCTTCAAAGACAATGTTCTTTTTGATTTGCTGCTGTCTAATCTCAGGGATTTAGGTGAATGATGTATTTGTAACATGTTAATTCAACAAACATTCATTTAGTGCCTCTGTATGTCAGGATCTTGGTTAGCTTTACATTGGAGGATAAGAAGATTGATTGATTAGTTGATGAAATGAATATTGAATACCTATGATATGCCCAGAGGTGTGCAGGGCTGTAGGAAGACAAAGATGAATGGTCCCTGCTCTTGAGGAAGAACCACTGCTCCTTGGAGGTCCCGGACAGTCATATTTGAATCTTATAAAATAAAAAGCAGTAGAAACCTAAATGGGGAGGCTTCTGAATGGGATGGCTACCCTGATTCATTTGGGCACTTCAGAAACTTATTAAAGTAACTTTTTACTTCTTTGAATTGGAAAGTCTGCACAATCATATTTCAAGAATAGTTTGAGGTAGGCTTATCTTTTGCTTTTGTTTTTCTAACATTTTCATTCAAATTCTTGTTTTTCTTCAAAACTCACTACTAGATATGCAATGAATAAAGATACAGTATTCAAATCACTTGAAGATCTGAATACATCATTTCACAACACAATTATCGGTACTTAAGAACTCGCGTCATCTCTTCAGAGATCTTTCCTGCCTCTGCTGTCTAAATTAGACCCACTTCCTAACCACTCAACATCACTTTACAGTGTTAAATTTTTTCATGGCTTTATCACTATCAGACATTATTATCCATATGCACATTTGTTTATTGCCTGTCTCCTACCACTAGAATAGAGTTCCATGAGAAATTTTTATAGTGATAAAGAAAATTAACTTTACTTATTAGAAAATTAGAAATTTACTTATTGGTAATTAGAAATTTACCTATTAGTAAATTAGAGAAATTGATTGTAGTGTTAAAATTTGTCAAATGCTTTATTTCTGAACTATTTATAAGAATATTTATATACAAACCATAACAAAGTAGAGTACAGCAAGCACATTGCTCTATTTAAGTCAAAGTATTTTCTCAATTCTGAGCTTGCTCCTATCACTTCAGTTTTTAATTTTTAACAAGGGCATTCTGTGTTTTGAGAAAGTGCTTGATTCACACAGTATAATATTTAAGTGGAAGGAGAATCAATGATCCCCAATAAAGTTAAAAAATATATTTTCCAACCAATATGACTTTTTCATTAGATTTTTTACTTTTCTATATTAAACTATGTTTCATGTTAAAAAAATCATACTTGCATTCATGGATGATCTAAATTGCTGGAACTAAATATAACACTTATATAAACCCATGGTTGATCTAAATACAATATAGAGTCAAATGTATATGTGTTTTAAACTCATTTATGTGAATATTTGCCACAAATAAAAAATGAACAGGATTGTTAGGAAATAGAGGAGACAGATACAAAGATCAGGAGAAGAACATTTTAGAAGAAAAGGCAAGAACAGAAGTTTCAGGGGCGGTAAAGAATGGAGTATGTGTGAAATACTCATAGGATGCCAGAGGAGATAAAAATGGAAAGGTGAGCAAGAACAAATCATATAGGGCCTTGTGGGCTATAATAATGAGTTGGAGTTTTATCTAAGATAAATAAATGGCAAGTTACTGGAGGGCTTAAGCAAGGAATGACATGATCTGATTTATGACTTAAAAATATCACTGTGGTCCCTTTGTGGATAAGGGATTATAAGAGGGCAAGAATTAAATTAGGAAAATCAGTTAAGACGCTATTATAATAGTTTAGGAAATAGATAATGAGTAGGACTAGGATGGTATAATTGCAATAGAGGGAAAAGGATGGATTCAACTAGTGGGCTAGCTGTGGGGAATGAGGAGAAAAGGATGGGACTTCTAGACTTTGGGCCTGAACAACTGGTTGGATAGTACCATTTACTTGGGTTGAAAGTCAAGAGTCTTGCTTTGGATGTGTTAAGTTTCAAAGGCCTGTTAGACATTTAAGTAGTGTTATTGAGAAGACAGTTAGACATACTAGTCTGGACCTCAGTACTAGAAAATATAAATTTGAGAGTTATTGGCTTAGAGGTAGGATTTAATAGCATGGGCCTGAATTAGCTTAGCCAGAAGAGACGATCAATAAAGAAGGGAAGAAGGCCCAGGGCAAAAACCTGGGTTTAGAAATCTCGTAGAGGAAGAGGGGTCATCAAAGAAGACTGAAGAGTAGCCAGAGAAGTAGAGGGAGAACCAAAAGCATATGATGTCATAGAAGCCAATGTTTCAACAGTAATGATCAGCTCTGTCAAATCCTGCTGAGAAGTAGAGTAAGATGCGGCAAGGAAAGGAATTGCTGTATTTGGCAGCATGGAGCTTCGAGGAAGCGATGGGATGGATGCTTGACTGGAATGGGAGGAAGAGAGAATGTGATGTGACGGAGTGGAAATGAGGGAAAGAGCCAGAGAGCGACCTCGAGTCAAGGGAGGGTTTTTTTTTTTTTTAAAATTATGAAACTATACTTTAATGCACTCATTTTCAATATGCCATTTCAGAGGAAAATATTTGCATTTCCAGGAGTTTAGCCAGAGTTATATATTTTAAAATTAAAAATGATAAAGACTTAATTTTATTCTAAAAAAATTCATTGTTTCTGAGTTGGTGCATCACAATATGGCAAATTTTCTATAAGAAGGTCTTTCCTAGGGACCAATTTCAGCGTATTGTGGTCTGTGTGAATACCTTGTATAACAGATGTTCTCAGCATCAATTCAACATTAGAACCTATTTTTATTAGCTCTTCTATTTTTTTAGGAGAAGTTTCACTTCTTTACATTGGAATTCTTCGTTTATCTTTATTCTGGCTGCTTCTAATGCCCTAGCATCATTGTTAAAAACTTGTTATCTGGTGCTGTGCAGTGTTTTAAAGAGCTGTAAAACCTTGGCCGCCTGACCCATGGCTCTCCTCACCACTGTGGCTACTTCTCCTAATGGAGGGTTTTTAACTGAGGGATATTTTGGAGTCGGTTTCTGTGTTGATGAGAATTATCTAGTGTACAGGAAGTTATGATGATGCAGGGGAGACAGGGGATATGGGCTGAAACACAGTCTTTGAGCTGGTGAGAGATGATGGGGCCCAGAGTGCAGGTGGAGGTGTTGCCTTGTGATAGGAATAGGGACACCTTGATGCTGTCATAAGAAGAGGCAAAGCTCTGGTAGATTGTAGTTGGTGGCGGGAAGATGAGGGAGTTTCTGTTGGGTTGCTTCAATTCCGCAGCTGAGAAGGAAGAGGAGAAAAGAGAAGACGTGAAATACCCAGATGTCTTGGATATTGGGATATTGTTTACAAGGGAAATGTAGCAGAACAGCTGGATAGCAATAAGTATGAGTTTTATTTTTATTTTTTTAACATCTTTATTGGAGTATAATTGCTTTACAATGGTGTGTTAGTTTCTGCTTTATAAAAAAGTGTATCAGCTATACATATACATATATCCCCATATCCCCTCCCTCTTGCATCTCTCTCCCACCCTCCCTATCCCACCCCTCTAGGTGGTCACAAAGCACCGAGCTGATCTCCCTGTGCTATGCGGCTGCTTCCCACTAGCTATCTATCTTACATTTGGTAGTGTATATAAGTCCATGCCACTCTCTCACTTCATCCCAGCTTACCCTTCCCCCTCCCCGTATCCTCAAGTCCATTCTCTAGTAGGTCTGCATCTTTATTCCTGTCCTGCCCCTAGGTTCTTCAGAACCATTTTTTTCCCCCTTAGATTCCATATATATGTGTGAGCATATGGTATTTGTTTTTCTCTTTCTGACTTACTTCACTCCGTATGACAGACTCTAGGTCCATCCACCTCACTACAAATAACTCAATTTCGTTTCTTTTTATGGCTGAGTAATATTACATTGTATATATGTACCACATCTTCTTTATCCATTCATCAGTCGATGGACACTTAGGTTGCTTCCATGTCCTGGCTATTGTAAATAGTGCTTCAGTGAACATTGTGGTACGTGACTCTTTTTGAATGATGGTTTTCTCAGGGTATATGCCTAGTAGTGGGATTGCTGGGTCGTATGGTACTTCTATTTTTAGCTTTTTAAGGAACCTCCATACTGTTCTCCATAGCGGCTGTATCAATTTACATTCCTACCAACAGTGCAAGAGGGTTCCCTTTTCTCCACACCCTCTCTGGCATTTATTGTTTGTAGATTTTTTGATGATGGCCATTCTGACTGGTGTGAGGTGATACCTTATTGTAGTTTTGATTTGCATTTCTCTAATGATTAGTGATGTTAAGCATCCTCTCTTGTGTTTGTTGGCAATCTGTATATCTTCTTTGGAGAAATGTCTACTTAGGTCTTCTGCCCATTTTTGGATTGGGTTGTTTGTTTTTTTGATATTGAGCTGCATGAGCTGCTTGTAAAGTTTGGAGATTAATCCTTTGTCACTTGTTTCATTTGCAAATATTTTCTCCCATTAAGGAATCCAAATCAGAAAAGAAGTAAAGCTGTTACTGTTTGCAGATGACATGACACTATACATAGAGAATCCTAAAGATGCTACCAGAAAACTACTAGAGCTAATCAATGAATTTGGTAAAGTAGCAGGATACAAAATTAATGCACAGAAATCTCTTGCATTCCTATACACTAATGATGAAAAATCTGAAAGAGAAATTAAGGAAACACTCCCATTTATCATTGCAACAAAAGAATAAAATACCTAGGAATAAACCTACCTAAGGAGTCAAAAGACCTGTATGCAGAAAATAAGACACTGATGAAAGAAATTAAAGATGATACAAACAGATGGAGAGATATATCATGTTCTTGGATTAGAAGAATTAATATTGTGAAAATGACTCTACTACCCAAAGCAATCTACAGATTCAATGCAATCCCTATCAAACTACCAATGGTATTTTTCACAGAACTAGAACAAAAAATTTCACAATTTGTATGGAAACACAAAAGACCCCGAATAGCCAAAGCAGTCTTGAGAAAGAAAAACAGAGCTGGAGGAATCAGGCTCCCTGACTTCAGCCTATACTACAAAGCTACAGTAATCAAGAGAGTATGGTACTGGCACCAAAACAGAAATATAGATCAATGGAACAGGATAGAAAGCCCAGAGATAAACCCACGCACATATGGTCACCTTATCGTTGATAAAGGAGGCAAGCATATACAGTGGTGAAAAGACAGCCACTTCAATAAGTGGTGCTGGGAAAACTGGACAGCTACATGTAAAAGAATGAAATGAGAACACTCCCTAACACCATACACAAAAATAAACTCAAAATGGATTAAAGACCTAAATGTAAGGCCAGACACTATAAAACTCTTAGAGGAAAACATAGGCAGAACACTCTATGACATAAATCACAGCAAGATCCTTCTTGATTCACCTCCTAGAGAAATGGAAATAAAAACAAAAATAAACAAATGGGACCTAATGAAACTTAAAAGCTTTTGCACAGTAAAGGAAAACATAAACAAGATGAAAAGTATGAGTTTTAGATTAGCAGCCATGAAGTTAAAGTGTGAACAATCATTGCAGCTACTCAGTGACAGGGCTAAGTAGGAGAATAATTGTGTTTAACCAGGGATATTGCTTTGTTGTGTGAATAAAATGGAACAAAAATCTCTGGTTATAATTTATGTAATTTAATAATATTATTATTTTAATGATGGGCCCTGGACTCTAAGGTAGGAAAGAGCAAAGGAAGGAAGGAGGGGATGAAGAGTAATAAAAACATTATAAAGTCAGTGGATTTGTGGTTTACGACATTGGAAAGTTGTTGAAGTAGGTATCCTAGAGTGTGCTGGGAAGACACAAAGGACTAGTGGAGAGTGAGATGTTAAATTTAATACCTTTAGGGTGGTACATTCATTGTTATATGGCAAGGGCTGAGGCATGATCATGAGTTTGGGCCTTCTGGTGTGGCAGAGGAAAGAGAGTCGCAAGAGAGGAGACAAAGGATTTGAGAGTTCACTGCTGGATGGATTATCCACATGGAAGCTAATGTCACTGAAAATGATAACAAGAGGAGGGATGAGGGAAAGGCAGAACTTGGCACTAAATTCCTTGGTGCATGAAGAAAAGAACATGGGAAGTCTGAAAATGATTCCAGGGAATAGCAGGTGGTAGAGTCGAATGGCACATGCTTCAGGGAACTGGGCCTTTTGAAGAAGAAAGAAGGAGCCATATCAGTGGGACCTAGGAGGGTACCTATCCCATCTTAAGCCATTATGTACTTGGTGGGGTGGGAGGGGAAAAAATACTGCTTCCTATTGAGAGGGAGTCTGGGAAAGTAGTCTTCACCAATGGCAAGGAGGTGAAGGGCATTTTCAAAGTGGAACTTAAGGTTCTAAGAGAAGATTTAGGGAGCTGGTACAGATAGTCCATTTCCAAGGACACAGTACGAGAGTTTGGGAGGATGGAGTTGCATGGAAAATTATGGAATGTATAGAAAAGTATGCAGGTGAATTTAAAAAATGTCAAATACTTTGAAAAATCCAACTCTTTCCAAGTATACAGACTCCTGCATTGAGAAGAAACACAAAAATGCTTTGTTAAACCAAGTGTAGCCGCAGTAACTCCTCCAGTGTCCATCTCCCAGCTTCCTTAGCATCAAAAGTCCTACCCTCCCGGGCATATGGCTGCCCAGCAAGAGACCACATAGACCAACCTCCCTTACAAAAAGGCAAGGCTGCGTGTCTAAGCCCCACAGCAAGGAAATGCCTTTAGAAGGAGATTTTTGTATCCACTTTCTCTCCTTGCCTCTTCCCATAGGATAAAATGTAGACGTTGTGGGTAGACAGTTTTAACTATGTGGCTAATTAGAATTCCCTGAGGGATATCGGAAGGAGGCAGAAGGCATCAGAGCCCCTGGGTGACTTCACGGAGCAGAGCCGCTCACCCACTCTGAACCACCTGCCCGCCTCCAGAAAGTGATGTAAATTTTGCCTTGTTTGGGTCCTTAATACCACACGGTGCGTCCCAAGTTTGGGTTTAGAATATATGCTAGTTGCATGCTAGTGTTATTAGGCCATGTCATGGGATCACGTAAATCACCGTTTAGGAATCTAGAACATTCCTGGCCAAGACTAAGATACATTTTGAAAATGTGGAAAAGGTTGTATAATTAAGTTCTGTTTCTTCCTGAGTTCTTTGCTACCTGAGGGATTATTCAACAAGCTTTGGTAATGAATCCACAGGTATTTGAATGAAAAAAAAAAAAAAAGCCTGAAAAATACCATAGTTCTCTTCATGTTTTCAGTCACATGACAGGTGCCGTTTGTACCGTGTAGCCTTCTGCTTCCGTTTTGGAGAATAGCATTTCAGCATTTCTTTAATTTTGGGGTGAATCCTGATGTCTCCATCTTGTTTCAAGTACAAGGGGTGAACAGATCACATAACAATACAGTTTCATCTTGGATTGTCTTCTTTCATCTGTAGGCTGAGCAGGTCAGCCTTTCCATCATTCTGCTAGTTCAGTGAATCACCGGTCAGAAGTTCCCCTGCACTGTAGCAGTTTAGCAGCCTTTTATTCAGTTGGGTGAGGAGTGTAGACTTAGAGAGGACTGTAAAAAGCAATAATGCAAAGTGTTTCAGTTCTTTAATGGAATGGTGTTAGTCGTATTTCTGGCTTTTAAAATGCGGTTGGGGGAAAAACATTTCTCTGTGTTTCAAATATACGGTATTTTCACGCAATTCAGTAAGAAAAAAACCCCCACCACTCCTGTTTTTATAAATACTCCCATTTGATTTGTTAGTTCAAGAAGTTACATTATCTTTGTTTAGCAGCTTCTGTGGTTCTTAGCAACTATGCTAATTATGTAGCTTTGCTAACAAGTTAATGGTTAATGCATTCTGTTAACCACTGCAACTGCAAAAATGCAGGGTTTTTATTTTTATTTTTTTCTCTTCTTCTGTGCAGTCTTTTTTCCTAATCATTTCCAGGAAGGGTACAGGAGGGGTACAAGTTTCAGTGGGTATGCATGCATGCACATTTAGGGGAGCAGTCAGCAGTGCTGTGGGCAGGGTCAACCTGGAGAGCTTCACCTGGTAAGGATTCTGCTCCTGTGCCGTGGGGGTGTTGAAAACCCTGAACTGTGGGGTGTCCGTCAGGGGAAAGAACAAATCTGCCCTTTTACAGCTTTGTCTGTTTGCAGCTGCCACTTCCTCTGCCTGAAATTTTCTTCTCCCTCTTCTCCACCTAGATTACCTTTTCTGATGCCCCCCTTTTTTTCTTTAAAAAAAAAAGCAGCTTTATTGAGATATAATTCACATGCCATAGAATTCACCCATCTGAGGTGTACAATTCAGTGGTTTTTAGGATATTCACAGATACATGCAACCATCACCATAGTCAATTTTAGAACATTCTAATCACCGACAAAAGAAACCTTATACCCTTTAGCTATCACCCCATCTTCTTGCCCCCAGAGCTTAGCAAGCACTAATCTATTTTCTGTCTTTATAGATTTCTCTATTATGAACTTTTATGTGAATGGGATCACATACTATGTGACTGGCCCCTTTCACTTAGCATAATTTTCTCACGGTTTAACCATGTTGTAACATGTGTCAGTACTTCATTCTTTTTTTATGGCTGAATAAGATTCCGTTGTATGGACATATCATATTTTGTTTATCCATTTATCTGTTGATGGATATTTGGGTCATTTCCACCTTTTGGCTATTGTAAATAATATTGGTATGAATATGGGTGTACAAATATCTCTTTGAGATCCTGCTTTTAATTCTTTTGGATATATGGGTAATTAAGACTTTTTTTAATTTTAAATTTTTTAGTGGCCGCGTTAAAAAAGTCAAAACAGAAACAGGTGGAATTAATTTTAATAATATATTTAATTTAGCTCAATATATCCACAGTATTATCATTTAAACACGTCATCAATTAAAATTTTTAATGAGGTATTTTGCATTATTTTTTCGTACTAAGTTTTTGAAATCCAGATTGTATTTTGCACTTCCGGCACATCTTAATTTGAACTAGTGCATTTCAAGTGGTCAATATCCACATGTGGTTAATGGCTACTATATCTGACAGCACAATTCTAAGCACTGAGGTGCTTGGGATTCAGGAAGAGCTGACTGTATTATGATAGCTGCTCTTAAACCCCAAATTGTTCTCTCTCTCTTTTTGTCTCACTCCTTGAGAAATATACACACACATAAGCTCTTGTCAAAACCCTTAACCTCACTGACAGATCGATCTGACTTGATTCTGTGAGAAGGGCTGTATGATCTGGTGCTTGATACTATGAACTAAGTTCAACTTGGGTTTCTCCTAAGAAACATATGAATCTGAAATACAAAATGTGATCCAGTGAAATGTGTTTACACGCATATGCTCAGCCGCTTTGAAAAACCTCAAATCATGAAAGAAGATGATTGACACTTTGCTGTTACAACTTTTTGTCAGCTCTAATGACTGTTTTATTTATAGCTAGTGACAATGCATTTTGTAGGATGGGCCAGTCCATATGGGTAGGGGTTGATGTGAGAGGATTATCATTACAGTTTCAGCACATGTTTTTAATAGTGGCATGTTGTATATTTTGAGTCAGTGCTTGAAACCATATGACATTAGGAATATATAAAGAAAAAGAAATAAGTGAGGGAGATTAAGAGGTATAAATTTCCATTTATAAAATAAATGAGTCATGGGGATGAAAAGTACAGCCTGGGGAATATAATCATTAATAATGTAATATTTGTATGGTGACATATGGTAACTAGACTTATTGTGACGATCATTTTGTAATGTATAGAAACACTGAATCACTATGTTGTGCACCGGGAACTAACATAGTGTTGTAGGTCAATTACTTCAAAACAAACGAACAAACATAGAAAAAGAGATCAGATTTGTGGGTGCCAGAGGCAGGGAGTAGGGGAAGAGGGAATTGCATGAAGGTGGTCAAAAGGTACAAACTTCCAGTTATAAGGTAAATAACTACTAGGGATGTAATGTAAAACATAATAATTATAATTAACATGAAAGTTGTTATATATGAAAGTTGTTAAGAGAGTAAATCTTAAGAGTTCTCATCACAAGGAAAAATATTTTTTCTTTTATTTTACATCTATATGAGATGATGGATATTCACTAAACTTACTGTGATAATCATTTCATGATGTATGTAAGTCAAATCATTATGTTGTACACCTTAAACTTATACAGTGCTGTATGTGAATTACATCTCAATAAAACTGGGGGGGGGGCAGAGAAAAAGAGCTTCTTTCAAGACAACTAATGTGATGTGATAGTTATTAATATAATATTGCTCCTTTTCACCTGACTTATCAAACACATGATTAAGGGGGGACGTGACCACATAATTGATGCTTTCATTTGGGCTCATTCTGTGTTTTTATGTTTAAATCTGACCTGTGCTAGTGAAGTCTTTTAGAAACAGTCTTCTAGACCAGTGGATGGTGGTACAGCTCCCAGATTTGCCATTGGCTGGGGCAAGTTTATCCAGTTTCTTTGGAACTCCACATTCTCATCTGCAACAAAAAGTGTTAAAGTGAGGATAAACATCTATGAAAGTATTTAGCACAGTGGCGGACAGGCAGTCAGCTCATATTTTCTTTTTCATTCCCAGAATCCCAGGTATTAGTACATAGTTCTTGTTCAGTTCTGTTCAGAGGTAGAAGTATGTTACAATTGCATTTTTAGGAGCAGCAAGGGTAGTGCCACTGAGGTAAAGGCGTCTTTACATTTTTTATAGACCACTGGGGTCAACTGGATTTAAAATTCACTGGGCAAAATTTTGTGAACTATCTTAACTATCTTGATGTTATAAAAGCATGTAATCTTGTACTTTTGACATCTGGGAAATTAAGCTTTGAACACTGGTGACTTCTAATCTTCTGTAGTTTCATAGTCTTGCATTTGTTTCAGATTGGCTATTAGTCATCCCACATTTCTGCTCCAACTGAAACCATTTTCACTGAGGCCAGGATGGGATAGGATGGCTTTGATTTTGAATCACTGTAAAAACAACTTTTATGTGTTGAGCTGCATGGAATTTTTATTTGCACACTGAATTTTATTTTATGGTTACAAAAGGCAAATAAAAAGGCAATTATATTTAGCAGATGAAAAGAGACATATGAAAATGATAAATTTTGCTGTGAATATCTCTGACCTAATATAGTAACCATCTCAGTTTCTAAAGCCTAATTATTTTTCAGAGAAACTTTTTACTCTGCTTATACAACTCAGTTAAGAAGAATGCAAATAGCCCCTTAGGTATCCCCAGTATAGAGCAACATTATTAACTATTGTTTATTAATTGCTTTTTAGGTTAAGAAAAATGGTAAAGGAAGCTTTAAAATTTTAAAAGTCAAGGGGACTGTTGCTTTTCCTCCTAGGTCCTCTGTACTAGTTGATCTTTTAACCACACACATAGTGGTTTGATGTCAATATTTATAGCTACATCAAGACATAATTTTTTAAAGGAGTTAAGTGTTCATAGTTGTATGGGTTGAAATAAGGAGAAGCTGATTCCTTCATGCAGGAGTTGATTCTACAGCAAGATTCTAAAGCAAAATAAAAATATGAACAGGCAGCCAGGAATGGGCAGATTGTGAGCACATTCAAACTCTGAGAAGAAAGTGTAAAAAGTAAAACCTGACCTTGAATAGGTAGAAATAAACCTATTTTTGTTTATCAGAAAATGAAGAGAAAGCTCACTGCATGGATATTTGAAGTAAAGGTGGGTAAACAGGGGTTGGAGGGATTGGTGATCCTAGTGTTTATAGAAACCTGGCTCCTCGTGAACTTTTGTAGCAGATTTGCCAACTGTTTACATGGGGGGGCCCTGAAGTATGAATAGAACCAGGATGGAAGTCAGGTGTGAACACACTACCACCATGACTGCCAGATCCTCCTTGAGACACTGGCGCCTTATTCGAGGATGGTGCCTTCTAAAATGGGTGTGGCCACCCCACGCAAGGATCTGTGGGCAAGGATGTTCTGTGCAGTATTGTTTATAAAGTAAAGCAGAACAAAACGAAACCCAAGCCTGGGAACACCTAACAGAGGCAAAACATTTAAATAACTTATGGTACATCCTTATCATAAATCCTATGAGGCTGTTAAAAAGAGGCTGAGGTTTATAAACTAGTACGGAAAGATGTCCATTATATATTAAGTAAAAAAAGGCAACTTGCAGAAGAGTATGCACAGTATGAGTCTATTTGTGTTAAACATATGTATATATATACACTGCAAAATATACTTTTTTTTTCAAAATATACTTTTATAAGTACATTTGAAAAAAAACTAGTTAGTAAAATAAACTGCCTGAGGTCTAAAAAAATAAATAAATAGAACTAATTAAAATAAAATGGAATTTAACATTTAAATACGAGTTTACCTTTATAAATTATGGACCATTTTTGTACATTAGATAAGTTTTCTAGAGTTTTTGAAACGTCTTTTTTTTTTTGAATTTTATTCGATTTATTTTTTTATACAACAGATTCTTATTAGTTATCAATTTTATACATATTAGTGTATATATGTCAATCCCAATCTCCCAATTCATCACACCACCAACACCATCCCCGCCCCGCCACTTTCCCCCCTTGGTGTCCATACGTTTGTTCTCTACATCTGTGTCTCAATTTCTGCCCTGCAAACCGGTTCATCTGTACCATATTTCTAGGTTCCACAGATATGCATTAATATGCGATGTTTGTTTTTCTCTTTCTGACTTACTTCACTCTGTATGACAGTCTCTAGATTCATCCACGTCCTACAAATGACCCAATTTCGTTCCTTTCTATGGCTGAGTAATATTCCATTGTATATATGTACTACATCTTCTTTATCCATTTGTCTGTCGATGGGCATTTAGGTTGCTTCCATGACCTGGCTATTGTAAATAGTGCTGAAATGAACATTGAGGTGCATGTGTCTTTTTGAATTATGGTTTTCTGTGGGTATATGCCCAGTAGTGGGATTGCTGGGTCATATGGTAATTCTATTTTTAGTTTTTTAAGGAACCTCCATACTGTTCTCCATAGTGGCTGTATCAATTTACATTCCCACCAACAGTGCAAGAGGGTTCCCTTTTCTCCACACCCTCTCCAGCATTTGTTTGTAGATTTTCTGATGATGCCCATTCTAACTGGTGTGAGGTGATACCTCACTGTAGTTTTGATTTGCATTTCTCTAATAATTAGTGACGTTGAGCAGCTTTTCATGTGCTTCTAGGCCATGTGTATGTCTTCTTTGGAGATATGTCTATTTAGGTCCTCTGCCCATTTTTGGATTGGGTTGTTTGTTCTTTTAATATTGAGCTGCATGAGCTGTTTATATATCTTGGAGATTAATCCTTTGTCCATTGATTCGTTTGCAAATATTTATTTCCATTCTGAGGGTTGTCTTTTCGTCTTGTTTGTAGTTTCCTTTGCTGTGCAAAAGCTTTTAAGCTTCATTAGGTCCCATTTGTTTATTTTTGTTTTTATTTCCATTACTCTAGGAGGTGGATCAAAAAAGATCTTGTTGTGATTTATGTCAAAGAGTGTTCTTCCTATGTTTTCCTCTAAGAGTTTTATAGTTTCCAGTCTTAATTTAGGTCCCTAATCCATTTTGAGTTTATTTTTGTGTATAGTGTTAAGGAGTGTTCTAATTTCATTCTTTTACATGTAGCTGTCCAGTTTTCCAGCACCACCTACTGAAGAGACTCTTTTCTCCATTGTATATCCTTGCCTCCTTTGTCATAGATTAGTTGACCATAGGTGCGTGGGATTATCTCTGGGCTTTCTATCCTGCTCCATTGATCTATATTTCTCTTTTTGTGCCAGTACCATACTGTCTTGATTACTGTAGCTTTGTAGTATACTCTGAAGTCAGGGAGTCTGATTCCTCCAGCTCCGTTTTTTTCCCTCAAGACTGCTTTGGCTATTCGTGTCTCCTTACAAATTTTAAAATTTTTTGTTCCAGTTCTGTAAAAAATGCCATTGGTAATTTGATAGGGATTGCATTGAATCTGTAGATTGCTTTGGGTAGTATAGTCATTTTCACAATATTGATTCTTCCAATCCAAGAACATGGTAATCTCTCCATCTGTTTCTATCATCTTTAATTTCTTTCATCAGTGTCTAATAGTTTTCTGCATACAGGTCTTTTGTCTCCCTAGGTAGGTTTATTCCTAGGTATTTTATTCTTTTTGTTGCAATGGTAAATGGGAGTGTTTCCTTAATTTCTCTTTCAGATTTTTCATCATTAGTGTATAGAAATGCAAGAGGTTTCTGTGCATTAATTTTGTATCCTGCAACTTTACCAAATTCATTGATTAGCTCTAGGAGTTTTCTGATGGCATCTTTAGGATTCTCTATGTATAGTATCATGTCATCTGCAAACAGTGACAGTTTTACTTCTTCTTTTCCGATTTGTATTCCTTTTATTTCTTTTTCTTCTCTGATTTCCATGGCTAGGACTTCCAAAACTATGTTGAATAATAGTGGCAAGAGTGGACATCCTTGTCTTGTTCCTGGTCTTAGAGGAAATGCTTTCAGTTTTTCACCATTGAGAATGATGTTTGCTGTGGGTTTGTTGTATATGGCCTTTATTATGTTGAGGTAGGTTCCCTCTATGCCCACTTTCTGGAGAGTTTTTATCATACATGGGTGTTGAATTTTGTCAAAAGCTTTTTCTGCATCTATTGAGATGATCACATGGTTTTTATTCTTCACTTTGTTAATATGTTATATCACATTGATTGATTTGCGTATTTTGCAGAATCCTTGCATCCCTGGGATAAATCCCACTTGATCATGGTGTATGATCCTTTTAATGTGTTGTTGGATTCTGTTGGCTAGTATTTTGTTGAGGATTTTTGCATCTATATTCATCAGTGATATTGGTCTGTAATGTTCTTTTTTTGTAGTATCTTTGTCTGGTTTTGGTATCAGGGTGATGGTGGCCTCATAGAATGAGTTTGGGAGTGTTTCTTCCTCTGCAATTGTTTGGAAGAGTTGAGAAGGATAAGTGTAAGCTCTTCTCTAAATGTTTGATAGAATTCACCTGTGAAGCCATCTGGTCCTGGACTTTTGTTTGTTGGAAGATTTTTAATGACAATTTCAATTTCATTACTTGTGACTGGTCTGTTCATATTTTCTATTTCTTCCTGGTTCAGTCTTGGAAGGTTATATCTTTCCAAGAATTTGTCCATTTCTTCCAGGTTGTCCATTTTATTGGCATAGAGTTGCTTGTAGTAGTCTCTTAGGATGCTTTGTATTTCTGCGGTGTCTGTTGTAACTTCTCCTTTTTCATTTCTAATTTTATTGATTTGAGTCCTCTCCCTCTTTTTCTTGATGAGTCTGGCTAATGGTTTATCAATTTTGTTTATCTTCTCAATGAACCAGCTTTTAGTTTTATTGGTCTTTGCTATTGTTTTCTTTGTTTCTATTTCATTTATTTCTGCTCTGATCTTTATGATTTCTTTCCTTCTGCTAACTTTGGGTTTTGTTTGCTCTTCTTTCTCTAGTTCCTTTAGGTGCAAGGTTAGATTGTTTATTTGAGATTTTTCTTGTTTCTTGAGGTAGGCTTGTATAGCTATAAACTTCCCTCTTAGAACTGCTTTTGCTGCATCCCATAGGTTTTGGATTGTCGTGTTTTCATTGTCATTTGTCTCTAGGTATTTGCTGATTTCCTCTTTGATTTCTTCAGTGATCTCTTGGTTATTTATTAATGTATTGTTTAGCCTCCATGTGTTTGTTTTTTTTACGTTTTTTTCCCAGTAACTCATTTCTAATGTCATAACATTGTGGTCAGAAAAGATGCTTGATATGAATTCAATTTTCTTGAATTTACTGAGGCTTGATTTGTGAGCCAAGATGTGATATATCCTGGAGAATGTTCCGTGCTCACTTGAGAAGAAAGTGTAATCTGCTGTTTTTGGATGGAATGTCCTATAAATATCTATTAAATCTGTCTGGTCTCTTGTGTCATTTAAAGCTTGTGTTTCCTTGTTAATTTTCTGTTTGGATGATCTGTCCATTGGTGTAAGTGAGGTGTTAAAGTCCCCCACTATTATTGTGTTACTGTCGATTTCCTCTTTTATAGCTGTTAGCAGTTGCCTTATGTATTGAGGTGCTCCTATGTTGGGTGCATATATATTTATAATTGTTATATCTTCTTCTTGATCATTATGTAGTGTCCTTCCTTGTCTCTTGTAACATTATTATTGTAAAGTCTATTTTATCTGATATGAGTATTGCTACTCCAGCTTTCTTTTGATTTCCATTTGCATGGAATATCTTTTTCCATCCCCTCACTTTCAGTTTGTATGTGTCCCTAGGTCTGAAGTGGGTCTCTTGTAGACAGCATATATATGGGTCTTGTTTTTGAATCCATTCAGCAAGCCTGTGTCTTTCGGTTGGAGCATTTAATCCATTCACATTTAAGGTAATTATCGATATGTATGTTCCTATGACCATTTTCTTAATTGTTTTGGGTTTGTTTTTGTAGGTCCTTTTCTTCTCTTGTGTTTCCCACTTAAAGAAGTTCCTTTAGCATTTGTTGTAGAGCTGGTTTGGTGGTGCTGAATTCTCTTAGCTTTTGCTTGTCTGTAAAGCTTTTGATTTCTCCATCGAATCTGAATGAGATCCTTGCCGGGTAGAGTAATCTTGGTTGTAGGTTCTTTCCTTTCATCACTTTAAGTATATCATGCCACTCTCTTCTGGCTTATAGAGTTTCTGCTGAGAAATCAGCTGTTAACCTTTTGGGAGTTCCCTTGTATGTTATTTGTCACTTTTCCCTTGCTGCTTTCAATAATTTTTCTTTGTCTTTATTTTTTGCCAATTTGATTACTATGTGTCTCGGAGTGTTTCTCTTTGGGTTTATCCTGTATGGGACTCTCCACAATTCCTGGACTTGGGTGGCTATTTCCTTTCCCATGTTAGGGACGTTTTCGACTATAATCTCTTCAAATATTTTCTTGGGTCCTTTCTCCCTTTCTTCTCCTTCTGGGACCCCTATAATGCGAATGTTGTTGTGTTTAATGTTGTCCCAGAGGTCTCTTAGGCTGTCTTCATTTCTTTTCATTCTTTTTTCTTTATTCTGTTCCACAGTAGTGAATTCCACCATTCTGTATTCCAGGTCACTTATCCATTCTTCTGCCTCAGTTTTTCTGCTATTGATTCCTTCTAGTGTATTTTTCATTTCAGTTATTGTGTTGTTCACCTGTGTTTCTTTGTTCTTTAATTCTTCTAGATCTTTATTAAACATTTCTTGCATCTTCTCGATCTTTGCCTCCATTCTTTTTCCAAGGTCCTGTATCATCTTCACTATCATTATTCTGAATTCTCTTTCTGGAAGGTTGCCTATCTCCACTTCATTTAGTTGTTTTCCTGGGGTTTTACCTTGTTCCTTCATCTGGTACATAGCCCTCTGCCTTTTCATCTTGTCTATCTTTCTGTGAATGTGGTTTTTTTTCCACAGGCTGCAGGACTGTAGTTCTTCTTGCTTCTGCTGTCTGCCCTCTGGTGGGTGAGGATATCTAAGAGGCTTGTGCAAGTTTCCTGATGGGAGGGACTGGTGGTGGGTAGAGCTGGCTGTTGCTTTGGTGGGCAGACCTCAGTAAAATTTTAATCCACTTGTCTGCTGATGGGTGGGGCTGTGTTCCCTCCCTGTTGGTTGTTTGACCTGAGGCGACCCAACACTGGAGCCTACCTGGGCTCTTTGGTGGGGCTAATGGCAGACTCTGGGAGGGCTCACGCCAAGCAGTACTTCCCAGAACTTCTGCTGCCAGTGTCCTTGTCCTCACGGTGAGACAGAGCCACCCCCCGCCTTTGCAGGAGACCCTCCAACACTAGCAGGTAGGTCTGGTTCAGCCTCCTATGGCGTCACTGCTCCTTCCCCTTGGTTCTGATATGAGCACACTACTTTGTGTGTGCCCTCCAAGAGTGGAGTCTCTTTTTCCCGCAGTCCTGTCGAAGTCCTGCAATCAAATCCCACTAGCCTTCAAAGTCTGATTCTCTAGGAATTCCTCCTCCCGTTGCCAGACCCCCAGGTTGGGAAGCCTGACGTGGGGCTCAGAACCTTCACTCCAGTGGGTGGACTTCTGTGGTATAAGTTTTCTCCAGTTTGTGAGTCACCCACCCAGCAGTTATGGGATTTGATTTTATTGTGATTGTGCCCCTCCTACCGTCTCATTGTGGCTTCTCCTTTGTCTTTGGATGTGGGTGTCTTTTCTGGTGAGTTTCAGTGTCTTCCTGTCAATGATTGTTCAGCAGCTAGTTGTGATTCCGTTGCTCTCGCAAGAGGGAGTGAGAGCATGTAGTTCTACTCCGCCATCTTGAACCAATCTCTGAAACATCTTTAAACAGATGTTGTTTCTTTTAAGTTTATATTTCCAAGAAACTTTGCTGGCAAGTCAGAAATAAAGTTTATTTGCTTGGGGGCCATGTATAAATACTGAATTTTAAATGTTTGTTGTGGAAAGATAAAAAAGGCATTAATGCATCAATTACTATTCAGTTCAACATTTTAAACATATTGTTAAAACAAATTGTCCAAGCATATTGTGATATTCAAAATTATAACAAAATTATGTCAATATAACTCTCCTTATAAAATACTGATATACAGATTGTGTATATTATATAATATATAAGCATATATTATATATTATGCAGTATTTTATATAAAAATACAGTATTTTACAGGAGCTGCATTTTCAAGCAGAATGCCATTTTTTTGTTGACATTTTATATAAACTCTACCCTTTGATTAATATTTACCTTTAAGAAATGATAGAGCCCTTTGGACAAATAAATTTGGACCAAATTGTCCCTTCTGGTTTCCACTGAGCTGTTCAGTTGAAAACATTTGTGTTTTTTAAACCAACAGATATTTTAGCATGAATTTTATTTTTATTTAAACCAAGTTGGGGATTCATGTGGTCTTTACTTTGGAGTTGGGAATTAAGCCTCAAGAGTGATCCTGTCTGATTGAAAAAGTTGTCAAAAGCAAATGTATCCGCAAGAATGAAACGACAGGGAATCGTGTTCGGGGAGGATGCTCTGTCAGCTGTGCCACTGCACTCTAGGAAACTTTGACTAGTGCAGCTGCTGTGGACCGGAGCCAGGGTCACGTCCAGTAATACCGGACTCTGAGTTACAACCCCAGTTAAAAAACAAAACAAACCAGAACAAAGTACATCAGAGCCACGCATAATATCTTCTACGCCTACCTGACAGGTCGCTGCCTGGAACGTGGTAACATTTCAGTCAGTTCAGTTACAGGTAAATATCATAAGGGGACATTGTCCCTGCCTCTTTCAGTCCTGCTTTAATGACCTGGCCTGCTGTCTCACCATCTTCCAGGAATCTCACAAGAGCCTGTCCTGGGGGCTAGGCTCTGTTCTGGAGTCGTCCCAAGATTGCCCTCTCGCTTGCCTTCATAGTTTTATGTTTCCCTTCCCTGGACCTTCCGTCGCTTGGATTAGTATTGGTGTAAAGAATACAGGCTTTAGGTCACAGCTCCCACCTGGGTAAATTTTTTAACTTCTTTGTGCTCTGGCTCCTTCATCTCTGAAGCAGCTTAATTCATTACATTAACTCATTAAAACCCTAAGCCTTGCTGGGAAGGTTTACAGATCATGGGTTTTTTCATTTGCAAGGGATGGGGAAGAGAGGAAAAAGCAGAGAGAATGTAAAGATAATGGGATAAACTTGAGGACTTGTTTAGATGACAGTTGTGTTTTTTGCTTTGAAGTGATTTAGTTTATTTATTCATTTTAGACTTTTATTAGCTAGCTCCAGCTATTTACCAGACATTGTGCTAGGCTCTGGCTATACAAACACATAGAGAACCCAGCTCCATGAGCTCCTATTTTCATGGGGAGGGGAGTGGTAAGAGACATAAGAACAGGTATAAACTAAAAGTGTTATGAGTTACAATGTCGGGCAGGGGGAGGCATCCAGAGTAGCACAGAATTCTGTCTGTGACATAGAAAGTCGTCACAGAGGAGGAGATATTTGCCCTGAATTTTGAAAGCTGGGTGAAGGTTCATTAGGTGGGCTGGTAGGAAGGACATCTAGGCAGAGTAAGTGGCCTGTGAAGGAAAGAAGAGGTTAGAGAGTGCCTGGCCTCTTTGGGAATCAGCAACTGGTTTGTTTGCCTGGCTGGAAGCAAGATGTGAGTGGAGGACCCTTGGGGTTCAATGGTGGACATGAAGAGAAGGGCCTCGAGAGCCAGGCAGAGGTATTCAGATTTTATCCTGCAAGCATGATGCCAATGATGGGATGAGGTCACAGAAACCAGCAGAGGACACAATTATGAAAAGGTTGTGTCTTTTGAAAAGCAAAGTAAAGAAGAAAGGAGAGACTAAAATATCTATTGAATTTTTCTGTATGAGAATTGTGTGTGACCTTTGCAAGAGCAGTGTGAGTGAAACAGAAGGCAGACGGCAAATCCTTGTGGGTCTAGCAGTGAGTTGGAAGGGTGAGGGTAGAAACTGTTAAGTATACACAACATGTCAGAAAGCTTAGCTGTGAAGTTTAGAGAGTGATGTCTAAAGCAGGGTTTCTCAACCCCAGCACTACTGACATTTTGGGCCGTATGATTCTTTGCTGTGGGGCTGTCCTGTACATTGTAGAATGTTTAGCAGAATCCCTGACCTCTACTCATGAGGTGCCGGCAGCATCCTATCCCCTAGTTGTGTCCTCTTGGCTGGGGGTGGCAAAATCATCCCTGTTTGAGAACCATTAGTAAAGAGGGAGACACAAAGTTAGGAAAAGATTTTTTTCCTTTTTTAGTTTGAAGAGGCATAATCATTCTTGAAAACTAAGAAGGAACGATGGGATAGGATGAAGATAAAGGAAAGAGGTGGGAAATGATGAAGAAAGACCTCAGAGGTGAAATTGGTGAGGAAAGACCTGAGAGGACAAGGTGTGTGGGGGGTAGGGTGGGGGAAACTAGCATCCAGCGAGCAGGTAATGGATCAGGCCCTCAGGATGGTGGCTCTGCTTAGCCCTATTTGCACAGGGTATAGGTAGGCGCTAAATTTTCTGCCTATATGGTCAGAAGTCTCATTTTCAGAGTGTTTAAATTCTAGCTCCTGCCAAGCCATCTTTGGTTACTGCTGTCACCTGGGCCCTGCCCCTGATCTGCTGCCTCCTGCTTTACCTGCTGTCTTTGCCCTGACCGTGGACAGGATAAGACTCTCACTAGGCTGGGAATGGTGGCTGGCCCAGGACAGGCTCATGTGAACAGTAGGGCTCCTAGGGGCAGAGACAAGAGAAAGGGATGGAGAATTCAAGTGGGGAATAGGATAGTACAAAGGAGGAACATGCTGTGAGAGGACTTGCTTCCGGCAGCATTGTTGTTGCACTAGTTTGGCTGCGATAAGCTGTCTAATGAGTACCTATCCGTTGCCTCCTAGTACCCCATTCTGTGCTAAGTGCTGGCAGACACATTTTAATAACTATAGCCTGAGAATGGCTTTTAGAATCAAGATTTAAAATTTGCTGTTATCCTTATGATTAGCAAAATTTTTGTGTGTATTTTGGTTTGTGTTTGAAATGATGAGAAAGATGAAGGGTTTCAATGTGCTCTTGAGAAAAGACGAGACAGAGACGATGAGAGTTTTCCCATCCAATATTTATATTATCTTCCTATGTAGAGTAAACTAAGGTTTTTATTTGGACACTAATCATACATAATTCCTAAAGCATTTCATTTTGATTAAGCTGGCTAGATTTATCTCTCATCCTTTTTTTGAAGCATCAGATTTTAAAATCATTTTTTCCTCTGTAAGTGACCTAAAATTGTTTTGATTTGTATTTTATTACATAGGGAAATGTTAAAAGAAGGCTTGTTCAAAAGGTTTATTTGCCTAGAGAGACATTTTAATTTTTTTCTCTTTTGTTTTAAAATGATGATTGTGTATATACAGTAGCTGAATTCCCACTGAGTACTCACTGGTTGTTCAGGCTGCATAACTTTGCCATTCTTAGGGTTAATAGAAACATTAAGTAACTTGCATCTGGGAAATACTGATTTAACAGATAATTGCTTATTCATGTATCTGCTGGACATGTTAAGTTTTACGCCACAAAATGAAAACATGAGCAAATCAGGGGTCCTGGGTTACATAACTGATGTGAGTTAAAAGCAGCATCAATAAAACCTGGAGGTTACATTGTAGAGAGATGGAATCTTTCTATTAATTGGGAATTGGTAACAAGGGGATAGAAGGCATCTGCAATGGAAACCTCAGCAAATAACAAGACTTGAGGGGAAAAGCATTTTAAGTAGTGGAAATCTAACCAGTCAAATAATCAAAGAACATGTAAAATGTCTATTAAAATAGAGATTTCCACAGTAGGAGACCATTACAAAAATTCTTTTTTTTTCTGGTTTCAGATACAATTTTATTTAAGCAGAAAGATCACCTGTGATTTTTCTAATCTTCCTTATCTCTTTTAAGCACTATACTGCCATCAGAGTGGTATAAGTAGAAAAGCCAGAATCCTGTAGATTGCCATCCCAACCAGTGTCCTTCAACTACATTAAAAATAACTTAGTTCTTTTATTCAGGTCTACTTTCTTTTTTAAAAAAAAATTTATTTATTTATTTATTTATTTATTTATTTATTTATTTTTGGCTGCAATGGGTCTTCGTTGCTGTGTGCAGGCTTTCTCTAGTTGCAGCAAGCTGGGGCTACTCTTCATTGCAGTGCGCGGGCTTCTCGTTGCAGAGCACGGGCTCTAGGCGTGGGCTTCAGTAGTTGTGGCATGTGGGCTCAGTAGTTGTGGCTCGTGGTCTCTAGAGTGCGGGCTCAGTAGTTGTGGCACATGGGCTTCGTTCCTCTGCGGCATGGGGGATCTTCCTGGACCAGGGCTCAAACCCATGTCCCCTGTATTGGCAGGTGGATTCTTAACCACTGTGCCACGAGGGAAGTCCCCCAGGTCTACTCTATAACTCGTACTCCACTCCCTGATTTCTTTGCCTAATCTTTCACTTCATTAATATTTACCAACTTTTCTGAATTTTAGGTGTCTAATTTTGTATTTCCATGTATTTATCTGAATTTCCTTCAGACTCTAATTTTCTTTAATTGTCACATAAAATATATAAACTATAATTTCTCTGTTCTTTCAAGGGATAACATGTACCTAAGAAGAAATGAAGTGGTTTTCCAGTGATCTTTTTTTTTTCCTAACTTGACATTTTTGATCAGAAATGGTTACATGGAATTAATTCCCAAGTGCTTGTGTTTATCCCCCCCTCCCCTCTTTCCTTCCCTCCCTCCATTTTTCCTTTCCCTTTTATAAAAATTTATTGAGCACTTATAACAGACTAGATTGTGAGTGTCCTGTGCTAAGGGCGATCTGACCCCCTTTGTGAAGCTTGAAGCTTTCTGAATGTATCAGTAAATAAAGCCTTGTTACATTTAGCTAACATGTCACTTAGTGCTCTTTGGTTTCAGATATTTGAAAATAACACTAAAGGAAAGAGGACTTTATTGGAAAGATATTGATGGTAGTGATGGGAATGAGGCTCAAAGAATCAATTGGAGGCTGGCAAACTAGCCTTGGAAGTAGAAGGCATCAAAAGTTCTCAGGAAGCAGGAACTCTTGCATTTATCTCTGAGCAGGAAGAGTAGGATCAGCATCTTGTTACTGGAGTAAATATCCCGTGACGCTGCCGTCCTGGCATCGCTGGATCGAGGGTCCAAGCTGTGAGAGCTATGAGCCGCCCTCCTCAGTCTGGTCATACGCTGCCTATGGGCTGCACCGAAGCTGGAAGGGAAACTCCTTTTGATTTCAGTGAGAGGCAGGTTTCTGGATTTATCTTCCAAAGAGCCAACCCAATGAATGAGGGAACTTAAGTCAGGGCATGGTTAGGAAGGGAGAAAGTAGCAAAAGAAAAACTCCCCCTCAACCCCAAACCAAACCAAACCCAAAAATGAGACAAATATTTACTATGATTAGTATAAATTTGCAGGAGAAATAAATCACTATATGATAATGATCTCAAATTACATCTTTATTTCAACTCTACCTCAGAAAGGATTTGAGAGGTTTCAATTGAAGACAAAAATAAAACGAAGTCATTGAAATGGTAGAAAAATAAAGAATCAAACACTACTTTTGCAGAGTTCTGCTAAAAATTTTGTCTGTCTTGCTAACAGCTGTATCAGCAAATTGGTCTGATATAATAGGTGAATAAATATTCACCAAGTGAATGTGGGTCAGAAAATGGGGGAATGATGATTTTTAAATATAATTTCCTTCCATTTGGCCTCCTGGGAAGGGATGAGGTAAAGTAGGTGAAAAGGGAGACACAAGGTTAGAGACTGACACAAAGAATTAGAGGGATTTCTCCAGGAGTTCTGATCACAGGGAAAAAAATATACATTTTTCTTTTTCTTTTATTTTGTATGTATATGAGATGATGGATGGTCACTAAACCTATGTGGCAATCATTTTATGATATACATAAGTCAAACCATTATGCTGTACACCTTAAACTTATACAGTGCTGCATGTCAATTATATCTCAGTAAAACTGGAAGGAAATAAAAGAACTAAGGGGATTTAAAGTGCTAGGGTGGGCAGCACTGACTGTATTGTCAGTGTTCAACACTGAGTCTCTTTGGATTCTGGAGGCAGTTTCGGAATGAGGTTCTGATCAAGGAAAACCTGGTTGGTAGCCCCTAACTTGCAAGTTGAACAAACATTAGCAAGTTACTAACCTCTTTCGTCTCTATAAAACTGGGATGTACTTAGCTCACAATATGATTATGAAAGTCAATTGAGATAAGAAATTTGAAAGTACCTTGAAGACTTCAAGGTAAAAATATTGTAATTAATAAAATCACCCAAATTAGGTACCTTTACTTGCTTTATAAAAATAATTTCACATATGGCCCCCAACCACAAAATTAGGGGCCACCCTTTTATAGAAGAAAAAGCTTTATATTTTGTTTGAATCAGAATCAGCTCCAGGTAACCTTGAGCAACTCGGCACAGATAAAATTGGACAGAAAAACATTTCTTATGAGATAAAGATTGGGGGAAATTAATTAGCACAAAGTTGGTGAGTTTGTTTACAGAGTGTGGATTAGTCACAACAAAGCTGACAAATTGATTTACAGCTTAAGTGAGAAAATTCAATTTCTCATTAAAAAAGTACTCTAAAACCCAATGAACAAATACTATTTCCTATGACAAATATTTTTTCCAAACTTTGTGGTTATCATGGAACAATATCACATGGGGCTGAGACTCACGGTTAAACATTATTTGACTGCTTGCCTGGGAGATGAAAACAAAAAAGAAAAAGAAACAAAACAATAAGAATAACAACAACAATAAAAAAAGTCACACTCATTTCTCCTTCTTGAATGAGAGTAACATAGAAAAGAATTGTAATTAGAAGAAAAAAGAAAACATATATAGTTCCAAACTTAACGCAAGTCTCTGACTGATCTCCAACAGTTCATAGATCGCCAGAATAGAGGCTTCAACCTTCTCTCTTTTATCTTTCTGAGAAGAGCTATGACCTGCATTCCGCTTGAATTCTCAAAGTAATTATGGTCAAAATAATTATTTCCTTTTTAGTTTTCCCATCAAATATCATTGCAACATATAGTCTTCTTTTAACCCAAAACATTCAAAATATTGAGGCTTATAATTCCTTTTTAAAAATTATTTATTTATTTATTTAGGCTGTGTAGGGTCTTAGCTGCAGCATGCAGGATCTTCATTGCAGCATGCGGGATTTTTTTTTTTTTTTTTTTTTAGTTGTGGCATGTGGACTTCTTAGTTGTGGCATGCATGATGCAGGATCTAGTTCTCCGACCAGGGATCGAATCCGGGCCCCCTGTATTGGGAGTGTGGAGTCTTACCCACTGGACCACCAGGGAAGTCTCGAGGCTTATAATTCTAATGCCACACTTGTCATGTTTCTTTTACACCTTTTATAGTGAAAACTCTGGCAGTATACTAAACACTTTTTGATACCCAGTATCTAATAGTGTTCAATAAATCTGTTGAATAGAATGTGGAATTGAATGGTGAAAGGAAAAAACGTAGTAGACTTATTATTCCTACTTTTTTATTTAACATCAATTTGCTATATGTTTTCAGAAAGTTACTTTCAATCCTATTCAATTTAATAATATTAAGGCCTTCCAGTGTAGATGGGACTTTCAAAGCTCTATATTCAAGTAGCTTTCAGACTAAGCAGTGGAAAAAAAGCTATACGTATGAAACAAGGGCTGGACTTAGTACAGACTATAAAGTTTATAGAACCTCACAGTGGGGAGTAAAATTAAATCAGTGACAATGATATGTGCATATTTGTCAAATTCATTGGCAGCCTACTAGCATTTTTTTTTTTCAAAGATTTTTAATTTTTATTTATTTATTTATGGCTGTGTTGGGTCTTCGTTTCTGTGCGAGGGCCTTCTCCAGTTGCAGCAAGCGGGGGCCACTCTTCATCGCGGTGCACGGGCCCCTCACTATCGCGGCCTCTCTTGCTGCGGAGCACAGGCTCCAGACGCGCTGGCTCAGTAATTGTGGCTCACGGGCCCAGCCGCTCCGCGGCATGTGGGATCCTCCCAGACCAGGGCCCGAACCCGCGTCGCCTGCATTGGCAGGCAGATTCTCAACCACTGCGCCACCAGGGAAGCCCCCTACTAGCATTTTGAAAAGATTTTATTAATTGAGGAGATATTGAAGAGCAACAATAAATCTTTCCTTAGAAGACTGATACCTAAAGAAAAGTTAAAATAAAATAAAAATTTTCAGATGGAAAGATCCTTTCAGATCATATAGTGCAATGCTTTAATTTATTATTATTATTATTTTTTCTTTTTTGGCTGCACTGTGCAGCTTGTGGGATCCTAGTTCCCTAAGCAGGGATTGAACCCGGGCCCTCGGCCTTGAGAGCGCAGAGTCCCAACCATTGGACAGCCAGGAATTCTCCGAATGCTTTAATTTAAAGATTAAACTAAACTTTGTGGCACAGAGAAGATTCATAAACTAAGGCACAGAGAAGATTCATAACTACCCCAAGGTGACACAGCACATCATAGGCATTGCACCAAAGCTCTTTAGTCTCCCCTGTGTGTCCAGAAAGATGTGATATTTCTCCTAGAAGGAAACGGGACGGGATGGTGGTGGTACCCTCTCCTCCCAAGGTGATAGGAGGATCCCCCAGCCTTTGTGGAGTCCAACTCTGGGGATACTATTCAATATATTAAAGTTTTCCCATCAAATATCATTGTAATGTAGTTTCTTTTTATTTAACCCAAGACATATTCAAAGTATTGAGATATTTTGGGGATTATGAGATATATATTATAAGATACTACATATAAGTAATACAAGCGCATTGATGTTGGCTGGATGGCAGAACGTAGAGACCCCTCCGGTGATGTATTCCTTCCTGCCTTTAGGTCACATCACTGGTGTCCTTGAAGATGTTTTAGCTCAGTTGAACATACATTAATGGTGTGTCAACTATATGCAGTGCATGTGACTAATAGGAGTCTCAGGGTGATCAAGGACAACTAAGAAGTATTGCTCTGCCCTGATAGTGGCTTACATTTGCCTTTCTCAGGAGCAATGCATGTATCTCACCTTCTTTCTCAATCCAACTGTCTGTACATTTGGAAGTAGAAGACAGTATATAGTCACAAGCGGGGACAGTACATCCAACATCTTTTGCCCCGCTGCTCATCTTCTCTGTCCACCTTTTACAGGAGCAACCTGAGAGCACCTGCCCTTGAGCAATGGTGGATAGAACTAGTGGGTAAATACATCTTTGGGTGGAAAATTTTCAATGTATTCTACACAAACAACTCATTCAACAGATTCCTCCATGTCCCAGTGGTATTGAGATTCAGTTATCTGCAGTGGTGATCAGTTAGATAATGTACCTTTGAAGTGATTTTCCCTCATTCCCTATTTCACTCTTCCGATATTCCCACTCCGATTCCCAGGGATTAATTACAAAATAAACTACCTGCACGAAAGCCCTTAGCTCAGACTCTGCTTTTGAGAAGGAACCCAGGCTAATGGAGGCAGAAAAACATAAAGCTTGTGTCTGGCCCTCATGGGAGCATATGGAGGAAGTAGGTGTCTGTTCCATGTGGTAAAAAGTTGTAAAAGATCTCTCCTTGCATCACCTCATGACTTATTTTCTAGCCTCTGTTTAAATATCCCAAAGGCAGGAATTCTGAGATAATTTATTAATAATATTATAACCCCCACATTTCCTTTTTTGTTGTTGTTGAGTACTAGTCCTTTTAGGTAATCTGTAATGCTCTCCTAAATACTTCCTCAATTAAAGGAGAGTTTTCAATATGTTTGTAGGTTGTAATTGGGATTGAAATATACATTGGTATTAATTTTCAGTTTTAAATGTGCCATTTCGCATCTCTTCTTTCATTCCATCATTCCCAATCATAACCCCTTGCAACTGTTCCTATTGTGCTTCTTTTCAGTCTGTAAATTATTGGAATGAGGGTCAGGTCTCCTATAGTGGAGGCATGTAAAAGAATGAAATTAGGACATTTTCTCACACAATATACAAAAATAAACTCAAAATGGATTAAAGACCTAAATGTAAGACTGGAAACCATAAAACTCCTTAACTGTGCAGAAGCTTTTTAGTTTGATATAGTCCCATTTGTTTATTTTTTGCTTTGTTTCCCTTGTCTGAGAAGTTATTTCTAGGAAGATATTGCTAAGACTGATGTCAATGAACATACTGTCTATGTTTTTCTCTAGGATTTTTATGACTTCAGGTCTTAAATTCAAGTCTTTGATCCATTTGAGTTTATTTTTGTGTATTGTGTGAAATAGTGGTCTAGTTTCATTTTTTTTCTAATGTGACTGTTCAGTTTTCCCAACACCTTTTATTGAAGAGACTAACCTTTCTCCATTGTATGCTCTTTGCTACTTTTTCATAAATTAATTGTCCATATATTTGTAGATTTATTTCTGGGCTCTCTATTCTGTTCCTTCGATCTATGTGTCTGTTTTTATGCCAGTACCATACTGTTTTGATTACTATTGCTTTGTATTATAGTCTGAAGTCAGGGAGCATGATATCTCTAGCTTTGTTCTTTTTTCTCAAGACTGTTTTGACTATTCAGGGTCTTTTGTGGTTTCATACAAATTTTAGGACTACTTGTTCTAATTTTGTAAAAAATACCATGGGTACTTTGGTAGGGATTGCATTAAATCTGTAGATTTCCTTGGATAACATGGTCACTTTAACAATTTTAATTCTTCCAATCTATAAACATGGAATATCTTTCCATTTATTCGTGTTGTCTTAATTTCTTTCATCAATGTCTTATCGTTTTCAGTGTACTGGCCTTTCACTTCCTTGGTTAAGTTTACTCCTAGGTGTTTTATTCTTTCTGATGTAATTGTAAGTAGGATTGTCTTCTTGCTTTCTGTTTCTGATGGTTCATTATTAGTGTATAGAAAAGCAACAAACTTCTGTTTATTGATCTTGTATCCTGCAACTTTACAGAATCCAATTATTAGCTCTAATGGTTTTTTAGTGGAGTCTTTAGCATTTTCTATATATAGTATTATGTCTTCTGCAAATAATGACAGTTTTGCTTCTTTCCTTCCAATTCGGCTGCCTCTTATTTATTTTTCTTGTCTCATTGCTGTGGCTTTTGCTGTTTCTGATGCGATGTCTACAGTAATTATTATTATTATTTTTAATCTAGGTTCCTTTGTGTGTAATGTATGTTTACCTCTGGTAGCTTTTAGGATTTTCTCATTATCACTGTTTGAATTAATGTGATAGAACATGCCTTTTTTGGAGGGGATGCGTATATATTTTTCAAATAAACTTTTTACTATAGTATGCATACATAAAAGTTGAACAAGTCAAACATATACAGATGGATGAATCATCATAAATTGAACATGGCCCTATAAGTGCAATCCAGCCATTACCTGCACTATAAAAGCCCTTTTAAGCCCTCTTCTGGTTAACACTCTTAGTATCCACCTCAAAGAAACTACTCTCCTGATTTCATACACCATAGATAAGTTTTGCCGTATTTAAAATTTTATATAACTGAAATTATACAGTGAATTTTACTTGTAGCTGGATTCTTTTGTTCTACATTATGTTTGTGAGATTTAATACATGTTGCTGCATGTAGAAATAGTTTTTTCATATTTATTACTGCTGTGCATATATCCCTACACATATTTATCTTTTCTTGTTGATGGACATTTCAGTTCCTTCCATTTTTTAACTGTTTAAAAATAACGCTGCTATTAGTATAGTGCAGGGACATCACCTTGGTGCTTTGCGACAACCTGGAGGGGTGGGATAGGGAGGGTGGGAGGGAGGCTCAAGAAGGAGGGGTTATGGGGATATATGTATGCATATGGCTGATTCACTTTGTTGTACAACAGAAACTAACACAGCATTGTGAAACAATTATACTCCAATAAAGATGTATAATAAAATAAAATGTATAATAAAGACGTATAATAACAATAAAAATAATGCTGCTATTAACATTCATGTACATGACTTTTGGTATATGTGTATATTAGTATGTATTAATTTTTGTTGAGTATGTCCTTAGGGTTGAAATTGCTGGACCACAAGATATGAAAAGGTTCAGTTTTAGTATCAACAAATAGTATTGCAAAATTGTTTGTACCAATTTGATTTTCACCAGATGTACATGAGTGTTCCAGTTATTCCACATCCTCGTAAACACTTGGTATTTTCAATTTTTAAGTTTTTGTTATTTTGGTGGAGGTATAGTGTTATCCCAATGTTTTCTTATATTTCTCTGAAGACTAATGAAATGGAATCTCACTCTAGTCTTTTCTTAATTTTGAACTCCTAGTCTCCCTAGACCATATCCCGTCCCATTTTTAGTAACCTTGGGTTACTGTGGTAATATTTTTAAAAGTTTAAGCCAGATATCAATATCTCAATCTCTGTTCACAGTTCTAAGCTCTTTCTTCCTTTCAGCTTCCTTTTTATTTCTTGCAGGCTGTCCCTAAACTCCATGACTACAATTTTTTTTTTTTTTTCATGTCCAGAAAGAGCAGACAGAAAGGAAGGAGGGCAGTCTGTTATTATGGGTGAGGGCGTCCTGTCTAAAAAGGGTAGTTGAGCAGCTGTTTCATTGTCATGTCACTGGTGGCTCTGGGTTGTTCTCTACTTGGTCTGGTCTCTGGAAATACAGGTATAGGCAGCCGAGACGTCATCTTTTTGTGGGAAATCAGTGGTCTTTAGTGGAAAGCTATGTATCACTTTCTTAGCCTTATACAAGGTATAGCTCCATTCCTCCCACCAATAGCAGGCAGTTCTATCTGTAGGTCCTCCATAAAAGTCCATTTAGCTTACTTGAAGCCCTTTGATGAGGGAGATTATTTGGCCATCTGTGACCTTGCTGTCTTCTTTGGCTATTCTGGGCCCACAAATGGCCTGAGAATCTCTGACACACCAATCTTTACTCTTTGGGATCCTGGTGTGATCCAAATTTCATAGACTTTTTGAGCATTCTTGCCTTACACTACCCACCTCTCATGTAATCAGGCAAATTGGAGGAAGGGTAAGAGGGCTAGTCTCTGGCTTTCTGAATGTTCTCTCTTAAAACTCTCTTTGTCCCTTATTATATCATTTTGTGGTGGGTAAAAGTATCCACACCAATTCTGTCTGGCCCTGATAAAATGTGGGAGAGCCTGGCACTAGGAATATAGCTCCCTTTCAACTTGGTGGCTAAAAATATCATCTCTTGGATCTGAGCTATAAATTATCTCCATGATATTCCTGTACTCTAGCTCAGTCCCTAGACTGGGGCTGGGGAGGGACCAGCAGTTACTCTGAACTCCTGGTTTAACCTTGGCTCACTTTTGGTCCTTCAAAACCTCTCTCTATCTCATAATTTTTCCACTTTGGCTTCTATTGCCGAGTGCCCGATTTCTATACATTCCCAATTTAAATTGCCCAAAAAGAGAATCTCACTGGTTCATTTTGTTCCTGTATGTGCAGAATTTTTAATGTCAGGCCCTCCCCTGAGTGGCTACTCTATGGATTGGTCTGTGTTCTATTCTGTTGTGCCTTCAGGGGGATGGGAGTCAACTGGTAGCCCACAAAGAAGCTAGGACATTGTGTCAAGTGGGATTTCTGGTGCCCCAGAATCATTGTTTTGCTCTGACCAGCCATCTGTGGAATGTGTCTTTTGTGCAGTATTTCTAGTTATAGTGATGTATTTGCACTGCCTTGTGCATTTTGTGACCAATAGCCTGAGAATGCAAAATCCTGGGGTTAGGAGTGCAGTGTGTGACACTATGACTAGGCATTTCTCTGTGTGAAACTAAGAAAAATGCAGCCATGGAAACTATGTTAGTGCTTTCATTTTGTTTCAGTATAGGTCTGCCTGGATGATCAAAACAGATGGAAAAGAGTCATGTGGGGCAGTAATACTGTTCCTTCACCTCCTGGAGAGTCAAGCCTTATATTGGGAGATCTAATATCTCACTACACTTCCTCCCTGTTTTCTCTCATGCTGGGGTCAGCTAGAGTTTACCAGAGATGTTCATGTGTATATTACCTTTATTCTCAAATAGGCTTATATCTCGGTTGCAGACATTATAACTTTAATGTTTAGCAGCTGGTTAAGAATTTTTTTTTATTAATTTGATAATGCTCAACTTGATGTCTTTTCATAGCACTGTCAGAGGTTACTTGTATTGCCTTTTATCTTTTGACTATTTATGGGCATCCTAGATATTTAGCCCCATGTTACATGTTTTCTTTCCTGGGTTTTTTGATAAGAATTTTAAGGTTGACATTATTATGATCACAAGTATAAACAAGTGTGTAAAGATGTTGCAGTGAATTGCAAGGTTGCTATTATTCATGATGCTTAAGCAAATGAGGATGCAATTAATACTTGCATAAAGAACTGGTATAATGTCAGTCTGGAAACTGCAAATTTTAGGAAGATATTTGGATATTTCAGAGCAGCGAATTGCTATGAATGAAATGGTTAATCATTTTGATGCATCTTGGGGGAAAATTAGGCTACTTTTCAGCATGAGCCACTTCTTAGCATTATCCTCACAAGGTCTTCTGAGATAACACAGCAGTTGCCGTTGCTAATAGGCTTTATATCTATTAAGTTGTTAGCATTTTTTCTTTATACACTGATAGAATGAGTTTCAAGAATACTTAGAGTGCAATAGCCTCCAGCTGCCAAATGCTAGATTTAATTATTTATTAGGACCAACATGAGTGTTTAGACATACTGCCTGCAGTGTAGCACGTAAGTATTATTAAAATTGAAATTAGAGATCCAATTATATAGAGTCAGAGAATGCCAGTATTTTGGGACCTTGGAGATGGTCTATTTCATTCTATCAATATTTTGTAGAAAAGAAAATTGAGACTCAGGGAAAGGGAGTGAGTTATCCAAATTTATTCATCAGGTTTAAGGCAGAAACACAGTGTAACCTCAGCTCTTCTGCTTCTCAGTTCCAGGATTTCCTCATAGTACTGAGCTATTTTATTTCCAATTCCTTTATTTTGTTGTCTTTCTAATGTATTTTGCCATCACAACATTATCAATATCCTATCCTTTACCCCAAATGTTTAATTTTTTTATCATTATTTCCCTTATAAATAAAAATACTAGTTGTTATTGGAAAGAAAACCTACTCTACTCTTCCTTTTGTTTTTCTGTTACACTCACACTTCTGACACCAGATGTGTGTGTGTGTGTGTGTGTGTGTGTGTGTGGTGTGTTTTCCCGCAATTCTGTGACACCAGTAGGTTGTCCTACTCAATTCTGACACTAGTTACCTGGAGATAGTGTCAGGTCCCACAGGTTAATGGCTCAGTCCCACAGGACTGCCCCCACTCCTTCAGATGCCAGTTGCAAGTCTACGTTGTTACGTGTGCTTCGGACCAATCAGCTGTAAATCGGAGGTTCCCATGACAATCTCCTCGGATTTGATTATTTGCTAGAGTGGCTCACAGAACTCAGGGAAATACTTATGTTTATCTGTTTATTATATAGTAAAGGATATGACAATGGATACAGATAAACAGCTAGATTGAAGAGATACTTAGGGCAAGGTCTTGGAGGGTCCTGAACACAGGAGCTTCTGTCCCCGTGGAGTTAGGCTGCATCACCCTCCTGATTCGGAGAAGTATACACCAACCTGGAAGCCCTCCAAACTGCATACTATTAGGATTTTATGTAGACTTCATCATGTAGGCATGATCAATTATTAACTCTATTTCCAGCTCTTCTCCCCTCTCTGGAGAATGGGAGATGGGGCTGAAAATTCCAAGCCTCTAATCCTGGCTTGGCCTTTCTGGTGACCAGCCCCACCCAGGAGCCCACCAAGACTCACCTCATTAAGACAAAAGACACTACTACCAGGAACTTCCAGGGGATTTAGGAGCCCTGTGTCATGGATGGGGTCAAAGATTGGAACAAAAGGTGCTCCTAGTGCTCTTATCAATGAGGAAACTACAGGGATTTTTAGGAGCTCTGTGTCAGGAACCTGGGGCAGAGATATAATTTTTATTTCACAGTTATTACAGACAATTATTCTATCATTTTGCATTTTTTGGTTCAGTATGAAGTTAGTAACAAATGTTATAGGAAGTGCTCAAGTCCTTCAGAGCACAACAGAAGGAGGCTAAATAACGACTACATTGTGAATGGACAGAAAATGGCTCTCTTATGGACTATTGCATATTTGACATTATTGAACAGATCCATTAGTCCTCATTTTTTTTCTTTCTGGAAGTGATGGATTTTAGGTGTTACGTTTTAAAAGTTATTTTGAAATAATTATAAATTCACAGAAACTTGCAAAAAAATGTACAGGGACATCTTATGTACTCTTGACTCATTTTCTCTCAATGGTGACATCTTACATCACTATAGTACAGTATCAAAACCTGATATAGTTATACAGTTTTATCACGTGTGTAGATTTGTGTCATCACTACCACTACAATCAAGATAAAGAACTGTACTATCATCACAAGGCTTCCTTATGTATCCCTTGGCAGCCACACCTACCCTCTTCCCCTGCAGCTCTTACCCTTGGTAACCACTATTCTGTTCTTCATCTCTATAATTTTATTTCAAGAATTCATATAAATAGAATCATACAGTATCTTAGGTTCTTTAGATGGAAGAAATGAGTCACAGAGATTTTTGTTAGTGCTGCAAAATAATTTTTAACAATCATTTGTTTCAAGTCCTATATGTCTTGAAAAATGTGCTTTGTCTTTTCCCATATTTTCTGATATCAGGATAGAAAATCAGTAAGAAACCAAAAAAAAAAAAATCCCATTTTTCCCACTTGAAACATTTATTGTTCCATTTTCTCGTCCTCTCTGCTTTTCATCATACAAAAGTAACTTATTGCTTTTTCCTTCTAAGAAAAATTAGTAATGAATCTTTAATATAGTCTTTAATGAAAGCCCAGATTACCTTTTAAAAAAATTTTGTTATACGTGTTCCTTTCTGGGCTTTTATGATAATTTGTCAAAATGGAAATAGATATTTAAAAAACAAAATGCAAAATGATCTTGCTGTAGGAATGCATCATTTCTGAGAAAGTACCACCTCTTCCAAATGTCTGTGAATGTTATTCATATTGCCCTTCTCTTCCTTTTATTCAAATTCTGTAGTTTTTTTACAAGTTTCTATAACTAGGGTAATGAAATGTGAAACCAACTGATTACCAATTACAACTGATACTAATGACGGCTACTGGGAAGCTACCTATATAGCTACTGTGCTGTATCTAAGGTCTTGCTAGCTTTGCTGAGTTACAGGGATTGCCTAAGTGCTAAATGCAAACTTATTGATGCATATAGGAAGCCATTTATATTAATATAATTAAGAGACCCTATGTAACTCTGTTGAAAAATTACTTGAAAGTAACAGAGGAGAGAGTCCTTATTTTAGAGTAAATGAACTATTGGGAATAATTACGATTAGTCCAACCATAATTGGATTTAATGAGACTGAATAGAAACAAATTAGACATAATTGAAAGTGAAGCAAAAGTCAATTAAATCTTTATAATTTTAACTTTATAAAAGAGATTGAATTAAATGACCAGGATCAGTTAGCAAAGGAAATAAAGCCATGAAGTGCATTTCTAGGAAATTGGTACTTTTTTGAGGGGAAAGGTATTGTTTCCCTGAATGATTAGAGTTCAGTGAAAGTTTAATCACTTTTGCTGGGTTAGCAGTTTAATAACTTCAAATGAAGTAATTATGCAAATTTATAATTTTACCTATAAACTGCTGCAGAAGTTGTTTTAAGGAATCAAGGAGTGGAATTTATTTGATAGAACAAAATAGCGTATTAATAAAATTCAGTGAATTCAGGTGCTTTGGAATAAAGATATGGCTGCTCTTACTCAATATTCACTTCAGGACTCTGGGTCAGCTGTATGAGAATTACAGTTGACCTGTTGGAGAAATTGTGTGGTTGAAAATACATTCACCACTTTGCTCTTTATAGACTTGCTCTGGGAACCAGTCCTTATTCCTGTAGCACTGCTGTCAACCCCAACTAAAGATCCCAAGTCAGTTTTTATTCAGTAACTTAAGTGAAGTTCTGTGCAACTGGTCACCTAGCAACTCAATGCTAGTAACCTGTGGTTACCAAAACGGTCTCACAATACAGCCAAAGTCAATCAGAGTGTTGTGATTTCTGCATCCTCAGTGTGCAGGGAAATGTATATCATGACTCGCTCTATGATGCTTAATGACCTTCAGAAGGGCCCCTGAGCATGTACTGACTTTGAAATGTGATGGAATAAGATTGTACTTTTGATTCAGTGAATAAACTATTATTCTCTAATGATGATAAAAATATTAATTCTGCAATGCCTGGCACAAAGGAAAAAACAATAGCAAATCAAGTTCAGGAAATAAATCTATATGAGATGTGCAGATGCAGCACAGCTTTCTAGACATGATCCTACATTATGTCTGAAACAAAACCATTTCCATACACTGCAGGCATTGTAAATTCTTTGCTGAAGCACGTTTTCTCCAGTTTTTTCTTTAAAGACAAGTGCATATTTAATCAGGTTAAAGTCAATGGAATTATGACATTATTAATGCAGTGGGTAACTCCATCAGTGATGCAGTGAGATTTTGTTCAAAGATATGAACTGAGAGGTGTTTGAACTCAGACTTTGGAGAATAAAGGACATACATTTGTAAATAAGAAATATCCCCACTTTCATCCCTTATATACCATAACACACCCAGCCCCATCCACCTATGATCCTTATAACATAATGTCATTCCTGACAAGGCAGGCCTGGCCAACCTTTGCATCTCAGGAAAAATGAGGGGATTCCCAAGATTCATGTCAAAGGCTGCTACTGCTTTTGTAGTGGTGTGTGGGTGAAGTTTTCTCTGTGCGTATAGATGCCATGTTGAAGCTAATGGATTTTTCAAGAATCGGTTTAAAGTCAAATGATTCAAATACCTATCCCTGATCTCCAGGCCTTTCAGGGCTTTGGTTATTTCTTTGTGTTAGGGGATGTTAGAAGCAGTGTTTCAAGTCAGAGCAGGTGATGCTTAGACAGGAGCAAAAGTAAAAGAAAAGGAGAAACTGAGAAAGGCCCAAAATGGAAAATCAGCACTTAGGTCTGGTGTTAGGCAAGATGGGTCAAAAGGTCTTTTTGGGCCCCATTTTCTAGATCTTACCAGTCCTCTGTGATTTTTCCATCGCTTCTTATCCCTTTGAGTCTGAATGGAAGAGAGGAAAGCAGTAACGAGATCAGAGAAATGAGGAGCAAAGAGCAGGGAGGTAGAAATGGTAGTAGTGGAAGATGGAAACCTTGAAGTATGAAATAGAATAGTTTGAACTGCAGCTCTTACTACTGTAGTTCTTTTCCTCAAACCTGCTCTATTTTTATTAAAAGGTACATTGAATGCTTCTTGTGTACATGATATTTTGATAAGATTTGATAAACTTTTGAGGTTGTGAATCATCAGAAGGAAGGATTAAAAGACTGATTACTTTAATGGACTGGATCTTTTACCAGTAGGAAACACACAGCAATGCTTGTGCTCTGTGCTGAGTTTACTCCCTACTCCCAAGCATGCATAGCCTCTCCCATTATTAATATCACTCACCAGAATGGTACATGTATTTTTTTTTACCAAGGATGAACCTACATGGACACATCATAATCACTCAAAGTCCATAGTTTACCTTAGGGTTCACTCTTAGTGTTGTACCTTTTATGGGTTTGGACAAAAGTATAATGATGAATATCCATTATTATAATATCACACAGAGTATTTTCACTGCCCTAAAAATCCTCTGTGCTCTGCCTATTCATTCCCTCCACCTCCCTCTCTCCCCACAAACCACTGTTTTTTAAATTGTCTTCATAGTTTTGCCTTTTTCAGAATGTCATAAAGTGGGAATTATACAGTATGTAGTCTTTTTTAGATTGGCTTCTTTCACTTAGTAATACGCATTTAAGTTTCCCCCATTTCTTTTCTTGACTTGATAGCTCATTTCCTTTTTGCACTGAATAATATTCCTTCGTAGGGACACCTGTTTATCCATTTACCTAGTGAAGAGCATTTTGGTTGCTTCCAAACTTTGGCAATTGTAAATAAAACTTCTGTAAACATCCATGTGCAGATTTTTGTGTGGACATAAGTTTTCAAAGCCTTGGCTAAATACCAAGGATCACAATTGCTGGATCACATGGTAAGAGTATATTTAGTTTTGTAAGAAACCACCATACTGTCTTCCAAAGTGGCTGTGCCATTTTGCATTCCCACCAGCAGTGAGTGAGAGTTCCTGTTGCTCCACATCCTTGTCAGCATTTGGTTTTGTCAGTGTTCTGGGTTTTGGCCATTCTAATAGTGTAATCTCACTTGTTTTAAAGTGCATGTCCCTGATGACTCATGTTGTGGAACATCTTTTCGTATGTTTACTTGCCATATGAATATCTTCTTTGGTGAGGAGTCTGTTAAGGTCTTTGGTGCATTTTTTAATTGGGTTGTTTGTTTTCTTATTGTTGAGTTTTAAGAGTTCTTTGTATATATCCTCATGTTTTAGGTGGGCTCTTTTAAACTGCATGGGTGGATTGAGTTTTTGTGTCTAGTTTCATTATTTGTGTTTAAGTGACTGGTTTAAGCCATTTAGATTTATGGTGATTACTGACATTTAGATTTATTATACTCTCTTATTTAGGTGGGGTGTTTTTTTTTTTGCCTCAATTATTTATGCTTCTTTCCTGACTCCTATTGAATTGATGGAGTTTTAAAAATTCTTGACCCCCTTCTACTTCTACATAAGGAAATAAGCTAACATGGGCCAGAGTCAGCAGAATCAACACATAATTTATGTGTTTTGCAGTTTTGATTTGTGGGTGCTTGTTCAGCCATTCTTAACTGGTGGGAAGTTTGTGGGCCCCAGTTGTGAGTATGTCACTCAAGGGAAGTTTTATATTTGTTTCAGCCTCGGGTTCCAAAACATTCCCTACCTGGGATTTCTTTACATTTGTTTCTTGGCTTAGGTTTTCTTAGATCCTGCTGAAGTAAATAAACTCAAAATCCAAACCTGTTTCAGGGTAGGACTGTGATTTTTCATTCTCCAGGGGGAATTTTTTTCCTTTCCCAGGACTCAGACCGAGATGGATAAGTCCCTTTTTCACTTCTTTACTTTTCCTAGAAGCTTTTATTTCCTGATTCATGAGTTCTGAATTTATGCAAGGATCTCACTTCCAACTCTTTACCTTGCAGAGGCCCAAAGCCTTGTCTTCTGTCCCTTGCACAGCTTTGAAATCCAAGTTTCTAGATTCTTGGGATTGGCAAACGTTCCCAGAGCAGTCATAGTTTTTGTTCTCTTTGACCATTCAGGTTTTCTGCTTTGTGGTATTATTTCTCCCCCTTCCCCACTGCCCCCCCCCCCCAGATATTTCTCTCACTCTCTTGGAAACACAACTTAAATGGATGTAATTTAAATGGATGTATTTAAATGGATGTTTGCTGTATTTTATCTACTATTCTCTATATGTTTTACAGTAAGGGCTTTTCAGAATATCCAGTTCAACTTATTGCTGGAAGAGGTTTGTTTTAACATACCTTAGAAACACCCAATTCCATGCAGATAATATCTTACATAAACGCCATTCTTGCCTCTTAACACATGAGGCTCTCAGGTATTTCTGTTGAGCCACATGGTGATGTACTGCCATGCCCTCTTAATACAACTGTACTTCTTTGAATGAGTTTTATAATTTTGATTGTTCCTTATGGATAGAATACTGGCTTCTATTACTAGCAGTACACATCGGTGTCACTCTTGCTGTCAATTATGGGACACTGGAATCAGCCTTTATTCATGCTGGTCTAGCACAGGGTATAAAGAAAGATTACTGAGACCTTAATGACCTTAATGAGATCATGTGTCTAGTGTTCTTAAGCAATTCTCTATTCTGTAAGCAACCTCTGCATGGCCTGAAGTGTCCGAAATGCTCGGTAGAGCAAAATAAGCTACGTTTCCGATGAGTAGTTTATTTGACTTATTCCTTCTCTCTCTCTATAGTTCAGTACTTTCTTCTTTCTTTTGCAGGAACTACTTCTCTTCCCTAATTTCAATCACAAATCTCTGCCCCTAACTTTAAGAGTAGGCACATGACCCAAGCTGGGCCAGTGACAGAAGCCACACTTTGGCTACTGGATTGGCCTGAGAGTAGGCAGGTGATTCAGCTGGACCAATCACAGAAGGAAGTAAACAAAGAGAAACTTTTTATCTCAGCTTAGAAAGATGCTAGCAGAGAGCCATTGGATTTATGTTTCCTGCTGTGGAGAAGAAGTGGGCCTCAGGTTGGAGGGGAAAAAGCCAACACACTAAGAAAGTGGCACTGAAAGACCTAGAGATAGGGAGTCTTGGCGCCTTTTTGTGTCCTGGTCCCAGCTTGAGGCCCAGCTTTGCCCATGATCTTCCTGAAGTTTGGTTAGGGCAGCTGCCAGTTCCTTTTCTGAGACAGCTGGTTTGAGAGGGGTATCTGTCTCGTCCAATCGAGAGTCCTGATTCCTTAGCATCCTCTTAAAAAAAAGTATTTGTTAAGTACTTTTAGTATTCATTGACACGGTTTCGGTGCTGAACAAAGTGATTTATACAGATATAGTCTCTGTATTTTCGGGTTTACATTCTAAGAACTGTACTTCTGGCACTCTTTCTTTAGAACTGCAAAGCTCAATGAATCTTTAATGTCCACTCTTTGAGTATATAGTTAAAAATTAATTTAATAGTTGATGGTCATCCATCTTCCCAAGAGGTTCCTGATCTACTTCAATTGAGCTCTAAGTTACTTTTAGGCATTGGTGTGTGCAGAGCTCTTGGTGTCAAGGTTAAACTGTTCCCTTCTCTAACATGTGAGAAAATTGATGCATAAAAACTTTCAGTGTAATAGCTATCCTTCTAGGCCCCTGGGCATTGGAGATTCGGTTATCTTTTCACTCAATTGATCCATTGTTTGCACTAGATAATTTGACTTTGTTCAAGTACACTGCTGTTTATGTTTTTAATTCCAAATCTTACCTCATTATGAACAATTTTCTACCCTTTGCTCTGGGGAAATGCTAATGCTGCTTGTTTATATAGAAAGTAAAGTTAAGAAGTCAGTGTTAACATTTTGGCTTGCTTTCACAGGCAAAAAAAGAGTAGTACTGTATTCATATGTTGAAATTTCTTTCACTTTTCCCCTCTTTATGTTGGATGTGCCTTTAGCCATAAGCTAGTACTTCATCCAGGTTGCTTCATGCATTGACTACTAACCACTGACAGTAACGTCTCCAATGAATGTTTTGTTTCCTTTGATTAATTTGTCTCTACTTTCCTTGTTCTAAAGCCCATAGTGAGCAACCAGATTTTATGTGGATATTTGGAATAACAGTGAAGTTCACCACTGTGTTTCCTTGGCTTAAATCAAGATTTGTCTGATGTGCTGAGGAACTGGGGCAGACTGGTGGGACTTGGAGGGCCTCCTTCAGTGATTGGAGGAGTTAAGTAGATCCACACTGTCATCTGACCAAGTGTGTACCTGACACTGTCAAAAACACTACCATTGGGCCACCTGGAGCAACCACAGTCAACTGTTGTTTTGTTTTGGAATAAGTCATTTTATGTGTTTTCAATGAGCTGCAACATTTTCTTTTCCGCATAGAATTTTTTCCATTGAGTTGTGCTGTTGACTTATGTTGTAGAATTTTATAAAAACATTCCAGTGATATTTATCCTTGCAGCTCTTATAAAGTGGTTGAGGGTGTTATTTTTATGTTTCACAATGACTTCTTGATGAGAAACCAAGGAAAAATTGCTTTCTGGACTCCATATTCACAAAATCTGTGCTTTGTTGAAACAATTGTTTTATTTACACTAAGTGGACAAAATAGATTTTGTTACCTTCTTTGGATTGACTACAAAGCATGAAACCAAATCTGTTACTCATCTAGAGGACTGGTTGTCATTGTGATGAGTCTTTCACCTGGCTCTCTTTTCTTTTCCTTTGCCTTACATATCACCTCATTTTTTCTTTACTTTAAAAAATTATTTTATCTTATGATTTTATATGCATTGTAATACAATTCTTTTTATAAAAAAGCAAGGAATAAAAAAAATGGGGTAGCCTAATTTTGCTCAAACTCATGTAGTGTCACACTCTTCTAATAGAGGTAGCCCAAAGCAATAAGCAACAGAGCTCTCTACACAGCCAAAGTAGATGTCTCTGAGTACCTGCATTAAAATCCCATGCCCATGGCTTCAAGTGATTCCCTTAGCCCTTATTTCAAAGCCTAATCTTACATTACATTTTATTTAAAGAACCTTCAACATATGATTTCTCAGCTCATAGTACATGGAAAATGAGGAAATTAGAAACAGGGAGGAAAAGTGCTATACGGGGTCACTGATAATAATGGCAGGGAGAGAAAAACAAGAAATAGGTGAAAAAGCTAAGCTATGCAAATAAATCCACATATTTTAATAGGCCTTTTTATATCTATTATGCATATGTATATATAATGTCTATTATGGATCCATATAATAGATTACATATTAGATTATATAAAATAAATTATATATTAGATTATATACAGTATTCTATATGATAGATTCTATATATTATATCTATTGTATTATATAGGTATATAATATCTATATATGTTATACAGATATGATCTAATATTCATAATGATGACTGACTCAATTATCTAGAATTTTTGGCTATCCAGAATCCTCATATTCTAAATACTAGGTAATTAAGTTTTATATTATTAAATTATTATCCTACATTTAAACTTCTAATTCATGTGAATTGTGAAAAAAATTGAAGAGCCACACATGGAAATATTTAACCTCTGAACCTCTCATGGCAACATTGATAAAATAGATTAGAAAATATATTGATAGAGGCTTAATACCTTCTAGTTTCACTAGAAAAGTGTCGTTTAATAGTATGCAAATGATTGAATAGATCTGTCACTGGGGCCTCCATAGAACAGCTTCTGTGTCTATGTTAGCATGCAAAAATGCTCCTTTGAAAATTTAAGCTGTAACTGTGTGCATTGTATTACCTATAATTACATTTCCACTTGGGTAAATGTGAGATTTTTTTCAATTTATAAAAAATGTATGCCCATTGTAGATTCAATTCATGTAGGTTATGTATGTGTAAATATTTATTGACAGGAAGGATTAAACCCGTGTCTTTTATAACTGATAAACTCCTGAATTTATTCTTGGAAACATCTAGTTAGCCTCTGTGGGGAGCACAGGGCTTTCCCTTAACCTCTTGTCTCTGAGTGTTGATCAAGGTCAATAAAATCCATTTCCCCCAAGCAAGGAATAGTGCTCCAGTTCCATGATATGGATTGATTCATATTTTCTAGAAGTGGGGCCTTGAAGGAGTGAAAATCAGAGTATGTGTGGTTTCTCTTCTCATTCTAACCATAAGATACTGAGGGACATTTACCTCCCTCCCAGCGTTTCTACGAGGCAGAGGAAAGAGGGTTTCAGGCACCAATCTGGTTGTGTGGCAGCCTAGCCCTCAGCTACAGCTCTGACTAGAGAAGGCCTAGGTTGCCCCTGGGCTTTGGAGAAAATGTTGTTGCTATTCTCTCTCTGCTTTCTCTTTCTCTGACCCTGTGTGTATGTAACTCTGAGATTCAAATTTGCTTTCAAGAGGATGGAGTCCATTTACGTCTCCACACAAGGCTGAAAGAGTTCTCCAGGTGGTTCATCTGTGGAGTTTGGGGCCAAAATCTCACTCACCTAGTAATAAATGTTGCATTTTATTTTACTTTTTTGCATTTGTTCTCTGTAGGCATATTTTTCTGGAGGGTTTCACAAAAAGGAGTGGTGACTGGGCCAGGGAGAATGAATTGTCTCACCTATATCATCTTAAGTTTTCATTTTAAAAAATCGATTTGTTTTGAGTGGGAAATTAGTGCACATGGTTAAATATGTTAAAAAAGTATACACTGAAAAGTCTTCCTCCTGATCTCACACTTGTCTCCATCCAGTTCCCATGGCCCACATCATTAGAATACTATTATTATTAGTTCCTTGCACATCCTTCCAGAGTTTCTATTTGTATATGCAAACAAAACCAAATATATACCCTTAGTTTCTCACTTTTTACAAAAATGATGGTATATTAAACACTGTTCTAAACCTTGCTTTTTCTCTAAACAATATTCCATTTCAGTCAGTATGTAGAGTTTATGCAATTTTTTAATCCCATTGAATAGATATACTATAATTTACTTGACCAGTCCCCTATTGAAAAATGGTAAGGTAATTTTCCAATCCTTTGTTGATAATGCTTCAATGAATACAGTTACACATACATTATTATGCACATATTCAAGTACTTATATCTGTTGTATAAACCCCAAAGTGGAATTGCTCTGTCAAAAATTATATGTATTTGTAACTTTGATAGATCCTATTTGCCTTGCATAGGGATAGTAAAATTTTACACTCCACAGCTCCATAAAACTTTGAGTTTTTGCCAATCTGAAAGGTTAAAAATGATATTTCAGGGTAATGTAATTTGCATTTCTCATTTTATAACTGAGGTTGACATCTGTCAAAGAGTCATTTGAATTTTTCTGAGAATTATCTATTTATACCTTTAGATCCTTTTGTTTACTGTTGCTAATCCTTCCCTTATTGATTTCTAAAACTTCCTATATATTAGAAAGACTAACCATTTATCTGTGATATGGTTATAGATGTTTCCCCCTCAATTTTTCATATACCCTTTTTTTATGAATGGACCATCATTTATTCATTACAATAATAGTTGTGAGGACTATGTAATAAAATGAAGGAACATTAATGATATACATATAAGTGGAATAGTTTAAAAGCATGATTACAATTAACTACATTTTCAGAAGAAAAGCAAATGGGCAAAATGAAAGAAAATTCAACCTCATGCTGCCGCGGTTGAAACATGGGTATTTAAAGTCTGTGGTTTACTTTCCCATTTTTCTTGGCTATCACTGACATGATTTAGATTTTTATAATGAAAAAGAAAACATATCAATTGTTAAAATGTCTTTACCCATTTACATGTATAGCAGACTTTAGCACAAGTCTTAGACCTGACCCTTATCTCAGAAATTCATCTGGTTCTCTACCCTGGAATATTTACTTCATATACTCTCCTTCTACAACCCCTTTCCTTTCACCACACTGTATAGTGTCACCACTCCCCTATTGCCTCCACCTTAGTGTTTTCATCTTTGAAAGTGGTTCTCTAAAAGAGAGATTACCCAACTTTTTCTTTTAAAGGGAAAGATAATAAATATTGTAGACTTTGCCTGCCATTCAACCTGTCACAAATACTCCCATCTGCCACAAATACTCCCATCTGCCGCTGCCCGTAACAGCCATAGGCCATAGTTAAATAAATAAGACATGGCTGTGTGCCAATAAAATTTTATTTACAAAAACAGGCAATAAGTGGGCCAGATACTTTACCAACTCCTGCTCTATAACAATCCTAGTAACTAGTACTGTTTAGATGAAACCAGCAGTTGAAACTCAGCAAATTGGATGGCCCTACTTATAGATCATAATGTATAATTTTTTTACATTTTATTTATTTATTTATTTATTTATTTATTTATTTATTTATTTATGGCTGTGTTGGGTCTTCGTTTCTGTGCGAGGGCTTTCTCCAGTTGCGGCAAGTGGGGGCCACTCTTCATCGTGGTGCGCAGGCCTCTCATTATCGCGGAGCACAGGCTCCAGAAGCGCAGGCTCAGTAATTGTGGCTCACGGGCCCAGTTGCTCCGCGGCATGTGGGATCTTCCCAGACCAGGGCTCGAACCCGTGTCCCCTGCATTGGCAGGCAGATTCTCAACTGCTGCGTCACCAGGGAAGCCCCCATAATGTATAATTTAAATAATACTTTACTCAGTAACTTACAAGAGTATGTAAACTGCACTGAGGAGCCCAAAAATTCTTGGTTAAAAAAAGTCATATGCGCACTTACTCGTTTAAAAATGCCCTTACTGTGGGGAACAGCTGAGGACAATGATCAGATTCTGTTGTTGGAAATCAATTCCACTGTCTAGCAATCAAATCCAAGCAATTACTGGAGAATGTTGGGTAAAGGATTCAGCTGGGGAGGGTTTTCCCTTTGCTTTAAAATTCGAAATGATGGCCAGAAACAGGCCTAATTAATTTGAATTGAGGGGTTATATTTCAAAACAGAAATAAAGAAAATCTAGAAGAAAACTCATCTATAAACCCCTTTCCTCTCTTAGTTTCTAAAAAGTATATATTAAACCCTTTGGACTGAGATCTTAAAATTTTTTTAAGTCGGAAAAGAAAAAGTATTAAATCAAAATTAATAGCATTTTCCTAAAAATCTAAGCAACCAACACAAGAAGACACACTGTAAATAAATCTACATAACATTGAAAAATCATAGATTATTAGCTTTATTACATTGTCAACTGATTCAAACACATTGGTAAAAAAAGGTAAGAAAAAATAAAACAAAAAAATAATTAGTAAATAAGCATGGGAGATACTTAGCTTCTCATTTGCTAATGGATGTGATGTGTATTTATAATTCAATAGAAACAAATTATATGTAATTAACATAACCAGTGCAGATGAAAGTGTAACTGGCACTATATTTTTTCACAGCAATAAAGACTAATATAATAATTCATAATAGTATTCAGAAAATGTACCTTAATTTCAAATTCCTTGACTCAATTTAATTTTACATCTGTATATCCAAGGAAATGATCCTATCTAAAGTTTTATGCAAAGCAATTCACGGAAGCTTTATTTCAAATTACCAGCAGAAAAAATGAAGTCTCTCACAAAAAGGAATTATAAAACATATTAGCAGGATATTCGGCAGCTATTTATAATGAAATATTTTTCATATGTTAAGTTGAAAATCAGTACAAGTTAAATATGAATAAAACTACCTAAAAAGCAAGGACTATACAATGTCTGGAAAGTAATACATGACAAAAGTGTCAGGGTAAAAGCATTAAGATTCTGCTTTTACTTTTTTAAACTTTCTGCTATGTGTTTATTTGTATGAAGCCTTTAAGAAAAAAAAATTCTTTGAACATATCCCAAATAATTAAATGACCTCCAAACACCCTACACTTTAATTAGTTCTTTATTCTTGATCATGACTGCATCAGCTCTAACCTGTTTTGTTTTGTTTTGTTTTCTCTCTTGGAATCAGCTACCTGGGTTTTCCAATATTGCTTTAACCACCTCTTGGAGTCTCAGCTAAGAATGCCTGTCTCAGTTCCGGCTGGAAATCCACCACAGGTACTGCTGAGATCGCCTTGGGTACAGGTGACACTCCTGGTTGCTCAGTGAGGCTCTTCTCCGTTTGACTTGGACTTCTACCTCTGGTACGTGCTGTTCTGTGGTCCGTCTCAGGGGTAAACGGTCCCTGGTCCGCTCCATCTTGCCGCTGGCTGCTCCTCAGAACACAAAGTTAGGCATCTCTGGCAGCCGCTCCACTCTACGCTGTCATATACCCTTTAATTTTGCTTATTATTTTTGGCCAAATGGAAATATTTTTCTTTACGTAGTAAGTTGTTAGTATTTTAAGGATTCTGGGTTTTCAGAAATAGTTAGAAAGGCTGTATTCACTTTCGGTTTTAAAGGAATTCTTCCATATTATTTTATGTTACGTTAATGGTTTTATTTTTATTTATATTTAAATTTTTGTTTTATTTAGAGTTTGTTCTGGTATGTAAAATGAGAATTGGATCCAATTTCACTTTTTTATATGTCTATCTGGTTCGAACACCGTTTACTGAAGTATTCCATCTTTCCCTCATGATTTGACTAATCCTCTTCACTTGGAGGGCCGGTGACTGAGGTGAGAGATGCTGGCACCCTGCCTCTCCTGGGGTGAATCTTAGCCTTTTGGCTGGGAGTGGTGTTAAAGGAGCTCCCATCTTGTTGGCCTCAAGAAATAGAGTAGACATTCTGTATTATGAAGTTGCGGAAGGAATGGGAGCAGGTTCTGGCTGAAATGTCACCGATTCCCACTGTTCTTATCGACGTTTAGGAGTTTTTCTTGAATAAATGCTTACTGATTTGCGGTATGCCCTTAGGTCAATTTCCAGAGATTTTAAACGTTTGTGTTTTATAATATTTACCGGTTGTTTCACTGAGGAGAGATGTATATGCCAAGCTTGTCACACGGCTTTCCTGGAAGTCTGATCAAATTCTTTTTTGTGTCTTTCAGCAATGTTTTAATGATTTGTTTGTGTTTGTGTAACATTTGTTTATATATATCACATGTGATATATATTATATTTACACTGATTGATATAATCATGATTGTCTTTTCATCTGCCTTATGTCAGATTTTATGTTTGTAAATTTTCAGAAGTTTTTCACCATGTGGTCTAATTTATTTGTTTGTGAACAGTTTTTCTGGTAGGTAGGTTTGGATAATTGCTCAGTGGTTACCTTTCAAATGATAGCTTTATATAATGTTTTTAGTCATCCATTAATTTACATGGTATTTGTTGCTTCTCTATTTGCTCGGTGTTAAAATTAGGTGTTTCCACTTTCTGCTTCTTCCTCCCTTCCTCTTACCACTGGAATTTAATCAATAGCATTATCAACGTTTATTTAGTACTTGCCATTTTACTGTTAAATATGCTTATATTTCTAAAATTTGATTTTTATCACCTTAAATGATACACTTTGGCTCCCAGCTAATATTACCGAGAAGGTGAATGAGGTAAATCTCCTCAGGACTGCTACCTATTTTGTGCACATTGTGTCTACACAACTCCAGGGGTTGCTGTTCATGTCTAAGTGAATGATACCCCTCAGAACTGTGAATTGTAAAGAAAAAGTTAAAAATGGTAGGTGTCATAGGAGGAGAAAATTCATTCTGGAGGAAATCAGGAAAGGTTCCCCAGAAGAGGTATTATTTGAAGGTTGCCTAATGTGTGCTGATTTCAAGGGAATAAGTGAGTTTTTCATAAGAAAGTTTACTTAAAGAGAGAACAGGGTCCTTCAACAATATGCAGGACAGATAAAATGCCATCAATTTTCCTATGGAAAATCACCTTCCATACAGCGTGAAGAAGTTATTAAGTCATAGTCAAACTCTCATTTTCCTGTTTAATAGAAAATTATCAGTGTAGTATTTTCACTAGTTTTCAGCATCGTGAGGGAAATATTCATGTGTACTGCACCTTTTAAAAAACTGAAATCAAAGAATGCTCTCAATTATTACGTTAAAATTGATTTAATGATCACCATTCAACTGGAATGCTAATGTCAGGAAAAAGCTGGAAATGTAACAAGAGTTTACATTACCAACAAAAAGGCTTCAGGGTCACACCTGGTCATACTTTTTATTTTTTATTTTTTTAAGGTTTAAAAGATTTTATTTTAATGTTGTGATACCATATCACAAAGGAGGATTGTTTTAAGAACAGGAGGAATATATACATATTTTTAACTTCAATTTTATTTATTTTTTTATACAGCAGGTTCTTATTAGTTATCCATTTTATACATATTGGTGTATATATGTCAATCCCAATCTCCCAGATGAACTGGTCATACTTTTAAATAACAGACACACATACACAAAGGGACATTCAAATAAAAGAGATTTGCTCCTTTATTTAGAGTAAATTAAATGAGTCTGGATTAATGATTTGCGTGGTGATCACTCCACTTGTGTTGGGAGCCAATTAGGAGGATTCTATTGGCATTTTCCTTGTACCAATCAGCATTGCACAATATAGGAAGCACAAGGTCACATCTTTATGTTCTGAAAGCTTGAGTGATTACAAATTGCAGAGGTCCCAAGCAGAAAGATCATTACCTGCTATGTCCCTTGTTTTCAAAAGTCATAATCAGGTTATCAGCTATAAGAATGTTTTTCCCTTTGGTTACCGAACAGTGAGGCTGTTATAACAGCAGGTCAGCCGAGAACAGCATAAGCCAACATTAATAAGTTAAAAGTACCACTGGGACAAAAGAAGAATTGGCAGGACTGTTGATCTTGTTTATTCTCTGTGTTACTTTGTTTTCCTTCTTCTAGGTTCATTTCCAGACAGTCTCTTTTCATTGCTTGTGTGTTCATCTATGCAGATTTAAAATGCCTTAGTGGTGGCAGAGAGTAATTAGCATATAGAGACTGGAAACTCAACTTCTAAATTTTATTAATGAGCTGAGTTCCCCTTTATATTTTAACTGACCCCAGGAGCATTAATGAAAAGTATCTAAATATGAATACAGGTGTAGTAATAAAGGAGAATTATCAGTCACCCTTAATTTAATTGGTGTCACCTTAGCTTTTAGTAGGGTAATAGGGTAGTATTGCCACCTTCAATCATTCAAGATTATTTTGCTCGCTAATTAACTCACTTAAAATAATTAAATGGGCTTCCTCGCTGCGCACTGGGGCACGTTTGGGTGATGAACAAGGGTAACCAGCAAGGTGATTCTGGCAGCAGAGCAGGAGGTGAATTGAAAGCACAGGCTGTGAGTCAAGAATGCTGCCACAACCCAGGAGATTGGTTCAAGATGGCAGAGTAGAAGGACGTGCTCTCACACCCTCTTGCAAGAACACCAGATTCACAACTAACTGCTGAACAATCATCGACAGGAAGACACTGGAATTCACCAAAAAAGACCCCACATCCAAAGACAAAGGAGAAGCCACAATGAGATGGTAGGAGGGGTGCTATCACAATAAAATCAAATCCCATAACTGCTGGGTGGGTGACTCACAAACTGGAGAACACTTATACCACACAAGTCCACCCACTGGAGTGAAGGTTCTGAGCGCCACATCAGGCTTCCCAACCTGGGGGTCTGGCAATGGGAGGAGGAATTCCTAGAGAATCAGACTTTCAAGACTAGTGGGATTTGATTGCAGGACTTCAACAGGACTGGGAGAAAAAGAGACTCCACTCTTGGAGGGCACATACAAAGTAGTGTGCACATCAGGACCCAGGGGAAGGAGGCGTGACACCATAGGAGACTGAACCAGACCTACCTGGTAGTGTTGAAGGGTCTCCTGCAGAGGCGGGGGGAGGCTCTGTCTCACCGTGAGGACAAGGACACTGACAGCAGAAGTTCTGGGAAGTACTGCTTGGCGTGAGCCCTCCCAGAGTCTACCATTAGCCCCACCAAAGAGCCCAGGTAAGCTCCAGTGTTGGGTCGCCTCAGGCCAAACAACCAACAGGGAAGGAACCCAGCCCCACCCATCAGCAGACAAGTGTATTAAAGTTTTACTGAGGTCTGCCCACCAAAGCAACAGCCAGCTCTACCCACCACCAGTCCCTCCCATCAGGAAACTTGCACAAGCCTCTTAGATAGCCTCATCCACCAGAGGGCAGACAGCAGAAGCAAGAAGAACTACAGTCCTGCAGCCTGTGGAACAAAAACCACATTCACAGAAAGATAGACAAGATGAAAAGGCAGAGGGCTATGTACCAGATGAAGGAACAAGGTAAAACCCCAGGAAAACAACTAAATGAAGTGGAGATAGGCAACCTTCCAGAAAGAGAATTCAGAATAATGATAGTGAAGATGATCCAGGACCTCGGAAAAAGAATGGAGGCAAAGATCGAGAAGATGCAAGAAATGTTTAATAAAGATCTAGAAGAATTAAAGAGCAAAGAAACACAGATGAACAACACAATAGCTGAAATGAAAAATACACTAGAAGGAATCAATAGCAGAATAACTGAGGCAGAAGAATGGATAAGTCACCTGGAAGACACAATGGTGGAATTCACTGCTGCGGAACAGAATAAAGAAAAAACAATGAAAAGAAATGAAGACAGCCTAAGAGACCTCTGCAACAACATTAAATGCAACAACATTCGCATTATAGGGGTCCCAGAAGGAGAAGACAGAGAGAAAGGACCTGAGAAAATATTTGAAGAGATTATAGTCGAAAACGTCCCTAACATGGGAAAGGAAATAGCCACCCAAGTCCAGGAAGTGCAGAGAGTCCCATACAGGATAAACCCAAAGAGAAACACTCTGAGACACATAGTAATCAAATTGGCAAAAAATAAAGACAAAGAAAAATTATTGAAAGCAGCAAGGGAAAAATGACAAATAACATACAAGGGAACTCCCAAAAGGTTAACAGCTGATTTCTCAGCAGAAACTCTACAAGCCAGAAGGGAGTGGCATGATATACTTAAAGTGATGAAAGGAGAGAACCTACAACCAAGATTACGCTACCCAGCAAGGATCTCATTCAGATTCGATGGAGAAATCAAAAGCTTTACAGACAAGCAAAAGCTAAGAGAATTCAGCACACCAAACCAGGTCTACAACAAATGCTAAAGGAACTTCTCTAAGTGGGAAACACAAGAGAAGAAAAGGACCTACAAAAACAAACCCAAAACAATTAAGAAAATGGTCATAGGAATATGCATATCGATAATTACCTTAAACGTGAATGGATTAAATGCTCCAACCAAAAGACACAGGCTTGCTGAATGGATTCAAAAACAAGACCCATATATATGCTGTCTACATGGGACCCACTTCAGACCTAGGGACACATTCAAGCTGAAAGTGAGGGGATGGAAAAAGATATTCCATGCAAATGGAAATCAAAAGAAAGCTGGAGTAGCAATACTCATATCAGATAAAATAGACTTTACAATAATAATGTTACAAGAGACAAGGAAGGACACTACATAATGATCAAGAAGAAGATATAACAATTATAAATATATATGCACCCAACATAGGAGCACCTCAATACATAAGGCAACTGCTAACAGCTATAAAAGAGGAAATCGACAGTAACACAGTAATAGTGGGAGACTTTAACACCTCACTTACACCAATAGACAGATTGTCCAAACAGAAAATTAACAAGGAAACACAAGCTTTAAATGACACAAGAGACCAGATAGATTTAATTGATATTTATAGGACATTCCATCCAAAAACAGCAGATTACACTTTCTTCTCAAGTGAGCATGGAACATTCTCCAGGATAGATCATATCTTGGGTCAAAAATCAAGCCTCAGTAAATTCACGAAAATTGAAATCATATCAAGCATCTTTTCTGACCACAACACTATGAGATTAGAAATGAATTACAGGGAAAAATAGGTAAAAAACACAAACACATGGAGGCTAAACAATACATTACTAAATAACCAAGATATCACTGAAGAAATCAAAGAGGAAATCAAAAAATACCAAGAGGCAAATGACAATAAAAACACGATAATCCAAAACCTATGGGATGCAGCAAAAGGAGTTCTAAGAGGGAAGTTTACAGCTATACAAGCCTACCTCAAGAAACAAGAAAAATCTCAAATAAACAATCTAACCTTACACCTACAGGAACTAGAGAAAGAAGAACAAACAAAACCCAAAGTTAGAAGAAGGAAAGAAATCATAAAGCTCAGAGCAGAAATAAATGAAATAGAAACAAAGAAAAAAATAGCAAAGATCAGTAAAAAGAGGGAGAGAACTCAAATCAATAAAATTAGAAATGAAAAAGGGGAAGTTACAACAGACACCGCAGAAATACAAAGCATCCTAAGAGACTACTACAAGCAACTATATGCCAATAAAATGGACAACCTGGAAGAAATGGACAAATTCTTAGAAAGGTATAACCTTCCAAGACTGAACCAGGAAGAAATAGAAAATATGAACAGACCACTCACAAGTGATGAAATCGAAACTGTGATTAAAAATCTTCCAACAAACAAAAGTCCAGGACCAGATGGTTTCACAGGTGAATTCTGTCAAACATTTAGAGAAGAGCTAACACCTATCCTTCTCAACTCTTCCAAAAAATTGCAGAGGAAGAAACACTCCCAAACTCATTCTATGAGGCCACCATCACCCTGATACCAAAACCACACAAAGATACTACAAAAAAGAACATTACAGACCAATATCACTGATGAATATAGATGCAAAAATCCTCAACAAAATGCTAGCCAACAGAATCCAACAACACATTAAAAGGATCATACACCATGATCAAGTGGGATTTATCCCAGGGATGCAGGGATCCTTCAAAATATGCAAATCAATCAATGTGATACAACATATTAACAAATTGAAGAATAAAAACCATGTGATCATCTCAATAGATGCAGAAAAAGCTTTTGACAAAATTCAACACCCATGTATGATAAAAACTCTCCAGAAAATGGGCATAGAGGGAAACTACCTCAACATAGTAAAGGCCATATACGGCAAACCCCCAGCAAACGTCATTCTCAATGGTGAAAAACTGAAAGCATTTCCTCTAAGACCAGGAACAAGACAAGGATGTCCACTCTTGCCACTATTATTCAACATAGTTTTGGAAGTCCCAGCCATGGCAATCAGAGAAGAAAAAGAAATAAAAGGAATACAAATTGGAAAAGAAGAAGTAAAACTGTCACTGTTTGCAGATGACATGATACTATACATAGAGAATCCTAAAGATGCCACCAGAAAAGTACTAGAGCTTATCAATGCATTTGGTAAAGTAGCAGGATACAAAATTAATGCACAGAAATCCCTTGCATTCCTATATGCTAATGATGAAAAATATGAAAGAGAAATTAAGGAAACACTCCCATTTACCACTGCAACAAAAAGAATAAAATGCCTAGGGATTAACCTACCTAGGGAGACAAAAGACCTGTATGCAGAAAACTATAAGACACTGATGAAAGAAATTAAAGATGATACCAACAGATGGAGAGATATACCATGTTCTTGGATTGGAAGAATCAATATGGTGAAACTGAGTATACTACCCAAAGCAATCTACAGATTCAATGCAATCCCTATCAAATTACCAATGGCATTTTTTACGGAACTAGAACAAAAAATCTTAAAATTTGTATGGAGACACAAAAGACCCTGAATAGCCAAAGCAGTCTTGAGGGAAAAAAACGGAGCTGGAGGAATCAGACTCCCTGACTTCAGACTATACTACAAAGCTACAGTAATCAAGACAATATGGTACTGGCACAAAAACAGAAATATAGATCGATGGAGCAGGGTAGAAAGCCCAGAGATAAACCCACACACCTATGGTCAACTAATCTATGACAAAGGAGGCAAGGATATACAATGGAGAAAAGACAGTCTCTTCAGTAAGTGGTGCTGGGAAAACTGGACAGCTACATGTAAAAGAATGAAATTAGAACACTTCCTAATGCCATACACAAAAATAAACTCAAATGGATTAAAGACCTAAATGTAAGGCCAGACACTATAAAACTCTTAGAGGAAAACATAGGAAGAACACTCTTTGACATAAATCACAGCAAGATCTTGTTTGATCTACCTCCTACTTCTAGAGTAATGGAAATAAAAACAAAAATAAACAAATCTGACCTAATGAAACTTAAAATCTTCTGCAAAGCAAAGGAAACTACAAACAAGACCAAAAGACAACCCTCAGAATGGGAAAAAATATTTGCAAACGAATCAATGGACAAAGTATTCATCTCCACGATATATAAGCAGCTCATGCAGCTCAGTATTAAAAAAACTAACAACCCAATCAAAAAATGGGCAGAAGACCTAAATAGACATTTCTCCAAAGAGGACATACAGATGGCCCAGAGGCACATGAAAAGCTGCTCAACATCACTAATTATTAGAGAAATGCAAATCAAAACTACAATGAGGTATCACCTCACACCAGTTAGAATGGGCATCATCAGAAAATCTACAAACAACAAATGGAAAACAAATCTACAAACAACAAATGGAGAGGGTGTGGAGAAAAGGGAACCCTCTTGCACTGTTGGTGGGAATGTAAATTGATACAGCCACTATGGAGAACAATATGGAGGTTCCTTCAAAAACTAAAAATAGAATTTCCATATGACCCAGCAATCCCACTGTTGGGCATATACCCTGAGAACACCATAATTCAAAAAGACACATGCACCCCAATGTTCACTGCAGCACTATTTACAATAGCCAGGTCATAGAAGCAACCTAAATACCCATTGCCAGATGAATGGATGAAGAAGATGTGGTACATATATACAGTGGAATATTCCTCAACCATAAAAAGGAACGAAATAGGGTCATTTGTAGAGACGTGGATGAATCTAGAGACTGTCATACAGAGTGAAGTAAGTCAGAAAGAGAAAAACAAACATCGCATATTAACCCATATATGTGGAACCTAGAAAATGGTACAGATGAACCAGTTTGCAGGGCAGAAATTGAGACACAGATGTAGAGAACAAATGTATGGACACCACGGGGGAAAAGCAGCGGTGCGTGGGGATGGTGGTGTGATGAATTGGGCGATTGGGATTGACATGTATACACTGATGTGTATAAAGTGGATGACTAATAAGAACCTGCTGTATAAAAAAATAAATAAAATAAAATTCAAAAAGAAATTAACAACAAAAAAATTAAATGACCTTTCAAAAATGAGTATAATAGGATCTGTTAAGGACCATTAAAATATGTATTTGTGAAATAGCATTGGTAGAGTATTTAATCATAGAATTTCAGAGTTTTGGCGGCCCTAGTGGTTCATTTTGTACAACCTCTACCCATGAATCTCTTGAAACACTCTCTTGGTGCAGACTTTCTAAGACTCTAGTAACTGGAGGTAATTTCACTGTGTCTGATACTCCAAGGTCTTTTATCTAATTTCATTAATTCTTAGATTCTTTTTATGCAAAATACCCTGTAAAGATAGTATAATGACTAGGAAGGATTTTTCACTCTTTTGGATAAAGGTGCAATTTATTCAAGCAACATTTGTTGCATGTGAATTTGAACTCTATTATGACTACTTTTGGCATGTAGAGAAACACAAAACGTTGTGCTGCCTCTGAAGAGTTTGTAATCTGGGATCTAGGAAGAGACATACAAAGAACAACTTCATAAAAATGTTGAGTATGACATCATCTGAATTAAACACATTTGCTAAGAATTATCAATAACCATGCACAATGAACAAAAATAGACATAACTGCAAGTCAAGCCAGTGGGCATCTCTTGTTCCTTAGGAGAATTTTCCACATTAAAGAAAAATGACATTTTTACATAGGAAACACACAGGTCATTTTTATTTAGGAGACATTCAAAGCAGTTGACTGCCTTTGTTGTATATGTTAGTTGAAATGCTTTCACAATGCTTGTGATTTTGCTAGTTATCTGCTGTATCAGAAATGGATCCAAGGTAGCATTGTTGGCTTTTCACTTTAATGAGCATGAAGCAAAATTTACTAGCATTCAGTGACTCTCCCAGGTGCTAATCCAAAGCATGTTTTCCCATAATGAAAGTGTCTCCTTGCCTCTCACAGATAGTACATTCCACATGAGGAGAGAGCATGTTTAAGGGCCCATGATAATGAGTTAAGAATGGACACAAGTGATTTTTCTTGGAGCAGTTTGACTTCTGAGCATTTTTCTAACATATATTTGAGATTTCAGTAACCATTTCAGTAGATTTGATAGTATACCTTGTAACTGATGGTTCCACCATTGGACCCAACCACTTACTAGCTCACATCCTCCTATTTCTCTATATAACTGTGTACTGTAACAACTCATAATAATCAGTATAATTGCTTATGTTTGTTTAACTCATTATTTGCTAGGACATGTGCCAAGAACTTCATATTCATTTATCAGTATTTCATCTTTGCCACAACACTGTAAGAATTCTTATTCCCACTCTACAAAACAGGCACGAAGTCAAAGAGGGGTAAATTTCCTGATACAAGGCAGAGAGGGCCAGTCCAGACTCAGATCTGTTGGACTCCACACCCAAAACTGGCAGTGGAATTTGCTCACCTGGAACGTATTTCCAGGAACAATTTCTTGGAACATAGCTAGTAATTTTCCATTTCCATACATTTGCTTTATGTTGATTCCTCCGTGATGAATGCTCTGTACTGCCCATTTAACTTTGTATCTTCAAATGCTTATTTGTGTGCCTCTCCTACTTTGGTGAGGACAATAAGAGCTATTCCAGAATTACAAAAATGGAACCGTGCTGTGAAGTGTTAATAAGTGTAAAAGTCCAGATCCCTCTTTCTCATTTTTAGCATAGTCTCAAAACTTGAAGTTTTCTATTGAAAGAGTAAAGGATTATGCCAGAAATATATTTTTAAAGAATCTCTGAAATAGGCCTCCATGTTTCTCTGACAGCTGTAAGAGAATCTACAACCTACAAATGCTCTTTCCTTTCTGTTTTATGAGCTTCTTTCTATCCAGGTAGCACTTTGGGACACCTCAAATGAAAGGAACAATAGTATCAAAAGTTACATGGATTGGGATTTGGAGTGTACATATTTAAGTTGCTATGGAAAATAATCCATGGACATTGGTTAGGGAATAGGGACACTTTTTTCCTACACTGGATAGTTTTTTAAGGTATAACTTGCTTCTATAGAATTGATGGAAAAGGTACACTGAAATCTCTTTTTCTTTAATCTAGAGTATTTTTGGTCTAACATTTATTGAGTGTATATATTAGATTATATCTGATATGAGAACAATCTTTCATATGCCACTTAGTGTCAGAGATACAGGTGCTTTTAAGAAAGTCCTGCAGCTATTCTGTTTGTATTGATGTAGACTGTATTCAAGGATGGAGACCATGTCTCCCATGTGACATTGTAGGGCACATCTGCCAGCAAATCCCTGATTGATTAATTAATTGACTTTATTGAAGTATTGAGTTGGACTGGAAGTCAGTAGATCTGCTTAAGCTCTTTCTCTGTTATCCACTCGCTAAAGACCCTGGGGGAGGCTACAGCAGACTTACTTTCCTTACCTGTAAAAACAGTGAGCTGTACATGATGGTCTTTAAGCCATCTTCCCGCAATTAAGTTCTAGAATTGCATGAGATCTCTTGTTCTTCTACCTGCCAGCTTCTTTCTCTGTATAAAATGGTTCTGGATGGCCTTTCCCATTTCCTATTGAATTGAAGGGGATCAGAATATGCCACCTTCTAATATGCCATTTTGGCATGTGGATTATTTTGAGCTGAAGGCAATGAGAATCAACAGATTCAGAAAGAAGCCTTCTCAGAGCTTCCCTTATCTGACTAAATGCAGGAACTTCTGAGAAATGAGAACTGCCATGAATCTCCTCTCTGGGGGAATTTTATGGTCATGAAGAAGATGGGAAGTTGGCACCAACAGTGTGCACAAACAAACCTTATTAAAATAGCCCTTGTCTTCCATTAGCTTTCACATATATTTTTCTTTCCACAATTTGCTGTTCCTAGAAGCCCAAACCCCCCTTTCCTTTGTCTAGGCACTTCTCCATAATTTATCATCCTTTGTTAAATGGTATATAAACTTCCGAGTCTAACCATTTCTTTGAGTTTTTACTTCTTTTCTATGTAGTCCCTGTGAATGTAAAAACATCAATTAAATTTGTATTCTTTTTTCTCCTGTTTATCTGTCTTGTGTCAGTTTAATTCACAGGCCCCAGATACAGAATAGAAGAAGGTAGAGAAAAAAGGTTTTTTCCTACCATACATAATGCTGAGGATGAAAATATTTCTATTTGGTTTACAGTAATGATGGATTTGATTCTTTTCTTGCTCTCTCCTACAATTTGAGGGTTCTGTAGTTTAAAGAGCTCCCAAGCTTATTAGCACCCTGACCCAGGTAGCCCTGGATTGCAGCCAGCTCTTTAGGATTTGAATACTTACAAAGCTACTCATGCTGTCATAAAGTAGGTAAGGTAGAATTATATTGTCTCCTAGCTTGGGTATACATAGCATGACATGGCTTGTTGCCAGCTTCACATCACATCTGTTTCCTGGTTTAATATTTTATACACAGGGTCACACAGTCAATTCTAGACTCATTAAAAACCATCTTGTTTCTGTATTACTAAATGGTTCATAAGGAGCCAAATTCTTCTAAGTCACTGTGGGACAATATCGTAAGCTTCCTGAAGACACAAAATTACCACTCTTACAGTGGAAAAACATTTGGCTAGGAACCACAAAGCCTACATTTTAACTCAAGCTCTGGTACTAATTTGCGGTGTGACCTTAGGCGGATCATTTAATGTTGCTGAGCCACAATGTCCTGAGCTCCAAAACCACAGCTTTGAACTAGATGGCTTCTTAGGCCTCTCCTGAATATAAAATTTGCTCTATGCTCTAAGGCCATGATTGAGTTTATTACTCCAGTAATAACATAGTTTCAGGCAGTAACTTGGAATAAAATTCAATTTTTATAAAATCTCCAGATAATTGGAGAAGGTGAGAATTTTATTTCAGTATCGTTGTCCCACAGATTGCAATATGTCCCAGGTCACATCCTAATTTTTGAAGCATTGTAAAATATAATAAAAGCCTGAAGTGATATGATTAGCCAATAACAAAGACAGTGGTTCTGTCTCAGAATAGACTAGATATCAATTTTTAGAACCAAGTGGAGATTTTCAAGCATTTCTGCATATGAGCCAAGATACCTGTGAAGGTAGAAATATAGTTTATGTAAAAAACTATTCACTTTCATCTGCCTACAAATGTATAAACATCTGAATGTTCAATTTCAGCCCATTCTTTAGTATGTAAAGTGTTCTGGGTTTACTTGTCCCTCCCTCTTGATTTAGAAAGGATACCAGCCTTATTTTTACTCAGTATGAAAGAGGCTCAGAAAAGTCACATCTCATCGATCAGATTCCTGAGAGCTTTGTAATGCAAATCATACTGCTCCTTTCTTCTTACCAACAACTTAATTTGGGACAGGATTGATTAACCAGAATGTTTGCTAATCAGTTTGAAACAGGACTAGGCTGGGGGCCAGTGGAAGTTTGCCAGATCCAAAGACAAGGTTGACAGCTGGTCTCATTTTGGAAATGCTTTTGCCCGTTATCATTTGGTCCATTTTATATGGTCCACGTCTCAAATTACAGTAGTAATTTTGAAGGCACTCCAGAGAAAAGGAAAAAAAAAAAAGACATCACACAAAATTTAGAGATACTGCTTTAACAATACTTTGAAAATTAGGCTACCTTGCTGTAAATTAAATCACCTGCCCTGCCCCCAATTTTTTTTAAGAGTTGCTAGATATACTGACAGTTATAAATTACTGCTGAGCTCTAGGCTTTGGATGTAGCTAATGTGACAACATTTGCAGATGAAGTAGGGAAAACAACTTTCTGACCATCAGAACATATGCATTATTTGTCTCACTCTCCAAAATTTTGAAATAGAACTAGATAATTGTGCTCAAACCAAGATGTTATGAAGTCACTGAGGTTGTAGAATCATAGGATACATTCATTGCAGAGGCAGAAATTTCAAACCTTGTAGGGACTAGGAGGGTGATGTGAATGTGTGAATCAGATAAGATGTAGGATAACAGGGAATGGTGGAGTCTATACGCTTCTAAAGATTTTTAAGTTTGAAGGAAAAATACCATGCTCATAAAACAACAATAACAAAAGCCCTGGCATAAATTATCAGCTTTGAATAAAATAGAGTTGGAAGGACTATATTAATTCTTGTTTCAGAGGTATGCATGCAATTCACTGTCTTTCTCAAGATAGGCAATGAGAGCTTGGAGGAGAGAGGACTAAAATTTATTGGGTGTCGTAAACATCAGGCATTCTATTGGGCATTTGAACATACGTGATTGCATAAATTCTCACAATGACCATCTATGGTAGGCAGTATTATCCCCATTTCATAGATGTCAAATGTCAATTTCAGCAAGTTTAGGTAACTTACAAAAGGTGAGTGGAAAGTAAGGGTTTAATTGCAAAGCCCACGTTCTTTCTTCTATTCTAACTGTATGAATTTGATCGAGCTATTCAACCTCCCTGTGCCAGTTGTTTAAACTGGGCATAGTAATACTTTCTTCACAAAAATATTTTAAGAATTTGAAAAGTTAATAGTTGTGAAGACGTCTCACAGTCATGTTTTCTTAACATATGTTGAATACGAGAGTATGACAATGACTCTCATAAGCGGCCATCAGCAAAGCAGATGTTTGAATTGTTTCTGCGGGGCATGGGGGTGGGAGGTGGGGTGTGACGGACAAGGCACATGAGTTCTTTCACCTGCTTTGTATTGTGAGTTATATCCAAGTAAGCTGGCTAGAATTTGGGGTGCAGCTGTGGCTGTGCAGTGGCTGAGGGATGCTGACACATTATGGCTACTGCAATGAGAATAATAACCGTGAACTGAGGAATAACAGTATATTAGAGTTCTCCAGAGAAACAGAACAAACGGTGTGTGTGTATGTTTGTGTGTGTGTGTGTGTGTTTATTATAAGGAATTGGCTCATGCAATCATGGAAGCTGACAAGTCCCGAGACCTGCAGTCAGCAAGTTGGAGACCCAAGAGAACCAATGGTGTCATTTCGGTCTGAGTCTGAGGGCCTGAGAACCAGGAGAGCCGGTGGGGTAAGTTCCTGTCTAAAGTTGGCAGGTTTGAGACCCAAGAAGAGTCCATGTTTTAGTTTAAGTTCTAAGTCAGGAAAAGACTGATGTTCCAGCTCAAGTAGTCAGGCAGGGGGAGTTCTCTCTCACAGGATGGTCAGCCTTTTTGTTCTGTTCAGGCCTTCAGATGATTGGCTAAGGCCCACCCACATTAGGAAGTGCTTTACTCAGGCTACTGATTTGAATGTTAATCTCATCCAAAAACACCCTCACAGAAACACCTGGAATAATTTTTGAGCAAATATCTGGGCACCTCGTGGCCCAGTCAAGTTGACACATAAAATTAACCATCACAAATAGTAATTAGGATAACTATTACCGACTCAGGAAATGATCAGATGTTAACAGAGTGATAAAGAAAGCAAACATGTTGAAGGAATATGTGACATTTTAAACAAGTAAACGTGCACATAGTGAAGAATATTGTTAGCTGAAAAGTTTCAATATACTTGCTCATCTAAGGTAACTTTCCCACAGAAAACCTTGGGAGCCACTCAGGTGTTACACCCTCTGGGAGCAGTCTTCCACTGACTGGTAGGAGGACTGAGTGTAACCAGCATTAGCTGATAAAATTTCAGGTCCTTCTAGCATAGGAACTAGTGAGCTAGCTCAGACAATATTGGATCCATGCAAAGAGACTCTGAGAATACTCATTCTGTGAGGTATTACATAACACAAAAGGCAGGAAAAAAATATCATTAAATGCACTAAAATAGAAAAGTTTTTTCATTTTGAAAATATTTTATAACTTATAAACCATAGTACATGGTAGGTGATACATGATTAATAACATAAATTTAAAAATTATAAAAATTAATATTTAGTGGCATAATGTAATGTAATAACAATAAAATAATATTTGTTAATATGTAATCTTAATCAGCAGATTTTTCTGGCTCACTTTCTGAAAATTCACTTATAATACATCATCAAAATTTATTCTTTATATTCTTTATTTATTCTTCATTTTCAATCAATGTGATTAAAAGCGATTTCAGGAAAATGTAAGATTGCAAAAAAATTTTGATAAATTTTAATTTTGAGGAAGATCTTTCTGATAATGAAATTGTTACTGGAACTTTTAAGAGTTTTTATAGTATAGGCTGTGACAAGATTGGCATACTTTTTTTTAAACCTGTTATGCTATTATCTTTGTTGACATGATTATTAATTATAAATAGATGAAACATGGGCTGTTGAGAAACGATGTCAAATAGCAAGAAAAGGGAATTCGCAGAAACATGAAAAATTTATTACGTGGCTTGCAATATCCTAAACTGTCAAAATACTTCTTATCTACTATCAGAAGTAAACAATAAGCCATATTTGGTTGCACATAGGTCAGATATAAGGGAAGAAGCAGAGCAACCAATAATTTCTAGAAAAGATTCCTAAAGCTATTGATAGTTTATCACTGTCTCAGTGTCATTTGTGGTAGGCATCTTCTGACGTGGTCCCAATGATCCTTGCTTCCTTGCACTCATCCCTTGTATAATGAGTATATTACATTTCTGATTAATTTTTTTGATGATAAATTTTAGTACTTCTAGAGCTGATGATTCTTGCAGGGCAATTTTTCTAAAAAGATTTAACTCTTCATAAAATCATTTTCAAGTAAGTCTGAATTTAATTTTGGATGTAAATTTATACAATGGCTTTTTAATATTTCCTCTGATATTTCCTCTAACTTGTGGAGGTTGTACCAGTTAGTGAAAGTGGTGTCATGATTTGTATGTATTTCAAAATGCTTGTTTATGCATTCTCTTGCTATATTTTTGATTACAAGAAGAAATTGGCCTCTTTATTAATAATCGGTTCATCTGAAGCTTCATATGATAATAGTATTCCTTTCTGCTGAATGTGATGATTTTTAATTTAATTTCTATTTCTAAGCCTGTGGCTATTTGCTTTGCAGTGTTGCAGCAGATTTTGAAACTGGAGATTCTAAACTTTTTAAAGAATTCTGCTAAGTCCCTGATGTGCTTTACTGTGATATCCACGTGCTTGCTTTTATTTGATAACAATTTACTGGCAAAATTTGCTGCCTGAGAGTTAACAGTTCCTGTCCTAGTGCTCAGACCAGAGAGTTAATACTTGTACGGACACTAGAGGGGCAGGCTCTGGGGACGGGGCAAGTGACTTCCCATAGCAGTTCCAGGAGCTGCGCCCATGCGGAGCCCTCCTTTCTCCTGGAACCCCTGCCACTTTTGCTGCTGCCTCTGTGGTTGCAACTGCCAATCTGGGCTGTCTGCCTAGGACTGTGGTGCCCAGGACTGCCCTAAGCCCAGCTGTGAGTGTGCTACCTCGTCTGCTCCCAGCCTTGATCCTGTGCGTGTGCACAGGCTGCCGCTGGACCACAGCCACCTGCGTTGCCTGCTGCCTGACGTATCTTCTCTGCCCACACATTTGCTCCCTTGTTCCACTGGACTTCATTTAGAGAACACGGTTTCAAAGATAAAATTTTAAAGAATTTCAAGATAGAGATAGCAATGCATTAAACCAATCGTTGGACCCTTCTGAGTACAGGGCCCTGGGTGACTGTACAGGTCATACATCAGGGAAGCTGTCACTAACCCCTAGTGGGCTCCTAGGGCGCCCTGACATCCTGCTACTTTCCCTCACTCATTCAAGGAGAATTATTCTGCTTCCTTGGAAGCCTCCAACATTTCCTCTCCCATTCTCACTCTTATTGATGACCTTGGGCCATATTTCATTGAAAAAATACCCCCAAAATAGAGGTAATAAGATGAGAGCTTCTATAAACTGTGACTCCCTCATCAACCCACTTGTCTATATCTACATCCAAATACTCTGCTTCTCTCCTGTTTCTCTCTGTGTTACCCTTGAACACCAATCCCAACATCTCTCTCCGACTCCAGCAATTCTCCCCTCAGCCTCCTGCAATATCCATTTTACCTTTACCACAGCATTCCTACCAACACGTGCAGTGGAATGTCTCCTGTCTAACCATAATCTTTCCTGATCTTATATTTCCCTCCAGCTACTACCTCATTTATGTTTTCTTTGGAGTGAAATTCTTTGAAAGAGTTTTCATATATACTGTCTCCAAATTCTCTTTTCACCTTCCCTCTTAGACCCTCTTCAATCAGATTTTTGCTTCAGTCCCTTCAAAGAAACGGCTCATTTCGAGGGTGCTAATAACTTCCATGTTGTTAAATCCAGTGGTCAGTTCTCAGTCCATTAATAGCATTTTTGCTCCTGGTCGTTTCCTCCCCTTTACTTGGTTTACCATGCCAGCCACACTCCTTTCTCACTGGCCACTCCTGCTTGCTCTGCTTTGCTTGTTTCTTCTCGTCCTGACCTCTACACACTGCAGCGCCTTAGAGCTCACTCCTCTGTCAACTTCTTTACCTTCACTTAAGCCCTTAGGGCTCTCACACAGTCTTATATCTTTTTGTTAAAATTAAGTAATTTATTTATTTTTATTTGCTTGGCTGTGTCGGGTCTTAATTGCCGCACGCAGGATCTTCGTTGAGGCATGCGGGATCTTTTGTTGCGTGAGGGCTCTTCGTCGTGGCGCGCGGGCTTCTCTCTAGTTGTGGCGTGCGGGCTCCAGAGCACGTGGACTGTGTAGTTTGAGGCCCGCGGGCTGTCTAGTTGAGGCAGTAGTTGTGGCGCGTGGGCTTACTTGCCCGGCGGCATGTGAGATCTTAGTTGCCCCACAAGGGATCGAACCCGCGTCCCCTGCATTGGAGGGCGGATTCTTTACCACTGGACCACCAGGGAACTCCTAACACGATCTTATATCATTAAGCACCATTCATACACAGATGACTCCCAGATCCAAATTTTTAGTCCAGATCCCATCCCTGAACTCCAAACCTATATAGTTTCCCTCCCACTATCCAAAAGTAGAGTGTTCCTGTGAAAACTTTCATAAGCCAAAATGGTGTAAAGCAAAGAAGCAGTTACCTTAGAACACATCTTGTTAAGGAATGCACAAAATAAGTCTGGGTAAAGCACAGATGCTCACAGACACAGTTCAAAGCTATGGGGCTTGATGCTGAGTGTAATTCTTGGGGAAGGAGTTTGGTGGTGCCACTCTCGCTGCTGGGGGTACACACTGCTCGCTGTAAACAGCTCGCTGCAAAACAAACACTCAATGCCATTTTCACTTTTTGCCTTTTTCTGTAAAAGCAAAAATCCTCTTCAGGTTTCTTTCCATTAGTGAAAACAGGTGCTAATGTAGGTCTTTCATAAAAGCGAAGTGGTGTAAAGCAAACTTTTGAAAAGGGAGTACCTGTGTATCTAACGATGTTGGAGACCATCCTTGTCCTCCTTTCTTTCCACATGCACTACATTCAATCTGTCAGCAAATTCTGTGGCGCCATCTTCCAAACTGACCCACATTCTGACCTCTTCTCATTACCTACCCTGCTATACCCTGGTCCAAGTTGCCATAATCTTGCACTTGGATTATTGCAGTAGTCTTTTAACTGGTCTCCCTCTTCTGTTTGTACTTCTTGGCAGTCTATTCTCTATATAGGTGTCCTGTTAAAAGGCAGGTCTGGTAAGATCAATCCTTTGTACAAGACCCCCAGTGGCTTCCCACCTCACTCAGTAAAAACCAAACGCCCTCCAACAGCATTTAAGACCCTCACCATCTGCTGCCTCCACCGCCCTTCTTCCTGCTTCCCTTCCTGTATTTGTCCCTTGTTCACCTGCTCTATGCTCCTTGCTACTCTTCAAACTTGTTACGTGATGCTCCTTCCTCGGGGCCTCTGCTTGGAACATTACTTCTCAGATATCCTTGTGGATTGCTTCTCACTATGTTTTGTTCAAATGGCTTCTTCTAAGTGAGGCCTTCCCTGACCACCATATTTAAAATGTCTAATTGGCACTCCCTGTCTCTGGACCATTTTTTTTTCTTCATGAGGTTAGACATTTTTGTTTGTTTTATCTACTGCTTTATGCTTACAGCCTGGAAGTGCTTGGCACATACTAGGCATTCGGTATAGGTTTGTTAATTGAGTGAGTAAATAGCACTTGTGAATCAAAACAGGATGGAATAGATATCTGCAGGACTTTATGAGGAATAAATCCTGTTAAAAACATCAGAATTTGGGGGTTGTTGGTAACTTATTAAGATATTTCCAAGGAGATTTTATAATGTAAAAGGTATCAGGTCAACCTGACAAGGCGCTGACCTAATGGTCTTGCATTAATTAGCATGTTGTGATACAACGAAAAGGTACAAAAGAACCCAGACTGCTGTCATTGTTACTCCACTAATCAGTGTCCATATTGGATGTGACATGAGCCAACAGGCCCTGGAGTGTATGAAATGAGCAGTGGGCATAAGCAGAATTTCTGCAGGAAGCTGGATCAGCTCTTTTAGGTCACTGAGATTCTATCTGTGGTAAAGAAGTAGCAAATATGCTGCATGCAGTGCTTGAAAGAGCACCAAGGGCTTTAGGGTAGAAAGCCATCCCACTTCTTTGCAGCAGAGCATTAAATCACCCTATTACCTTTTACCAGGTTACTTACATAAAGAGATTGTACCTATTAATAAAACGTCGTGCATCCTTGTTTCTCGAAGGAAAATGATGACAAAACGGTGTCATTTCCCCTGCCTACTTCTTTGGGGTCACTTTTTGCTGTACTGCATTATGGTCAGCATGGGTTGGCCACGAGGTTGGATTGTTTGTCTGGATGACTGTGAAGTGGGTTTCCTTATACTAAGGATTTCTATTACAGAATCTTTGTTTTCTGGTTAATCCATGTCTAATCGGGAGAGAAAGTAGTGCAAATACGGTCATATACATCACATTTGTCACACGTTCACGTTGCTGAGCGATGCCATACATAGTTTCCTTCACTTTCCTGGGATAGATTTGTTTTATAATTGATGCCTTATTTTTCAGTTAGGTTGTGCTTGTCTTCTGGCTGAGTCACACCCACTCAGTGTTTTTATTCTAATTTTTCTGCCCTTCTGCTCAGTTGGTGAAAGCTTTCCCACACTTGTTTTATTATCGGCCAAATTGAATGTTCCTTTAGTGTCTGACATTCCATTTTTAAACTGAGAATTGTGTCCAGGACTTTTACAAAACTTCTCATGTAGACATTAATTACAATAAAAAAATAGCTGCCTGTTAGGAAGGTTGATTTGACATAATAATCCAAAATGGACTAATGGATATACAAAAAATCCTGAGAATACCATGAGAGTTTAAAAATGAGAACAACATCCCATAAAGAATGGTGTTACCTAAACATTTGGGCCAAAATCTATATTTTTGATGTTTCTGTGTAGTGTAACATAGACAACCTCAATATATTTGTGTCCCAATTAAAATACATTTTAGGGATTCAAATTTCAGTTAAATAAATATTTTTTTAGTTTCTAACTTGGGATATAAGATGTTCATCACCGTTATTTCTAACAGGGAATGATAAACTTAAATATTTAACAAAAGAAATAGTACAGTACAGCATGTTCATACAATGGAATATTATACTGCATTTACAATATTTAAAAGTGTTTTTACATGATATATCAAGTAATTATTCCAAAATAGGAAGGGCAAATAACAGGGTTATTGTTATCTTCCATATATGATCACAACTATGTAATAATAAGCATTAGAAAAAAATGCTGGCACAAAATACATCAAAAAATTAAAAAATTTTTGTTTTTAAAATTTTAAGATTTTAAATTTAAATGTATTAAAATTTATTTGCTTTTAAAATTTCATTGAACTTTTTATTTGTTAAGATTATTTTATTAAACATTTAAAAAATTCTAAACCTAAAAAAAAAGTTTTTATTGGGAAAAGAAGAATTGTTTTACACTTTTGCAAATCTCCTTAGCATGTGACTTACTAGACATCTGAATTTTCCTGTTTCTGCATTTAATATGTTGTGATACTCCCCATCCTGAAGCCTCTGGAAAACTCCACTGTATTTATGAGAAAACAAGAGTAAAATGGCAAATGACATCTTAGTATTATCACAAAAGTAGTTTTGCCCTCATGTAACCACTGGCAGGCTTTCAGGGCCTCCCAGGTGTCCCTGGCCTGCCCTTGGAGAATCCATGGTCTAGGTCCTCTCTGAGCTAATTCTATAAGCTCTCCCAGTGAGCAACATGGGATTGTGCACCTGCCCCTCCTGAACCCTGGTCTCTTCCAGTCACCTGCCCCAAACAATTCATTCTTCTAAGTTAAGGCATTATTTTCTATCAAAGTGCAAATACCAGTGGGAGAGAGAACATATTAAGCTGTTAACAGCTCTCAGTTCCTTAGTGTGAACAAATCTAATTCATTTCAACTTGTGAGTCCAGGAGAACAGAAAGGAGGTGACGGAGAGAGAAGAAGGGCCAGAAATAGGGCCAGATATAGGGTATTTCTGGTGGGTAGACCCACCTCCCCAGCTGAGCATTAATGTTTTCAGTTTCACAGCAGGGCATGGGAGCAACCTGGTTTCGGGATACTTAGCCCACAGCTATGAAAAGAAGCCATTTCCTAATCTGTTTTAATTGCTTATCCTCAAGGGCTACCTGAGTTGCAGTACCCCTGTGGCTTCTAATATCCAATTTTGCACTCATTGATCCAGGAAATAGAAAGAGTTACAACCACTAATAAAAAGCCAACCAAAATAAAACCCACTAATTTCTATGAAAAAGTATTTTTATTGATAACCATGCAGGAAGCTCTTTATTAATCTGTCTTCGTCCTATTTTGTCTTTCAACTTCCTTTAAACCTAGAGATGCCTTATGCTGCCTTAGTTCCTTATATTTTTCTTAAATAATTTTTTCTTCTAATTATGACTTATCCTTAGACATGAGTTGCTATTTCTTCATTCCTATGAAAGTAACAGTTTCATTTGAGCATCTGCGCTGAGACCTTGGAAATTAAATTCTAGTCTTTGTTAACAGGGCAAAATGGAAATAGTGACAGGTAATACATGACAATTCAGTATACTGGTAATTTCTGCCAATGGAATTTCTACAAACACACTTAATTGGGGGGAAAAGCCAATAAACTTTAGCTACTGACTCTGCGGGTCTTTGCATTGTTAAGTGTTGATTTCTTCCCAAACTGGCTGCAGCAAGCACCTTCGGAGAGTAGAGCTGACTTCTTTGTGGGATGTATCTGATGGGATTGCTGGCCCAATTACCTGGTGCTGGGTCCCTGAACGGTGAGTGATCTGCTGAGATTAGGTCATGTATTCAGGCTTAGATTGGGTCACTCTAGGGCTGAGCTCAAATTATAGTTTTGGTGAAATGCTTGAGTTTAGTCGGGAGAAGTAAGTCACGCCAGGAGGGGAAGTGCAAGAGGTCAAGATTAGGTGCAGGCAAGGTGGAGGCAAAATTACTTAGGAAGCACGTTGAGTAAAGGTGAGAATGATAATTGCGTGCTGCCTAGGGTGGCCTACTAGTGGTAAAGAACTGGCCTGAGAGGGAAGAAGTTGTTTTGCAAACAAACTGGGCAGTCTTGTGCTGAGGGAGAATCAACCGTTATGGGCTGTGAATAAGTGTTCTGAGTCAACTGTGCAAGATATTTTCTAAGTTACCATGTTCAAACAGTTGTCTATTTGCTGATGACATATCAGCAACATCACTAGAATATTCATCATTTTTATTTTTCAGTTACAAAACAAAATTTTTGGAAAAATGCCTCTTAATAAGGAACATAAGCCAAGGATACATGGCATGTCAGGAAAAATAATACTGATGAAGTTATTTGACTGGGGTTTATCTATGATTTTCAAGAAAAATCTTCCAGTTCTTTGCTAATTACTAATATTTATCTTTTGGATAATCAATTGGCTGTATAGTTCCCCCCCACAAGTATTGTAGACAAGGAGTTTCCTCTCAGCCTCATTTACAGGAAACTTGCTTTACCAGCCTCCTGCTTTCACGTGCTGCTGCTTCAGAGGAGCCCCTGATTCACCAGTGGTCAGAGAAGTTGCTGCTGACGGAGTCCCTGGTCTGGACAGCCCAGTGCTAAGGGCATGTTAGGACTAATGGAGACTTTCTCTCTTATATAATCAGTTGAACAATCTTTTTTCAAAAACAGATTTTGAGAGGAAAATGGACAGCTGCTCCAGACATTTTGGGAGTAGAACAAGCAATCATGGATTTTCTCTTTGCAGAAGTCTCTATAGATGGCTTCCTGTTAATGGGAAGAGTGTGCTTTTCTCTGATGCGGTGCTGCCTCTTCACGCTTACATATTTCCCTCTCCATCTTTGCCCTCCAGCCACACTGGTCCTCTTAAAGTTCTGCTCACGCCATGTCATCTCCTGCCGGAGGAGATGCTGGGAATTTCTACCCATTTACTCATTCTTGATGTCTCACTCACAAACCCTTTTCTTTAGAATCCTACCCGGATTCTCCAAACTGTCCTGTACTCTTAAAGTTCTCTGTTCCTTTGTGACATAGCACACACCTCATGGGCTATGCAGTGTGTTTTAGCTTATGTGATGATTTGCATGATGTTTTCTTCCCAGCAGATTGAGAGCAGGGTCTTCTGTCTGTTTTTGTTCACTGCTTCGTCCCCAGTGCTTGCCACAGTGTCTGAAATATACTGGGAGCTCAAGAAATGCTAATGTATGAATGATGGAACAAGCAAACAAGCATTTATTGAGTACCTGCTATATTCCAGATACTGCTAAGTGATGGGAATACACCAATAAAACGTGTCCTGTCTTCAAGGAGCTTGAGCTCCCATGAGAGACATAAACTGCCACACAGCATGGTAAGAACTGCTATAGAGATATAAAAACCAAAAACAAAGAAACCAGTAGACACCACCACCAAACAAAGAGAAACTGTGGGAACATATAGAGTATGAAGCAACTAATTCTGCCAGTGGGTGTTGGGGAATGTGGGCAGAGATAGGGTGGAAAGAACCAGGCTTTGGGTCAGGCAGATCTGAGCTTGAATTCTAGTCCTGGTACTTAATTATCAACCTCTCTGATTCTGTTCCTTTTCTGTAAAATGGGAGTAATAACACTTACTGATGCTTACTCGGCAGGGAATTATGAGACTTACCTAAAAATAATGCTGCTGCTAGCTGCGGGTCATTGCCCTTAAAATCTGGCTAAGATTTTTGTGTATCTCTATTCTCTGCCAGTGCAAAGCCCAGGGTCCTTCCCCAATTGTCTGCACATTTTCGTGGGGTTTATGTCTCATGGACAACCCCAACTTTGCTTTCCTCCTTTGCTGAATTCTTGCTATCTGCTTGTTCTTTGTAGTTGTTTAAACTGAGAAAGTTTATGCCATCGAATTTCTGGAGGCTTTCTGAAATTTCGATTGGACATAAAATGACTTCAGAATCTTACATTTTTTGCAGTTCCTCATTAGCTACCATTATTCTCCAAACTCAACTAAAATTTACCTTGTCTTAAATGACAAGCTATGGTCTAACTGAAGAGTAATTTTAATTTGTGAGTTGAAAAACACCGTATTCCTCATGAGTACTCACATCCAGTTTTAGCATGCTTTTTTTGGGGGGTGGGGTGAGAGCAGAATTGAGAATGAGAAGTGTTCTTATCAGAGTATCCTGGATACTAGTACATTTTGTATGTAATTTTCCACAGATGTATTGATTTTAATCAACTTTCAAGATGTAGCACCACATTTGTCAAAGCAGAACAATCAAACATGCAGTGTTTTTCTTAGTGGAAGACCAGCCATAATAAATGTGCTAAAATATATTAGTTATCTATTAACCTCAACATGTAAGAAAGCACCAGCTCATTAGCTTGTGTCTTGAAAAAACAGCAGCTAGCGGCAGCCTGACCCACTACGGTAGAAGGCTGAATCAGCAGAATGAGTGGCCTGTGAAGATGGCAGTTTGTGAGAAATGCCTGGTTGAGTGTGAAGCAGGTATCTTATTAAATGAATACATATGATGCATAGTGTAATTATACCACTTATGGCAGGAAAATATCACCATTTTATCAAACAGTGTGCTGTATACATCACAATTCATGGGATCATCTATCTCTGGGATACTGTGTGAGTTTTGCAATTCTGGAAGGGTTTCAAGATAAGTTTTGATTAATTTTTGGTGGTTATCTGGTTATTGAAGTGTAGCTTGATTGTGTGTATTTTTCCCCTTTTCTTTTAAGCTCTGACAGTCTTGATTATATTTCCCCTTGAGGAGTGGGAAGAAAACAGCGAAGTAACTGTCACAACTTCTTTCAGATGAATGGCTTTAAGTAGCTTGAACATGTTATCCTAGAGTTACCTCTCTGTAAGATTAGTGGAAGGCAGCAACACTCTGAAGATCATGGTACCTGCTAGCTGTTGATGTTTCTTTTAATTGATTGCAACATTTTCTTCCTAAGGCTCAGATGCAGGATATATTTCTTTTTCTCTCACAGTGCTTCTCATCTCATAATCAAACAACCATCATACTATCGATGTGGCTGGCCTCAGTGTCCAGTATTTAAGTGGCATGGGTGAAGGATCCATTTCGTGTTGCTGACCCACATTATTTGTACTGTGAGAAACATAAACCAAGGTCTGGAGTAGATAAGCCTTTGTGCTAAGCAAGAATGGAAAAGAATGCTGCTTATGGCTTATACCCACGTTGTAGACTATGATGAATAGTTTCACTCTCAATTACCAAAGAGAAGTCTCTTATACATGGTTTTTGAACGTGCGATTTACCTACAAATATTTTGCAAATTACCTTCAACCTGTATATTTACATTTGTGATCTTCCTAACTATGAAGCACAATCTGGATTTAGCCCTTATGGGATGTTTTAATGGATAAGCAGTTGATTTATTTCACAGTTTTCAGGATTAATTTAAAAAGCATTTGTTGAGCACCAGTTAAGTCCTGGGAACAATGCCGCACACTGGACTCAAGGAAACATAAGACTCTCTCAAGGGTCTCACAGTTTAGTGCTGTAGAAATATATGAAAATATGGGACCCAGAGCAGGGAACCAACAATGTATAGGACCCAGGAATGACACATTGTATGAAAGGCTGATATCTGACAGCCTACTTACTTGTATTTATATATGAAAATTCTTAACGGAAGAATAAAATCTTCAGGATTGAAAGACATTTTAATTTTATCAAACTGGCCATTTCTTTTCTTTGCGCTCATAAACATGATTGACTGTGGAATGTTAGTGACAAGAAAAAAAAAACAACACAGGACAGACACATTGCTTTATTATGTCAAAAATAACCAGCTGACCCATAGGAAAGAGACATTGTGAAGTTTAGTTTTTAGATTGTATTAAAAAAATTAAGTAGAGTAAGATGTATAAGACCAAGAGCTAGAAGGATATTTTCCAGGAGACTAATTTTTAACTTTAGTCAGAGAGGAAGACCGTGAAGCAGTGAAGTTAAATTACATTGCATTGCACTAATGTGTGTTACTCTGTGTTACACACACACAAATAAACACATATGTATATATGTTCATGTGTATATACATGAACACACACACATAGTTTCCTATGGTGGCAGTAACAAATTACCAAAAACTTGCTGGCTTAAAACGAAAGAAATTTGTTCTCTCATAGCTCTGGGAGCTAACATTTTAAAATCAAGGTGTTGGTGGGGCCCTACTTTTACTGAAGGCTCTAGGGGAGAACACTTCCTTGTCTTTTCCAGCTTCCAGTGGCTCTCGACACTGTGGTTTGTGGCCACATGACTCCGGTTTCTGCCTCCATCTTCACATGGCCTTCTCCTCTGTGTGCTTCACCCTTCCCTGCCTTTCTCTTATAAGGACACCTGTCATTGGGTTTAGTGCCCACATGGATTATTCAGGATGATCTTATTTAACTTAGTTATATCTGCAAAGATATATATATATATATATATATATATATATATATTTTTTTTTTTCCTGATAAGGTCACATGCATGGGTTCTGGGTAGACATATCATTTAGGAGGGGCAATATTTAACCTATATGCACACACACACACACACACACTCACACATATGTGTGTATATATAATATATATTACTAATATTAGTAATATGTATAATATATATTAGTGATATAAAATTGTTAATAGAAAAACACTGACCTTTCTATAGAAAAATTGGCCAAGTAGAAGACTAGGTATTTCACTAAAAAGAAATACAAAATGGTTAATAGAAAATGAAAACTAGGTTCAAAAGCATAAATAATGAGGTATATAAATTCACAAGATACAAATATTTTACCCTATTGAATTGATAGATATTTTAAAAATCAGTGTTATTGAGGGTGCAAGATAGGCATTTAAAAATATCAACGATGAAAATTATAGAATGCTGTATATCTTAATAAAATTGGAAGAAAAGAAAGAAAACAAAATGGGAAGAGCCAAGAAAATGTAAAAAAATAAATTTTTCCTTCCCTCCCTCCCTCCCCCCTTCCTTCCTTCCTTCCTTCCTTCCTTCCTTCCTTCCTTCCTTCCTTCCTTCCTTCCTTCCTTCCTTCCTTCCTTCCTTCTTTCCTTCTTTCTCATCACAGGGATCAGATCTGCATTGTGGTTTGGCAGCTCTCCCAGCCTCCTCCAGCCCCCTCCCCATTTTCCCTCGTGGACATTTCTCCCAGTATATCTCTTGCGTGTCTAATACCACTTTGGTGTCTGCTGCTCTGAGAACCCAGACTTACAGTGTTCCAGGCAGAGGTTACACAAGTGTAAAGGTCCTGAGGAGGTTGGCATTTTTGAGGATCATCAAGGAGGTTAGTGTGGCTTTCTTGAAGTGAAGAGGGGGAAAAGTAGTAGGAGATGAGGTCTGAGGTGCATCTGAAGTCCTTGCAGAAGAAAAATAATTGGCTTGGTTAATATAAAATCCTTTTTAAAGAGAGGGATCAAAAATGCTAAACAATGACATGTGTGTTAATTACAGAATTTAAGGGAAGGGCATTACAAACCCAGTATCTGACAGTCTTCTCATTAGAGGCATTCAACATCTGTCTAGGTAGTAATGTAAGTGGCCAAGTTCTGGGCCATTAAAATTTTGATGTAACCCATTAAGGCGACTTATGGACCGTAGTTCAAAGGGTGTTGCCATTGTACCTGTGAGAGTGGCAGCAGTAGAGTATATTTTATGCAAATCTAATAGATTGGTAATGAATGATCCTGCTTAATAAGCTAGTTAAACCATTTGAGCCTTTACTCGAGAGTGATCATAAATGTCTTTTTCTAAAACTACTTTACAGTGCTAATCATTTAAGTATAATAGCATTTAACATAACGCCAAGCACACAGCAAGCATTAAGTTTATTTTGTTGTTGATGGTAAGGATGAAGATGGTGGTTCTTACAAGGTGTTAGTCACTCAAAGGAGCCGCCAGATGCCACTGAATGATCCAGAAGTAAAGAGACTCGAAACTTTCTTTCTGGAGGTTTGTGACTTAAATCCCTGTTTCACTACAGACTGTAAACTTGACCTAGCCTGGACTTGATGGCACTTTCCACAGGGCCCTTAAGTATTTTTACTTCCTCTCTTTTACCTCCATAACCCATAACAGGTCCTCTGCTTAACTCCTCAGAAGCAGAAGATTGGAAAATCCCTCTAAACTTTAGAAACAGACCAATGCTCAGTCAAGCGATAAAAGCTTCGGAAATTAGTCTTGAATATTATCACTGTGTATCAATTGAAGTCAGATGAAGAGCTCTATGTTCATCCAAAGTTCTTTTTCATACTAATTAGATACTCTTCAAAGGTGTAATTACCATTTAGAAATTACTTTGGAGTACAGGATAGACAATAGGTTTTTAATGTCTTTTAATGTCTTTCTGTGTTTCCCTTATTTCATTGGCATTTTCTTATTTCACCGATGAATCACAGGACTTTCAAGGACTTCCACCCCCCCCCCACCCCTATAAGTTAAAATTCTAAGCAGAAACTCAGCTCACATGAAGAACTAGATTTAATTACCAGGAAAAGTGTATAATGATTAGAAATGAGATTGCATGGATTGTCAATCTGCCCCATGCTTCTCCTTCCACCACCACTTTGAGCAGAGAACTATTTCTGGCCCCGGAGGGGAGCTGCCTGGCAAAGAAGAGGAGGTAAAATGCGAAGCTCGGCAGTGTGCTCATTGTCACCATCTGTGGCCCAGCTGAGACTCAGACTACGTCTGAGAAGCCCAACCTCTCTGCTCTGCTCCACGTCATGTTTCTTGCTATCTTGTACCATCTCAGAAGGAGGAGAACGGCATGGAAAAGAGTTCAAATTTGTGAGCATGGCGTGGGGACATTTTAGGGAAGAGTGTAAGTTTTGTGACCAAAGTAAAAAAGCCTGTCTGCTCTTCCAGGGTTATAATGAGCTGCCCAGAAGGCAATGAACTTCTTTTCTGGGTGGGCAATTGACACAGGCCTAACGATATGGACGGTAGCCCCCGGCTCACAAACCTTCAGTGTCTTGCCACTTCTCTTTGGATAAAGTACAATTCCTTACTAGACCCATTAAGATCTGCCCCTGCCTATTTAATCCAGTCTTGCCTTTCACAAGCTCCTCTGTTCCATTTACTTCCTTCATCCCTCATATTCTCTTTGCTCCTTCCCAGTGTAAGGGCTTTGCATGTTCTAGACCCTCTGCCTGGAACACTCTTCCATTCTCTCTTTGTCTTAACAACTCCAATTGCTTCTTTAGATCATATCTGCATCACTGCTTCCCAAGAAAACCCTCCCTGCCCTCTGCCTGGCCCAGGGCCTCCCAGGGGCCTCTTCCTTGCTGTGTGCATCCATCTGTCCATGTGAATATTTGATTAAAGTCTTCCCCCCGCCCCCGCCACCTCCCACTAGAGCATGCACACCTCAGGACAGGCACTGGGTCTGGTTTTACTAACCAGTGGATCTCCAGAACGTAGCACAGAGAAGGGGAAAATTGCTCAATGAACATTTGTTGACCCAATGCCTGAGCAACTGTTTTAGAAGGATTGCTCTGTCCCTCACTGCGCAGGAGGCCAGCCTCGGGTGCACTCTGGTGTTCTAAATGATTCACCGAGTGGCACGTGATGCTTTGGAAAGCATCCTGTCCAGAGAGTCAGGTACCTGCAATCCTCTCTTAGTTCTGCTATTAATGAGCTTTCAGACTTTGGGCAGGTTGTTTAATGTCTTTATGTCTCCTCATATGTAAAATAGGATTGTCAGTATATGCTTTATTTACCTTACCATGTTATCCTTTTATACCAAGAGTATTAAAGGTCTAGATAATATTTGTATGATCCAGACCTTATCAAGTAAAAAGGAGTTGGTTATAGGCAGTTGCTTGCTCCCATACACAGAGATTCCTAAAAATGTATTTGAAAGTTGGAAAACAGTTATAAGGGTTACATTTCCAGAGAACTAAAATGCTTTAAAATTCTGAATAGTGGGATGTTATGTGCTGCCTCTCTCAGATTCAAATATTCCATGAGGTGGGTAAGACCTTTGTACGTGTCCAGTACAGAAGGTCACCAGCTATCCCTGGGGATGGGAAAGGTGATCCAAGTATCTCCCCTTCTTCTGGGCTGACTGTGTCTCCTGCCCTTTGCCATAGCAGCCAAAGCATTTACTCATCTTTAAGTAGTTGGAAACAGGTGTAGGAAAAAGGGGGTCTATCTTTGTCACCCATGGTAGTTGCAAAAATGACCTTAATGTTTATATTTACAGCCTTTTCTCTGTAATATTATAGAGCCCTCCCAGTCTGATTTTAAGCTTAGTCATGTATATTAGTGTCAAGGTTCTCCAGAGAAACAGAACCAATAGGCTCTATCTGTCTGTCCTCTATCTGTCTATCTATCTATCTATCTCGCCAGGTTGGAATCATCATTGTTATTCTCATGGACTCTGGACTAGTCTTACCTGCCAGAGTGCTTTAGGTAGCTAGCTGTGCATTGTCAATCTCTCTCATTACACCAACTTATATATACCTGTCTTGTGTTACAACCAGTAGGGACCATAAAGGGGAAGGATGTCAAACTCATGTCGGACTCATATCCATCTCTATGTCTGTGAAAGAGGCTGATCTGGAGTATTTCAGCAGTGTTCCATAGCAAAGTGAGAAGTGGCCCATGGAAGGGCAGGGAGTGTGGAATGGGAGGAGAGGCCTGAAGTTTTACTTCAAAAGCATTTGAACACCCAACCCCTGGTTCAAGTCATCCTAGTCAGGATAGGCTAGGTTTTGGTTAGAATAAACAACCATATATCTTGATGCCCTAACCCCAAAGCTGTTTCTTGCTCACGCTACATATCCGACATTGGTCAGTGGGTACTCTGTTCCACATGGTCACTCAGGAATGCAGGCTGACGGAGGCACCATCTCAATACATGCTTTCATGACCACTGTGGTCGGGGAAGAGAATGTGCTGATTCCTGCACTGGCCCTTTGCCTGGAAGTGACATATGTCACTTCTACTCATGGTTCATGCCTAACTTGCTGCATGGATAAACTGTCTTCACAGGGGTGGGGTGTTCTAAGCAACTTTTATGATTCTGTAATTGATAATTTGGCCTTCATTAATCATAGGTCCAGACCAATGACCAAAGTTGTTTACATCTATCCATCTTTTGTGGGAGCGCAGGAATTGAATGACAAACTCTTCAATCACAAACCCCAACATCTGTATTTCAGTTTTTGCCCAGTAGGGGGCAGCCCCACTTAACAACTTCTAGCCACTGTGGTAACAAAGGCCTTTGCCTGTAGTCCTCTCACTTCTCCTGCCTCCTGACTGACCCTGGTACTTACCCATGTGGCCCTACATGCTGTGGCCTGCCTCCTTTTCTTGGGAACTATAAGTAATAAATTCTTCTTTCAAAGACAGTTGTCTCTGTGTCTGTCACCTTATCATATCTTATTAAAACAAATCCTCGGTACCAATCTTGAAACATGGGAAATGCAATCTTATTGCATGACTGGAAAGAGAAATGGAATATTTGTGGATGATCCTAATGGCTAACACATTGGGTTACTGCTGTGTTCCAGGTATACAACATGATCTTGCCTGACACTTGCCTCAGTTCGTAACCTTTGCCACCTGGCATGCTAAAGCTTATGTTTATGTTGGAAGAAATGGCTCCTTTAACCACTCTGCTATCTTGCCTTTTACTTGTAAACTGAAAACACTATGATATTTACTAGCTTTTGGTGTTTTGTGAAATGGGTAGGGGGGATGATATTATTTCTCATCCTTTGAAAAGGCAAAAACTGAGGCACAGAGATGACCTTGTTCTAATATCCCGTGGTTATCCAATGAGAGGTCAATCTGAAGACCCAGGTCTCATACTGGCATCTTCACAAAACCATGGTCCCAGGAAGTTGTTTCATTTTAATCCAAATAGAAGACACATTTAGACTCCCAATAGCTAATGGCCTGAAGTCCAAGGTTTTTTCTAAATTGGTTGAGATAGCACTGATAAATATTGAAAAAGTTTTGAAACAAACATTCATGATGAGAGAGCACAACATTTCTCTTCAGCTTTCAGCCAGACTGAGAAATCTGCACACTTGATTTTGAGTCTGGGGGAAATTGAGACAAAAAACTTCACAGGCTTAATCCAGAACCCCCATCTCAGTAGAGACCTCAAAACCCTTCAGGACACAACATTCCACAGACAGCATGTTGCCAGTAACAGAAAAGGCAGAACAATGAGCAAACCAGCTGTCTGTCCACAGAAGAGAATGCTCTCAGATGTTTGACAATACTCCCTGTCTGTGCAGCTCCCTCTTTCAGCCCGGATGGTTTTCTCTGTTGCACGGTGTGCATGCTTCTTGACATTAAAGACATCACTAGAGGAGGGTTGGGTTGTGCGACTCTTCTTCTTTCCAACTCCTGCAGCTTGGCTTATGCAGCTCGAGAGTCCCCCACAGCCCTGGCATCTGGTTTCCTTCTGGGAGGCATCTGTCTGTTGAAAGAACAGGAGGCTGGAAGAAGAATAGATAGGATAGGATAGAATAGATAGGATCCGCAGGGCTCTGATTCTTAGGGGAAAAGCACATGACCTTGGCCCTGTGGTTCTGTTCATGAGAGGCTTTAAGTAGAGATCCTGTTGATTCCTATAAGAAATTTGGACAAACTGTAACGGTGCTGTTGGAAGAAAACCTTCTGAACACTGGGAAAATCCATATCATAAACGAAAGAAGCCTTTTGTTTGCTTTGTATGCCCCCTAAAATGTATACTCAACAAATAACTGCATGCTGTTCTGCTCTCTGAAAGTGAAAAGACTAGAATATTTTTAATACCATTTCTGAGATTTCCTGCGAGAGTTGATATACATGTTCTACTAAACTCAAAGCACCATCTTCCTCTAATTGTTTTCAATATTTCTTTGTATTGTTAACATCTTTCAGAAAAACCCTGGCAGATTGCTTTCCTTGGAGGGAATAGAAGAGAATAAAATTCCATGATTTAATCTTTTAAAAGATGAGAAAAAAAAATCAAAACATCTAAATTCAGTGGTGGCTTCTTCTAGTTCATACATTAACATCTAAATAACTTCCAGAAGCATGCTGTCTTAACGTTTACAAAACGAGATCACAAATTTTAAACAATTGTTTTTGTTATTAATGTTCTCAGAAATACTTGATGTGAAATTTCTGATCTTCTTTAGAGAAGGGTTCCCAAATTATTAGAGAAATAAGTTCCTAAAATAAGTCTACTAAGTTCTGGTAAAGTCAGAATATTCAGAGGAAGGACATAGCATGACTGATGAAGAATATACAAAGGTTTTGTGTGTCAGAAACATTTTCCATATTGAATGCCTTTAGATTGGATCCTGTTATTGACTGAATGTTTGGATCCCTCCCAAAATTCATATGTTGAAGCCCTAACCCCCATTGTGATGGTATTTGGATGTGGGGCCTGTGGGAGGTAATTAGATTTTTTTTTTTTTACATTTTTTTTTAATAGATCGTTACTGGAGTATAATTGCTTCACAATACTGTGTTAGTTTCTGTTGTACACCAAAGTGAATCAGCCATATGCATACACATGTCCCCATATCCCCTCCCTCTTGCGTCTCCCTCCCACCCTCCCTATCCCACCCCTCTAGGTGGTCACAAAGCACCGAGCTGATCTCCCTGTGCTATGCAGCTGCTTTTCACTAGCTATCTATTTTATATTTGGTAGTGTATATAAGTCCATGTCACTCTCTCACTTTGTCCCAGCTTACCCTTCCCTCTCCCCGTGTCCTCAAGTCCATTCTCTACGTCTGCGTCTTTATTCCCGTCCTGCCCCTAGGTTCTTCATGACTTTTTTTTTTTTTTTTAAAGATTCCATATATATGTATTAGTGTACGGTATTTGTTTTTCTCTTTCTGACTTACTTCACTCTGGATGACAGACTCTAGGTCCATCCACCTCACTACAAATAACTCAATTTCATTTATTTTTATGGCTGAGTAATATTCCATTGTATATATGTGCCACATCTTCTTATCCATTCATCTGTTGATGGACACTTAGGTTGCTTCCATGTCCTGGCTATTGTAAATAGAGCTGCAATGAACACTGTGGTACATGACTCTTTTTTTTTTTTTTATGATATATTTTAATTATTTATTTATTTATTTATTTATTTATTTATGGCTCTGTTGGGTCTTTGTTTCTGTGCGAGGGCTTTCTCTAGTTGCGGCAAGTGGGGGCCACTCTTCATCGCGGTGCATGGGCCTCTTACTATCGCGGCCTCCCCCACTGTGGAGCACAGGCTCCAGACGCGCAGGCTCAGCAATTGTGGCTCACGGGCCTAGTTGCTCTGCGGCATGTGGGATCCTCCCAGACCAGGGCTCGAATCCGTGTCCCCTGCATTGGCAGGCAGGTTCTCAACCACTGCGCCACCAGGGAAGCCAACATGACTCTTTTTGAATTATGGTTTTCTCAGGGTATATGCCCAGTAGTGGGATTGCTGGGTCGTATGGTAGTTCTATTTTTAGTTTTTTAATTAACCTCCATACTGTTCTCCATAGTGACTGTATCAATTTACATTCCCACCAGCAGTGCCAGAGGGTTCCCTTTTCACCACACCCTTTCCAGCATTTATCGTTTCTAGATTTTTTGATAATGGCCATTCTGACCGGCGTGAGGTGATACCTAATTGTAGTTTTGATTCGCATTTCTCTAATAATTAGTGATGTTGAGCAGCTTTTCATGTGCCTCTTGGCCATCTGTATGTCTTTCTTGATGAAATGTCTATTTAGGTCTTCTGCTCATTTTTTAATTGGATTGTTTGTTTTTTTGATATTGAGCTCCATGAGCTGTTTGTATATTTTGGAGATTAATCCTTTGTCCATTGATTCGTTTGCAAATATTTTCTCCCATTCTGAGGGTTGTCTTTTTGTCTTGTTTATGGTTTCCTTTGCTGTGCAAAAGCTTTTAAGGTTAATTAAGTCCCATTTGTTTATTTTTGTTTTTATTTCCGTTACTCTAGGAGGTGGATCAAAAAAGATCTTGCTGTGGTTTATGTCAAAGAGTGTTTTTCCTATGTTTTGCTCTAAGAGTTTTATAGTGTCTGGTCTTACGTTTACGTCTTTAATCCATTTTGAGTTTATTTTTGTATATGGTCTTAGGGAGTGCTCTAATTTCATTCTTTTACATGTAGCTGTCCAGTTTTCCCAGCACCACTTATTGAAGAGGCTGTCCTTTCTCCATTGTATGTTCTTGCTTCTGTGTCATAAATTAGGTGCCCATATGTGCGTGGGTTTATCTCTGGGCGTTCTATCCTGTACCATTGATCTATATTTCTGTTTTTGTGCCAGTACCATACTGTCTTGATTACTGTAGCTTTGTGGTGTAGTTTGAAGTTGGTGAGCCTGATTCCTCCAACTCCGTTTTTCTTTCTCAAGATTGCTTTGGCTATTCGGGGTCTTTTGTGTTTCCATACGAATTGTAAAATTTTTTGTTCTAATTCTGTGAAGAATGCCATTGGTAGTTTGATAGGGATTGCATTGAATCTGTAGATTGCTTTGGGTAGTATAGTCATTTTCACAATATTGATTCTTCCAATCCAAGAACATGGTATATTTCTCCATCTGTTTATGTCACCTTTGATTTCTTTCATCAGTGTTTTATAGTTTTCTGAGTACAAGTCTTTCACCTTCTTAGGCAGGTTTATTCCTAGGTATTTTATTCTTTCTGTTGTGATGGTAAATGGGATTGTTTCCTTAATTTCTCTTTCTGATTTTTCGTTGTTGGTGTATAGCAATGCCAGAGATTTCTGTGCATTAATTTTGTATCCTGCAACCTTACCAAATCCATTGATTAGTTCTAGTAGTTTTCTGGTGGCAGCTTTAGGATTTTCTATGTATAGTATATGTCATCCTCAAACAGTGACAGTTTTACTTCTTCTTTTCGAATTTGTATTCCTTTTATTTCTTTTTCTTCTCTGATTGTCGTGGCTAGGACTTCCAAAACTATGTTGAATAAGAGTGGTGAGAGTGGACATCCTTGTCTTATTCCTGATCTTTGAGGAAATGCTTTCAGTTTTTCACCATTGAGTATGATGCTTGCTGTGGGTTTGTCATATATGGCCTTTATTATGTTGAGGTAGATTCCCTCTATGCCCACTTTCTGGAGAGTTTTTATCATAAATGGGTGTTGAATTTTGTCAAAAGCTTTTTCTGCATCTATTGAGATGATCTTATGGTTTTTTATTCCTTAATTTGTTAATGTGGTGGATCACATTGATTGATTTGCATGTATTGAAGAATCCTTGCATCCCTGGGATAAATCCCACTTGATCATGGTGAATGACCCTTTTAATGTGTTGTTGGATTCTGTTTGCTAGTATTTTGTTGAGGATTTTTGCATCTATGTTCATCAGTGATATTGGTCTATAATTTTCTTTTTTTGCGATGTCTTTTTCTGGTTTTGGTATCAGGGTGATGGTGGCTTCATAGAATGAATTTGAGAGTGTTTCTCCCTCTGCAATTTTTTGGAAGAGTTTGAGAAAGACTGGTGTTAGCTCTTCTCTAAATGTTTGATAGAATTGGCCTGTGAAGCCACCTGGTCCTGGACTTTTGTTTGTTGGAAGATTTTAAATTATGGTTTCAATTTCATTGCTTGTGATAGATCTGTTTATATTTTCTAATTCTTCCTGGTTCAGTCTTGGAAGATTGTACCTTTCCAAGAATTTGTCCATTTCTTTGTATAGTTGTTTGTAGTAGTCTCTTATAATCCTTTATATTTCTGTGGTGTCAGTTGTGATTTCTCCTTTTTCATTTCTATTTTTATTGATTTGCATCCTTTCCCTTTTTTTCTTGATGAGTCTGGCTAAGGGTTTATCAATTTTGTTTATCATCTCAAAGAACCAGCTTTTAGTTTTATTGACCTTTTCTATTGTTTTCTTCATTTCTATTTCATTTATTTCTGCTCTGATTTTTATGATTTCCTTCCTTCTACTGACTTTGGGTTTTCTTTGTTCTTCTTTCTCTAGTTGTTTTAAGTGTAGGGTTAGATTGTTTATTTGAGATTTTTCTTGTTTCTGAGGTGAGACTGAATTGCTATAAACTTTCCTCTTAGAAATTATTTTGCTGCGTCCCATATGTTTTGGGTCGTCGTGTTTTCATTGTCATTTGTTTCTATGTATTTTCTAATTTCTTCTTTGATTTCTTCAGTCATCTCTTGGTTATTTAGTAGTGGACTGTTTAGCCTCCTTGTATTTGTGTTTTTTACAGTTTTTTTTTCCTGTAATTGATTTCCAATATCATAGCATTGTAGTCAGAAAGGATGCTTGATACAATTTCAGTTTTCTTAAATTTTCCAAGGCTTGATTTGTGACCCAAAATATGATCTATCCTGGAGAATGTTCCATGTGCACTTGAGAAGAAAGTGTATTCTGCCACTTTTAGGTGGAATGTTCTATAAATAGCAATTAAATCTGTCTGATCTATTGTGTTATTTAAAGCTTGTGTTTCCTTATTTATTTTCTGTTTGGATGATCTGTCCACTGGTGTAAGTGGTGTGTTAAAGTCCCCTACTATTATTGTGTCACTGTCGATTTCTCCTTTCATGGTCGTTAGCATTTGCCTTATGTATTGAGGTGCTCCTTTGTTGGGTGCATAAACATTTATAATTGTTAAATCTTCTTCTTGGATTGATACTTTGATCATTATGTAGTGTTCTTCTTTGACTCTTTAATAGTCTTTATTTAAAAGTCTATTTTATCAGATATGAGTATTGCTACTCCAGCTTTCTTTTGATTTCAATTTGCATGGAATATCTTTTTCCATCCCTTCACCTTCAGTCTATATGTGTCCCTAGGTCTGAAGTGGGTTAGACAGCATATAGATGGGTCTTGTTTTTGTATCCTTTCAGCCAGTCTGTGTCTTTTGGTTGGGGCATTTAATCCATTTACATTCAAGGTTATTATTGGTATATATGTTCCTATTTCCATTTTCTTAATTGTTTTGGGTATGTTTTTGTGGGTCTTTTTCTTCTCTTGTGTTTCTCACCTAGATAAGTTTCTTTAGCATTTGTTGTAAAGCTGGTTTGGTGGTGCTGAATTCTCTTAGCTTTTGCTTGTCTAAAAAACTTTTGACTTCTCCATCGAATCTGAATGAGATCCTTGCTGGGTAGAGTATTCTTTGTTGTAAGTTTTTCTCTTTCATCACTTTAAGTATATTGTGCCACTCCCTTCTGGCTTGCAGAGTTTCTGCTGACAAATCTGCTGATAACCTTATGGGGATTCCTTTATGTGTTATTTTTTCTTTTTCCCTTGTAGCTTTTAATATTTTTTCTTTGGATTTAATTTTTATTAGTTTGATTAATATGTGTCTTGGTATGTTTTTCTTAGGGTTTATCATGTATGGGACTCTCTGTGCTTCCTGGACTTGGGTGACTATTTCCTTTCCCATGTTAGGGAATTTTTCAACTATCATCTCTTCAAATATTTTCTCAGGCCCTTTCTTTTTCTCTTTTTCTTCTGGGAGCCCTGTAATTTGAATGTTGGTGCATTTAGTGTTATCCCAGATTTCTCTGAGATTGTCTTCAATTCTTTTCATTCTTTTTTCTGTATTCTGTTCTTTGGCAGTTATTTCCACCATTTTGTCTTCCAGCTCACTTATTCTTTCTTCTGCCTCAGTTATTCTGTTATTGATTCCTTCTAGTGTATTTTTCATTTCAGTTATTATGTTGTTCATCTCTGTTTGTTTGTTCTTTAGTTCTTCTAGATATTTGTTAAGCATTTCTTGTATTTTCTCAGTGTGTGCCTCCATTCTATTTCTGAGATTCTGGATCATCTTTACTATTATTACTCTGAATTCTTTTTCAGGTAGAGTGCTTATTTCCTCTTCATTTATTTGGTCTTGTAGGTTTTTACCTTGCTCCTTCATCTGTGACATATTTTTTTGCTGTCTCTTTTTTTTTTTTTTTTTTTAATGAATGTGATTGTTTCCTGTCTTACTGGTTGTTTGTCCTGAGGCTTCCAACACTGGAGTTTGTAGGCTGTTGGGTAGAGCTGGGTCTTGTTGCTGAGATGAGGACTTCTGTGAGATCTCACTCTGATAAATATTCCCTGGGGTCTGAGGTTCTCTGTTAGTCCTGTGGTTCTGACACAGAACTCCCACCACAGGAGCTTTGGCCCGACCCCCAGCTCATGAGCCAAGATCCCACAAGCCACATGGCAAAAAAAAAAAGAGAGAACAATAACAAGGTAAAAAATAAAGTTAGACTAGGACACTAACAGACATGTTAATAAGAGTATAAAAATAAAAATAAAAAATAAAAATAAAATAAAAATATAGGTGAATCAACCACCAGAAGATACAACAGTACCATAATAGTAAAAAAGAGGAGGATGGAAAAAAAAGAAAAGGAAAAAAAATGGGGAAAAGGCCTTGGCTGTGGAGGGCAGGGCCTAAGCAAGGTTTGGGTGGTGGGCAGGGCCTACACTTAGGACCCACAGGGCTGGAAAAGGCCCTGGGGGCTGTGTGGGGTGGGGCTTAGGCTCAAGGAACAGAAGGGGCCCAGGTGTGTCCCCCACCCCTGGTCTCAGAGGGCGGGGGACCTCACCTGGGAGCCCAGCAGGCTTCCTGGGCTCGAGTGGGTGGGGCAAATGTCCTCCACTCCTCTCCTGCTCCTTCAGTCCTGGAGGGCCCCTCCCACCTGCCTCTCCTGTTCTCCCCTTGGACTCCTTTCTATGCCCCCAGGACCAGTGTGGCTGGGGTTGGGGGGCCCTGGAGAGCAAGGGACTGGCCTGGGAGCTCAGCAGCCTCCCCAGCCCAAGTGGGTGGGGCAGTCGCCCTGCAGCTCCTCTCCCGCTCCTCCTGGAGGGCCCCTCCCGCCTGCCTCTCCTGATCTCCCCGGCCTCAGGGGCTCCGATCCTGTCTGGTCTCCACTTCTCCTCCCCCCTCTGTCCCCCCACGTCCTACCGGTTCACTTTGCGGTTCTTCCCGTCTCTTTGGGCATCAGGGTCCCCCACCAGTGGCCGGCAGGCTCCCTAGTAGTTGTGGGGAGACGCTAACTTGGTGTCCTCCCACACCGCCATCTTCGGTAATTAGATTTAAATGAGGTTATGAGGATGGTGCCCTCATGATGGGATTAATGCCTTTATAAGAAGAGGTGGAGACTTGGGAGCTTTCTCTTGCCACACAGCACACAAAAAAGAGGTCATGAGAGGATACAGGGAGATGGCTCTGTCCTCAAACCAGGAAGAGGTACCTCACCAAGAACCAAATCTGCTGGCATCTTGGTCTTGGACTTTCCAGCCTCCAGAACTGTGAGAAGTAAAAGTCTGCTGTTTAAGCCATGTGGTCTACAGTATTTTGTTATAGTAGTCTGAGCTAAGACAGACTCTAACCTGGAGATAGTTTCCTCTGACTTCATTACAGCCCCTTTTCTGCAAATGAGGGGTGAGATTAGCCTCATCCCTACAGAAAAAATGTAGTGGCATCTGAAAACCTGGGACATCTCTCTCGAAGTACTAAACATTCCAGAAGAGGTCATCTGTTCTCATGGCCTTTATTGGATCTTTGTTCTTTCTAGCACAGATTAAAAATGCTTTTATAGATCACTCTCGATTTCATGATTTTAAAAGATGACTGAGAGGAACAAATAAAAGGAAATTTTCTTTAGATCGATGCTTTTCTCTGATACCTCAAAAATATCAAGATAATTAGATAATCTCTTGATCTGCTTTTGTTACAGGTATTCTCAGGTTTGAAAGTAAGTTGGTTTCAAGAAAGACCTCATTTAACTCTAATTATAAGACCTGAAGGTATACACTGCACCTGAAAAGGCTGAGGGGAACCCCTAATTAAAGTGGTCAGACCAGAGGTAGTGTAGGACTCAGCCCTCAGTACTCAGCTATGCTGTTAGTCACATTTTCTTCTGAGTCTGTGTGGAAACTATTCCCGTTCACAAGTAATGTCAGCCTTCTTGAGTTAGGTTCAAACAGGCACTTGCCAAGTCTCGTGGTTTGTTGCTGTCACTGAGTAGCTGGGGTCCTCCCATTTGTTTCTGTCATCACTCGCAGCTTTCTTCATTTCCAGCTTCCTTCTAATCAACCTGCTCACTTCCAGGGTATCTTCTCTTCAGTTGGTTCTTTTTTTTTTTTTTTTAAGATTTTTTGATGTGGACCGTTATTTAAAGTCTTTACTGAATTTGTTACAATATTGCTTCTGTTTTATATTTTGGTTTTTTGGCTGTGAGGCATGTAGGATCTTAGCTCCCCAACCAGGGATTGAAACCACACCCCTTGCTTTGGAAGGTGAAGTCTTAACCACTGGACCACCAGGGAAGTCCCTCAGTTGGTTCTTAAGAGGTTGTTGCTGTTAGATCTTTCTTGCTTCATCAGGGGATTATGGCAGTCTCTTGATGCCTCCTGAATCAAGAGCCTAGTTCTGGTTTGTTGTAAAGCTCTTCCCCTGACCTTGACAGACGGCCTTGCTTCCTTTCATACTCCTCATCCTCAAATCGTGCCTGTTCTTTTGGTTTCTTTGCTTAAGTCCAGGAAGCATGTGATGGTGTAACATGCATTGGTGTGAGAGTTAGGACAACTAGTTTCTAGTCTCAGCTTGGAAAACACCAGACTGTATAGCTTTGGGAAAGTGACTTAGCGCTTCGGGCTAGTGGCTATTTCTAGCAATTATGATGAGATTTCAGATGAGTCAACAAAAGCTATTGGTTCTGAGCATAAACGCTAAGTGAGAACTTATATCATAGAACCTCAAATCTTATCTCCTCCAGGGAACTTTTAATGCTCCCTAAGAAGGAAGTATTGTAGTCTGGTCTGGCTGCTGGTGGCAGTGGTTGTGGTGGTGTTTGCCAAATGAATTCTCTACGTGTAATCCAGATATCAACTGGGATTTCCCTGTTCCTATGATCTAGATAAGAGAAACCTAACAAGCATGCTTCTTCCTATAGCTGCTTAGTTTATGGTTTGTGTCACTTTCTTATGTGTGATAACCCTGTTCCACATGGCATCCATTCAGCTATAAAATTCCACCTCTTCTTTGATTTCCATATAAAACCACGCTCATCCAAGGCAAGATGCATGGAGATTTGAAGGAGATGTAAATACAGAGAACTTCTAGGTGAATATTAGATTACATTAGTCTTAAATATTCCCCCCAACCCTGCCCTCCCGAGTCCATATGCTCTATATCCCTGAGATGGAACTTGATAAAAGGGGCTATTTTTCTCCATAAATGTAGCTCGTAAAAGGGATTTTGAGAGCTTTTAAAATATGATCTAAGAACCATTTATTTTAGAAAACTCAGTTTTAGACCATTTATTTTAGAAAATTCATTCACTCATTCATTCATTCTAGGTTTCAGAAGCAATTATGAAAACCATTCAGTATTGCCACTTCTCTGCCCCCTACTCCCCACCACCAACACACAAATGAAGGAATTTTCCAAATAATGGAAGCCAGATATTTCTGCGTGTGAATCATGTAGTTTTCAAAGTCAGGCGTTTGACCATCTGTGGCTGTTTGGACGTCTATTCTTTGTGCATCGTGTACCACTAATACTAGTGTGGTCCTTCTAGAGGGGGCAAGTAGCTGATCAATGAAGATGAAGAGCCAAGCCACACAAAACAAATCCTGTAGCTTACGAAAATATTCCCAAGCTCTGCAAGATTGGCTTTCATTTTTCCAGTAGACATTACTGAAACTTACAAACAGAAGAAATGAGCACAGGAAGGAACCCCCAAAACCTGGGGAGGAGGCTGCTTTCTGCCACTGAAACATTTCTGCGTAGGGTATCAGCGCCTCGAATATTGCTTGCAAATGTATGGCTTAGGTGAATTGTTAGGACAGCCTAGACCAGTTAGTGACTAGGATATAAACTAGGACTGGTGCACAAAAAGCTTACTGCTTTTATCTATTTACTTGTTTGTTTATTTAATAAACGAACCCTTTACAACTCTGGTCACCAATTTTGATGTGTGGGTTTTTTTCCCCACACTTCCAAGCAGTGATCAGACACCAGCTGGGTGTCCTACAATTCGACTCAATTCTGATACTCTCTACCCAAAGATAGCATCAGATCCTACAGGTTTAGGGCTCAGTCCCACAAGACTGCCCTTCCTTTAGAAGCCACCTGAGATTCAAGGTTGTTACCTGTGCTTCAGACTGAATGGCTATCAATTAAAGGTTTCCATGACCCCTTCCTTGGGTTTGATTAATTTGCTTAGAGCAGATCACAGAATTTACCCACTAAATTACTGGTTTATTGCAAAGGATAGCCAGGTTCCAGTATTAGGAATAACCAGATGAAAAAGATGCATAGGGCAAGGTACAGGGAAAGGACATTGAGCTTCCATGCTCTCTGGATGTGCCACTCTCCTTGCATTTCCATGAGTTCACCAACCTAGAGGCTCTTGAAATCTTCTCCTTCTGCATTTTTGTGGAGGCTTCATTACATAGGTGTGGAGGCTTCATTACATAGGTATGGCTGATTAAATCATTGGTCTTTAGTGATTTATTCAACCTCTATTCCCTTTCCCCTCCTGAGGTCAGTGGGAGTGGGTCTGAAACTTCCAACACTCCAATTACCTGGTTGGTTCCCCTGGCAACCAGCCCCCATCCTTAGGGGAGGTCCAAAAGTCCCATTATTAACATAACAAGACACCTTTGTAGCTCTCATTACTTAAGAAATTCCAAGGGTTTTAGGAGCTCTGTGCCAGAAACAGGGATGAAGACCAAATATATATTTCTTACTATAAATCATGATATACACCCCTAACAATACTAAGTTATATATAATAACCCTTAATAACATCCTTCAGAATTTGTTGAACACTTGCTATATGCCAGGCACTGGTGCTGATGACAAAAAGTTGACTTTGTCACTATTCCCTAAAAACTTATGATTTACTCTGATCTTGATCCCTGCTGTTGAAGTCTAGCTGACATTTTGATAAATATTTATCTCTATTGATTCACTGTGTAGATAGTTATAGAATATAGTGATTGTGAAGACCCTGCTTTGTTGGTATAAAATGTGAGGGATGCTTTTCTCTATGAACCTGTCCACTTCAGGTCAATTTGAATAGGACATTTATCTTCCAATTTATTTTTAGGAAGAATCTGACATTGGTGAGTGGAGAGAAAGAAACAAGTGTTGGGGGATGGAATGCCATTTTTACCTACCCCACCACCACCTTTGGAGCCAAATTCCTGTTCTCTGCTTAGCATTTTATCTTGTACTGTCCTTCTAACATTCACTGATCTTCCAGGTCTGTGAAGAGTCCAAGCTCTCTTCTAGTTCCTGGCTGTTTTGTCCATGCTGTTTCCTTAGCTCCTGGAATTTCAATAAACTCCCTACTCCTTAGCCCTGTGTTTTTGAGGGGCCTTTCCTAGTCCTCCTACGATTCTCTGTCAATCCTCCCTTTGTTTTCTACATAGCGATTTTGTGGGGTTTTTTTGCTAACTTATATTTATTATTGGTCTATTCAGTGCTTACTTTTTCTTTTTGCTTTGTTTTTCCCATTAGAAAATAAGCAATGAGAGGTCAGGGCTGGGTCTGGCATATTCACTATTTTATCTCCAACAGCCTGGTAGACAGTAAATATGAATTAAAAATTAAATATTATGAATTATAATATATTTAGTTCTTCATGTAGTTTTTGTCACAGAATCAGCATGAGTTTGTGTGTGTGTGTGTGTGTGTGTGTATTTACATGGAGAGAGAGATCTTTTAAGGAATTGAGGAATTGGCTCATGGAATTATGGAGGCTGGCAAGTTGAAAATCTGTAGGGTAGCCTAGGAGGCTAGAGACCCAGGAAAGAGCTGATATTGCAGTTCAAGTCCAAAGGCTGTTTGCTGGCCGAATTCCTTCTTGCTTGGGGGAGATCAGTCTTTGTTCTATTCAGGCCTTCAGCTGATTGGCTGAGGCCCATCCACATTATGGAGGGCAATCTGCTTTGTTCCATCTATTGATTGAAATGTTAATCTAGTGCAAAAACACCCTCAGAGAAACATTCAGAATAATGTTGGATCACAAATCTGGGCACCATGGATCAGCTAAGTTGACACAAAAAATTAAACATCACAGTTGATCTGAAATTTTAATGTTGACAGAATTGTCCTAGAGTCAGGACACATACTTGGTGGGGTGAGATTAGATGCTTGTCCTGTTTCTGCAGGATCTGTGACTTGGAGCAATTCCCAAATCTCTGAGATTCAGATTCTTTACATACAAAATGAGCAGATTGGTCTAAATCAGAAGTTGGCAAACTCTGGCCTGTGAGCCAAATCCAGACACTACCTATTTGTGTGGTGGCACAACCTTAGAATGGTTTTTACAGATGAACATTTGAGATTGATTTGATTATAGGTGTTGAAATAATTTTCTAGGCCCAAGATGGAGCCACTCCTGCCCAGGGTACCATGTCAGCAAATGGAAACTCAGATAATTTTCATGTCCCTGTATATGTTCCACTTGAGTAGAAAAACAGTATATCCAGTGAGCTAATCCCCAAATGCCAAGCCAACTCTGGGCTTTATACCTATTTCCTTGTTTTTTCTTACCCCAAACAGTGTTGACTACGTGGCCCCAGCCAATCAGCTATTTTCTTTTTCTCTTCCTTGTTCTTTATTCTTTATCCTATAAAGCTTCCTGCCTTCTACACCATTTTGCAGTTCTCCGAGTAGAGAATGTCCACTTAATGAAGTGTTAAATAAAGTTTATATGTATCACCTAAATTGTCTTCTATAATCATTTTTAACATAGAGGACTAACTTTGAACCTCAGTTAAGCTAAATGTTATCTCCCACCCAAAGAATTCCATTTATCTCGTTTGTAGTCCTGTATTATAAAAAATTATCCTAAATAATTATGCTATATTTTGAGTTTTGTCAATAAAAGCTTTGTGGAAATTTCTTTTATCTCTTCTTATATTAGTATCTATGTAATATCTTTGATTTTTCCTCTTGACTCAGAAAGCTTAAAATATTTACAGTGTGGTCTTTGATAGAAAAGTTTGGTGATCCCTGATCCAAATGCCTTAAGTGTCCTTGAGTCATGACATTTTGTGTTCTTAAGTTCCCTTGGGAATGTAACACATTGTAGAGACTGCCCGTCTCTACACTGACACTGCTAAGCAGTGTCATAGATTACATGAGTTTCGAGGGATTCTAGCAGGTAAAGTGATAGGGGAGTGAGGGCAGGCTGGGTGTGGTGCTGCAGACACATGTTCGCCATATGTCTGCCCCGATCGCGTATCTTTGTGCCCTTTGAAAAATGAAGGCAAGTGGAGGAAGTGACGGCGATGTCCTCAGCCACTGCTCAGGACCCTCTTCATTTTCTTTCCAACCTGCCCTGGTTGTGCTCCTGTTTCTATTGGCGCTCAGTCTTGAAGTCACCTGCCATTTGCCAGCAACATCCCCGCGTTTGGACTTGGTGCTGGTCTTCCGTTTCTTTCTTTGACTTTGATGCCACCTAACCTCACCTGACGTGGCTTGGATGCAGCCGCTCTGTTTTTGTCTGCTGCAGACCACCACGAATAGTACTCCTTGCGCCGGTTCTAGCTCTTGTCTGGGCCTGCGATGGCTCCTTTTTGGGTATGTGCCAGGGCAAATGTAGCTACCAAGTACTTTACAAAGAGGAAGCTGAAAGGAAGGCTGAGTGAGCGTCTCATTTGAATATATGTTTTCGTTAGGGCAAGCTGTTTGGTCCTTACAGTGGAGAGAAGGGAAGTGCCAGGCACTGTGTCAAGTGCTTTATATGGAACAGTTAAGTTTCTTTCACTCTTCTAAAATTAATAGTTGATTTTCATTTCTACAAAGCCATTTCACAGTTTAATACCAAACACCCATCGAGATGGTATTTGGAGTCAGTGAAAAGAGAATTTTTGCAAATGTCTTAGGAGATAAATTAGCTACAGAGTAAGATATCCATTTGCATTGTACTTGACTTTTCCATTGTAGGCTTTCGCTAACTTGATTCCATTACAGTGTTGAATTAGGAAATAAGCCAGAGGCACACATAGCTATGAAAAAGTTTTGTTTTGTTGAGTGTTTCTGAATTTAGAGGCTTAACAAGAGTTTACAAAATTATGTGAAATTTCCCCCTTTTTTTCCCCACATTTCACTTACCTTGCTTTCTTTTTCGTTTTTGTTTCATTTGGTTTTATTTTCAACCCTGTACAGATCAGACCACCCAGCTCTGTTGTCAACTGGAATTTCCAGAAACCAGTGATTCCAGATAGAGGTTTGTGTCTCTTGCCCTGAGGATGCTGCTGTGTCCTAGAGAACCCCACGTGCATAATGAGGCTCCCTTCACGCCCACAACTCCCCCCGGCCTCCTCCCAGCCCTGGAGCATGTTAGGAATAAAGGGAATAAAGCAGACAGCCAGAGAAAGTGGAGAAAGTGCAGACCTGGGCCCACACAAATTGGAAAACCTCCAAGGAAGGTGGGTGGCATTGGGAGATGATGGAAAAGGAGGAATCTGAAAGAGTCTCCTGGGGTTCTACAAAGCTCTACAAAAATTGGAGCATGGACTAAGCTATGCACACTTGAGCTAATTATGTAAACAGAAGTGTTTTGCTGGAGGAAAGACTTGAGGCCTTGTTTGGTCTTCTGTTACTCAAGTAGATTTCAACCATGGCTGTTCCTTTCAATTGTAATTCGTTTTTTCTTTGAGTGCTGATACTCACTTAGATTTTAAATTCTTGTGTGTATTTAGAAAAAAGGGGATAAATGAATCCCTATACTAAACATGTTACCTGTAATTAACTTAAATCTAGATTAGAGTAATTCAAGATTCTGAAAGGGATGGCAGTGTTTACTTCACGTATGTTTTAACTCTTTCTATGTGAATTGATTCTAAATTGCTTTTAAGTGACAGTCACTTCTTGAACTGTCTCTTGTTTTCTGGAAGACACTTGGTTTCTTGCCTTCAATTCAGATTGATTTGCCCCAACTTTAACTCCTGGTCCTCCCATTAAATGAGCCCTCACTCAACCACCTGACTTCTTTTAGTGACACTATTATTCTCTCAGTTACCTAGATTCAAAAATATAAGCTACTTTCGATTCCTTTCTTCTCTACATCTGCCGTGTCTTTGTGTTTACAAATCTTGTTAATTTACCCTCTGTGCCCTGCCTGTGGTTTCCATTTCCACAGCGCTGCTCTTGATATCCCATTTTTGACTGACTTCTGCTCCACCATAATTGCACATGTTTTGATGTTGCTTTACTCTTCTCTCACATATTTTAGAAATTTATCCACACAGCTTTCTGATACAATAAGCAATATTTTCCTCATTTGACAGATGAATAAAATGAGAAACAAAGGATTTAATGGACTTGCCCAAATTCATACAGATGGTTAAGTATTAAAACCAGGTCTAGTACCCAGTGCTAAAAGATAAACTGAAGCATATTAACAATTTAAGAGTTTATTTGAGCAAAAATCTATTCAAATCGGGCAGCATCCCATCTAGCAGATAGAAAGGAGTTCTGAGGAGCTGTACAAAATGAAAGACTTTTATAGGCAGAAGGGAGTGGGAAAAAGAAAGTTAGACTAGGCAAAAAATGGGTTGGTTATTGCAAAGTTACTTTCTTTTAGGGAATGGCAGGGGCTCTATCAGGCAGATGACCAGACTAGTGCTGATCAGGTGATTCCTGAGTGTCTGGTTTAAGATTCCATTTCTGGGAGAGCTGAAACTATAATTAAGTCTCAGTTTGGTGATATGGGACTTAGCGTAGACGACACTATTTTCAGCCTGTGTCTTTTAATACCAGTTCTTGTGAAAGTGGCCTACTGATTGCCCTGTTGTAGTAGTTTCTTCTCTTCAATCAGCCATGCATACCCTTCACACTCTGCACTGTTCATAACCAGGAGCTACGTACAAAGATTCTTATAACCTAAAGGGAAAAGTCAAAGTTCCTTAGTTGGCATTAAATATCGTCTTCAATCTTTCTAATCTACTTATTTGATCTTCTCTTACTCTTTTCAGTTACTCGAAAACTCTGGTTTCTGGAGTTTTCTGGCTCCAGCCAGACCAGTCTAATAATCCTTTTTTCTTAAGCACCCTCTGCATACTTCTCCTGTAAGCTCTTGATCATTTGTTTCCCTCTTCCTGAAATGCCTCTCTTCCTCATGTTCAATACCATATTTTTCAGGCAGCCTTCCCTGTCTGCTCATTTGGATCATATGCTGCTTTGTAACATGTATGGCAGAGACTACCTAGCTCTCTCTAATCTGTTTCTTCTTGGAAACCTACAAAGACTACATTTCTTAGCCTCTGATGGTTGTGTTAGGAGACTGTGTTCTGGCCAATGCTGTGTAGGTAGAATTGACATATGCCACTTCCAGCGTTGACCATAAAATGCCACTCTCTTTTCCTTATGTGGTTACCTAGGGAGACGTGTGTTCCAGTAGTGTGTAACATGAAAGCAGATCAGATCTCTGAGTCACCCCTTGGAAGAGAGCCATGAATTTGCATGAATAAGATATGAACTTTTATTGTGTTAAGTCACTGAGATTTTGGGGTTGTTTGTTACAGCAGCTAGTGAGCATTGCCCTGGCTAGTTCAGCATGCCTGTTTTGATTGACATAGCATATATATATATCTTAATATTCCCATCCAGATTTTAGAGTTGAGGGTAGGGCCACTTACGTCTTCCCTTTTCTCCACTCTTCTTTCCCTTCCTCCTTATCTTTCCTTCCCTCCCTACTTCTCCTCATTCCCCATTTAATCTTAGGTGAGATTCCACCAGGGGATAGATTCTGGTGATTACAGAGATTTAATAAAATCTTATCCAGGTTCTCAGGAAAGTAGCTGTTTAGTAAGTAACTGTATAGTCTAGCAGTTGTGTACAATTTAAGCTTTTTATTTCTCCATAACATTTACCTCAATTGTTTAGGCATAACAGATCTCAGTGACCAGTCATTGAATGCGTGTTGGGACTTCATGGGTTCTCAAGACTTCACTGGTCTTGAACGATGTAGAAATGATGAGTCAGGGCCAAAATTACTTTATGCTCAAATAGCCCCAAGTGGTCATTGGTTGGGTAATATGGTTAAACTTCTACAGCCCTACACACTGCAACATGGAGAAATGACAGAGCATCCTGATTTAGAAAGTGAACTTGGATGAGTATTGTATATTATTTGCATAGCAAAGGACCATTCTGGGGCTCCTGACTTTGTACTCTGTGAACTCCTAATTCTCTGGCTATCAGATGATATATATCATCCTGTTTTCATCAATTGCCAGTTGTATTTTTCCAAAGCACCATGTGATTCTGCGTTTGCCTATTATTTTAGTTTGCATATTTTTGCCCTGGCCTGATTTTTTTTATCATTATGATGTCAGCCTCCATGTTTATGCTGATGATACACTTATATCTGTCTTTGATTTCTGACATCTTTTCTCTTTCTCTGTCTGGCAGGCATTAAATCATTAATGTTTCAAAACCACATACAGCTGAAACTTTGTAAAATAGAATTTCTAGTGATGAGCTCCTTAAAATCAGAGATAATACAGTTCTCTCTCTTTATTTGGCCTTTGCTGACCTCCAATTTCACTTCAAACAGGTATCCAGGGGGTTATCTTTGATTGATAATTGTTTTTCCTGATCTCATATGTATGGAAACCTGTTTTTTATCATGGAAACCTTGCTAAAATGTAGGTGTTTCTCTCCATTACTGATGCAGGAAGATTTTCAGTCATGATTTATATTTTTCAGATTAAATTGCTGGGAAACATGGCCCTTCCTGAAGGCTGGCTATCTCCACAGCAAAAATACTCCTGACTTTGCTACTTCATTTTTTGACACTCACAATACATCATTGCACTGCTTGCTTGCTAATTAGCAGCTGCTTCCCTGGTCTTGCATTTTCACTATGGGGATTTTTGCACAACTTTCTTTCAAGTCAAGCTTCCATCTTACCTTACCAAGCATCCTAACTGCTAAAAACAGTTTATCTTTCACTGGGGAGTCACTGCTTAAAATCCCACAAGAATATCAGAGTGGCTGGCTCTTTTATTGCACGATTTAGGAGATTGCATCCAAAAAAAAAGGAAATAGAAAAGAAGCTAACCATTATGAAACTCATATATACTAAGAACCGTAATGCTGTCCTTCGATTATCTTATTTAATTCTTACTACAACTGCATGAGCTAAAATCAGATGAGAAAACTGATTAAGAAGTTAAGAGACTAAATAACTTGCTTTAGTCCACATAGTGGACTATATCCAAAGCAGCAGATCTGGATATAGACCCAGAAATGTCTGACTCTGAAACTCTGGCTTTGGTCACTATAAGAGAATTCTAATGGGAATACTAACACCAATTCTAATACTAACACATATATTCATTGAAATATTGGAAGGGACATTGAGAACAATGTAAGCAAGTAAAATGCAGATGTAACTTATGATGTGTTATCACAGATTTGGAACACTATAATATCTTATCTACCCTGAGTATAAGATTTGTATAAATATAAGCATATTTTTACAGTATTTATTGTTGTACAGAGCATAATGCAGCATTTCGTGGGCTTGGCTGTAATCAATCTTTGAGGCTATGCCAATCCTGTGATTGGTGGTGGGTGGTCACGTGTCTGAATGCTTTGCTGTAAAGGGAAAGAGAGAGAGAGAAAGAAAGAGAGACACTGCTTGTTTTGCCTTCCTGCCCTACTGGTCCTTTGGGGCCAGGCAGAATAGGACAGTGGAAATGTTTTAAGAGAACAACACATGAAAAAACACAACCCCCGCTGATGGTGGGTTTAAAAGTATCCCAGTCCTGCCTGGGAAGTAGCACTTTGTTATGAGGGTGGCTCCTCTTTTATGGATATTTGCATCCTTTTTCTATTCAAGATCATAAATATAGCTTATTAATAACTTTCCTTTAATATTACTTATCATTTTAACATATTTCTTGTGTCAAAATACATATCACTTCCCTTCCTAATATCTACTCTCCCCAGCCCCCCACCAATTGCCAGTTGGGAGCCCTTGGTAATTTAAAGTCATTGTGTTTATGCCTTTCTTCTATATTATAGCTATATAACATAAAATATGATATATGTAAGGTAATTACACTCACACACATTGAGTATTAAATATAAGAAGCACCTTTACTCCTAGAAATGAAAACACTTTACTAGAATACAAAAGTTTCTCAGTTATAGAGTTTGAGTGCCTGTAACATGTACGGGTAACCTGTTTTTCTAATTGCATCTTAACTCTAAGTACTGATGCTTTTTTTCAACTACTGACATTTAAAAACTATATTATACACTTTTCCGCCTTGGTGAACAGAGAATAATCCAGACTTTTCTTGATGCTTCAGGTCCACCATTATCACTAATTTTCCTGTACTTTAGATATAGATTTTTGGCTGCGTCTGCTGCAACATGTTCTCTTAAATAACTTCTGGCTTAATTTCTTTTCATTTATCTCTTTTCCCTAAAAGTAGAATTTAGAATGAGCAGATGCATGGGCATTTTAATAGGACTTTTAAAGGCAACCAAGGGTGAAGTAGTCTTCTAAATTGTCTCCTTGTACTTAATTCTATTATGTTCTTATCTTTATTAGTATCCATTGTATTTGGACAGCCTTTACAACCTCCTCTAATTTCAGTGTTATTATTTTCACAGTATTGTGTTACTCACCTTATTTCCCTCTTTTACTTTTCCCTTGGCTAATTTTTCTTCTCTCTGTATTATTTAAGTACATTTTTGTTCTGCCTCTTTTATCCTATTCTCTTTCTTTCTCTGTGTTTATATTCATAAACCTAGTTGATAGAAAATTCTTCCTAAAATTGGTCCTCAGGACTTCTCTCTTGAGCCCATGTAGTCTTTTTTATTTTTGTACTTTTGAGTATGCACATTTGGGATAAAGAATTTCCTCTGGAGTCTTAATATCATTGTCTTATGCAGTGTCATCTTGTTCTTCATTTTTGGATGAACTGCTAGCCTACTGTAATTTCTTTCAGAGCACAGTTTGCCTACAGGATCCACAGCCAACTTCAAGCACGGGAGTCAAAGGGTCTTTTTGGTCTTCCCATTATCTCATTATCTTTACAGAATAGAGAGGAATTTTTCTTGGTCTAAGAGTCTGAGACGAGTATTCTGTTTTATTACCTCCAATCCTTTTACTCTTTCTCCAGTTTCAGTTTGGCTAGAACCCTCTTTCCTAATTGATATGAATTGATATAGGCTGTGTTTGTGGCTATCTGAGCGTGTGGTCTTAGAAATTTCTGTTTTAGGAGTTTATGAAATAGCCATTTTTCAGAGGCAAAGACAAAGGTGTATCAGAAATACAGACCATTTGCTATTAGGGGAGATTTGCAACTTAATTCTTAGAATGCTGTGGTCCATTGGGGGGTAGTTAATTTAACCACTGATGGAGGCATATCATCTCATACTACAGCTTATATATTAACGTCTTTTAGAATCAGGACTAGACTCTGAAGCTTTCAACAACTCCATTGTGTCACTTGTTTTGATGCTTAAAAACATTTTTGAGGCTGTGATATCTTTTGTGTTCTGTAATCTACTCACACTCCCCCTGTGATTTCCCTTGAGTAAACCTTTCTGTGACTTTGTTCTCAGAAATGCTGAGCCACAAAGTGTACCTTTTTCGTAGAGTAATTGATCACAATAGTCACTGCCAGCCCTTCTGAGAGCCTGGAGAGAAATCTGTCTCTTTCCCTGATTTTTCATACTGATTATTTGCAAAAGAAGCAAGTAGAGTTTCCCATCCCATTTTTGAACTGCAAAAAGAAGAGCCAGATGACAGAATGGACCATCAAACCCTGGTATCATTCCCTTTCATTCTTGTTCTTTACTAAATGTTTCTGTGCCCAGAGACTGAAGGGCTTTGAGACAGATTAATGCAGGAAGAAGCTCATCGTGCTCCCTGGAGACTCTCATTGTTTCCTGGTGTTCTCTTTGGCTGTGGGAAGCATCTTCTTTTAGATTCACCCATGATGATGGAGTCTCACATTTGAAAGGTAGCAGTGCTGTGTCTGTCTCCACCATCTGGCTTTATCTGGAGTAACACGTATTGTTAGTGTTGAGATGATGTATTTCAACCTTCATTTTTATTTTCTGCCTCCTTTTATTGTCAAGTAGTTAAAAGTGTGTGTGTATGTGTTGGGAGCTGGGGGGTAGGGTAGGGTGTGGGGGAGGATGGGAGCAGAAGGGAGTTAAGACACCAAAGACACATAGCTGGCTTTGAATTTAGGACTCAAAGAATGTTTTGGGTAAAAAGTTCTTTTTTTGCCAAAGCAAATATTTGATTGTTTCCAGCTCTTTTAAAATACCCTATTTTATTTTTGTTTAAGCATCTAGTAAACTTTTGGCAGCTCTATTCAGCAAAAGAACATGAATACAATCAGCATGGCTTATCGTTATAGCTATTGCTTGGAAGATCAGATAAGGTATGAAAGAAGTTAACTGTAGCGTGCTTCTAATTTATCAGTAATATTTAATCAAATGAAATATCTGATTAACAATTTAACCGTGTTGAAGATATTTTGATGTCGCAAGAGTGACTGTGGCCAAAAGTATAGGTGATGTCTTGTATGTGCCAATCAGCTCCTTATATTATTGGTCAGTCAGAGAATGGGTTTTCATTGGTTATGTAGCTTTATGGAACTGAAACCATTCCTCTGAGGTATGAAGGCATGATAAAGAGAACATTCTTATGAAGTACTGGGCCTAATCTTTTGGTTTGTCCGATAATGATATTTTCAAAACTTTAGATTTATAAGGCCAGTCAGTGAAGCTGATTATTTCCTTTAATTTCCTTTGTCTGTAGTTTGACTAAGTTGCCATGGGTAAGCAGTGGTTCTTTGGTTCTTTTTTGATTTATATACTAAGGTGTATCCTTTTAAGGTCTAAGTTTTCATCTTTTTACCAATAGAGACACAGGTATCCTCACTTTTAAAATTAAAAATGAAAGCGTAATTCCTTATTAAATGATACAAACATGATAACCTCAATCAGTAATTAAAATCCTTCAAATTTGGAAATTTTAGAACTGAAAAAGAACTTGTAGATCTTGCCCAAGTTCTCATTTTAAAGGTGAAAATAATATAACACATAGAGCACTAGATATTCTGCTGTCAGTGTTTTATGTATATTAACTCATTTATTTCTTTTAACTTGATAAAGTAGTTATTATTATCCCCATTTTACAGTTAGAAACTTAGACCTGGAGAGAGTTATATATCTTCCATGGTCAAAGAACTAGAAGGCAGCAGAACCTGAAAGCAAACTCATTCTGGCCCTGGAGGTTCACATTCTTAACTAGCACTGTTCTCTGCTGCCTTGGAGGAAATCAGAACACAGGGAAATGAAAGGACTTGCCAAGGTCACATAACTAGTCAGTGGTAGCAATTGCATCATATATTAAAAATATATAAAGAGCAAATGTAAACAAATAAACACACAGGTTCATACTGGTTCTTTTTCTCTTAGGTAAAATTCTTAACATATTTGATCATACTCTAACACTAATCTTGTGCACGTGCTTCATTGGAAAATATCCTTATATATAAACCAGATTCTTCAAACTTACATTACAAATCTTTCCTATTTCTGCTGTTAGTAAAAACTCTCACTGGGTTCCTCTGCCAGTCTTTCTGGCTTTTGCTAGCAACACTCTTACTTGTTTTGTAAAGGGCAGGATAGGAAGAATGAAGAGGTCAAATTAATGTGGGCTTTTTGAAGTCAGAAGGGGGCTTCCTTTCACTGGATTTCCTAAATCCGAGAGAAAGTGGTCCCATTCTTAACAGGAGCTGCCCTTGACATTACCTATAAGCAAATTACATAAAACGACCTCTTTAATAACCAGCTATTTTGCAACTTCTGTTACAAACTGTTTTTTTCAGAGATCCAGTATTCCTTTGGAACTGTTAGTTTAAAGAAGACCTTCACCTTTATTTGAATTATTAAATTAATACATGCTTAATTGTAAAGGAGTTGGAAAATAGAAAACACAAAGGAAAAACTGTATTACTATCTTTAACATTTTGGTCTGTTTCCTCTACAATGTTTTATTTGCATATTTTCAAACAGAATGGGAATCACAATGTAGATACACTTGCATTCTCTACCTTCACAAGGTATTGTGAAAATTTCCATGTTATAAATATTCCTCAAAACTAACATTTTAAATTGCCACATAGTCATTCACTACTAGGTGGGCCATAGTTGATATACTCATTTTCTATCTTTAGACATTTAGGTTGTTTTCAAATTTTGCTATTACAAAAAATGTTGAGACACCGTTTACTAAGTCTTGGTCTGAGTTTATTTAGACTAGATTTCTAAAAGGAAGAATACTGAGTCCAAAGTTATACAGATTTTCAGTCTTGAAATTTATTACCAAGGTTTCTCATGAAATGGTTTTACCAAGATACACTGCTACCAGAGAATGTGTATTTTACTACACCGTGGTCAATATTCACCACTATCATTAAAAAATATATAAACCACTCAATAGTTTGATAAACTCAGATGTGCTTTAATCTGAATTTCTTTAACGTGTTATGAGATTAATTCTTTTTTTATCTGAGAGTTTTTAGTTCAGCCCCTTTGTTAATTTTTCTCTGGTCTCAAGTGTTTTTTTTTAAAACAGCTTATGTATGAACAATATTCGCACTTTGACAGTCACATTCTACTTCAATTTGCACTCTTTCAAAATGCTCCTCTCGTATTTTCCACTCCTTGATTAGTGATAGAGAGGTCACTTGCATCATACTTCCACATCTGCTTTCTTTTCTAACATCTTGCCCTTTAGGAAGGGGTGGGGGGCGGCGTGGGAACATCCCCAGGATCATCTGACAGCATCCTGGGAATCCTGGATCAGTAGAATGACGGGCCAAGCAGGTGGGAGGTGGGAAATTGTTTAAATACTGTCATGCAGCTGCCAATAGTCCCAAGTTTGGTTTCCTTGTTCCCTCCTTTTATTCCTTATGCTGCTATTAACCATCTTCTATGAAAAAAGTACTTGATGTACAAAAGAAGTATTAGGACGTGAAGTATATGACCTAGCAGGAGAGAAAAGATTATGTACCTATTATATGTGACTATATACTCTTGTATATACTCTTGTATACAAAGAATATAATATTGTATACAATATCTTGAATGTGTAATGCCTTGAATATATACATTTTGAATATGTATTCTTGTATAGATATATATTTGTATGTATCTATACAATGGTATATATCTAATATACACATATATAACTATATAAAAATATAAATACATATCTATCATATAAAATGTAAATATATTCATCAATCTCAATATATTAATTTTTAATTATTATAACGATATTGTATATTATATAACATGCATTATGTATTATATTAATTATAAACAATCAATGTGTAATGAAATTATATAAAATATTAATAAATTTAACTATGTATTAATACACAATAATAATTGTAAGTATACACATATAAAATATACCTCTAAATACATATATAGTATATATAATATAAATATGTATTTAATAATCTCCACATTCCTGCATATGTTGTTGCACATATGCACGCGTGTATACACACACACACACACAGATGACAGGCCATGACATACATTATGTTCCAAAGGAATGGGGCACACAAGTGCCACATTATTGAGGAGACAGAACAGTGAGGACAGTGGAGGCTGGACAGGCTTGACCAAGTATGTAGGGCTTAAACCTGACATTGAGGGATGAGACATCCTCAATAGTGAAAAGAGTCTAGGAGGACGAGAAGTTCAGCCAAGTTGTATCTGAGTAGTATATTTTTTTTTTCTATGCAAAAATCTCCTCCCAAAGCGTCATGTGGAGGAATGAACACAGCATGTTCTAGAGAGAACAATAGGCTATTTTGGCATAGAGTGTTAGTTTAGGTGAATAGTGGCACAATTTTGGGGATAGTGGGTTGTATTTTGAAGTGTTGTAAGTTTTGACCTTCGACAGTAGGGAGCCATTGGAGGTTTGATCCAAGGTTTATGGGCATTTGACCAGAGCCCATTTCACCATGGGATGGTATGTGTCTACTGTAAATGATTGGGCTTCTAACTGGATCACCAGTTCTCTAACTTATGCATAGCACTGGTAAAATTTGTGAAGGACCAGCACTATTCTCTCATCTGACTGTGGCACAGACCAGCCTCTCTAGGCTTCTGTGTGCCCACAGATCTTTGTTAGTATTAGAATAGTTATAAAACTATAGTTCTAGAGTATTAGTATAGCTACAGAACATGCTACTATTTATATGCTTTTATGCTAAAATCTGTATGTTTGTCTGAGCTCCTTTCAGGTGGGAACTGAATCACACTTACATTTTTATCTTCCACGTTTAGTAAAGTCTACATCTTAAAAAGTGTGTGCTAAGTGAAAGAGCAAATGCACCAATTTTGTAATTTCTAAAAGAGAAATGATCATTTATATTACAAGGGATTAAAATCATGGAAATGATTCAAAAGGCTTTAGAACATAGAGACCAAGTCTCCATGACCATGGCAAAACAAAAGTTTAAGATGTTTTTTCAGATAATTTAAGCAAAATATCTGTTTCCATCTGAACCATTTCAATTTTCCACTTTGCCTGGATGAGAAAACTCATTGAAAAGAGAGACAATGCTCATTAGGGACAATATTAAAAAAAGAAAATTAGGGAGGGTCATGGGACATTTTGTTCTACTTTACAAAACAGTTTGTAATTTGAGGACAAATCTCTTGGATCTATGGATAGTCTTGAAACTGTCCCTAGCATAACTATTTTAATACTTATGTTTATGTAATAAGTATTTTAATACTTATGTCTATGTATTTTCTGTAATACCCAGAAAATAATATTCATCAGAGTTATTGGCCAATGGATTTTACTCTGTGATAATGTAACAATTCCATTTCATTTGATTCAGTGTAATTTATAGAGTTCCTCTAATGTACTAGGTGTGTTTATTACAAGGCCAAGTTCCTACCCTGTCCGTCTAGTAGTTTGGGTAAAATGCAGCATGAACATTTACTGTGTCATTTCACATCCCCTCCCTTTATTTTCAGGTAACATGTGATTTTGAATTTTGCCAGAAGTGTGTCAAGTATTGTTTTCAGATTTTTTAAACTCAAGAGCCTTCATTTAGATGATTTATTTGCTTACCTGCGCTTTGTTTGATTGTGGTTCCTAAATATTAAGAACTTGAATGGACTTTCAGGAATTTGTTTTGGGATTTATTCCTCAAGCCCCTGACAATTAATTACCCTTGGTATATTTCCCCCTCTCTTCCTTAAATTTAGATGAAATCTCCCCTTAGTTTTGGTTTATTTTGTATTCAATCATCTGATAGAGAAAACACTCAGTGTTTTTCAAGTTAAGTGTTCTATTTTTTTCATTGGTATGATGCTTTGATTGCACTGCTTAAATTGAGGGTTGAAATTCTGGAAAGAAATTGTAAATTATTCCAGTTCAACAGGAAGGAGGATGGTTTTTCAACTACACATATGAGGCTACAGTTGAGAGAGCATGGGAAACATTTGAGGCATTAAGAATTAGACAACTGTAATGTTTTATCACTTATGATATTTCATTTGGTATTTACAAGATATACCCAAAGGGACTCTCATCTGTTTTGCCATATGGAAAGTTTATAAATGTTAGAGTACAGAGCAAGAGCAAAATGGGAACAAGAAAGAATTTTAAGGTGGTTTAGGTACTCAAGAGCGCGGCCTTTTGTTGAGAGAAACAGCTGTTGCTTTAGGGGAAGGTAAGCACAAATTATTTTCCTCCTTGTTCCTTTGGGGTCTGGTAAAATATCAGAGAATAAACATCCCCACCATCTATTTTATTTTCTGTCATTTTCTAAAGGTGACTTTATTCCATGAAAAAGAGTTAACTGACAGAATCAATCATGTCAAATCATTTAAGTGGAGGATTTTTGTTTATTTCTTAGTTAAAATAAAGGAAGAAGAAACTCAGGAATTTAAAACCAATTTCTGAACCCAAGTTTACATTTCCTCTCTGTACATTGAAGCTGGCATCATCTAGAAAAATATTTTAAAAGAAAAGAAATTTTAAAAAAAGAAAAAAAAAAAAGAAAAGAAATTGAAGGTGAGACTAAACTTCTGGAACATAGAACAAAAAAATTATCTAAAAACTAAAAAACTGAGTATCCAATACAAGCCCATCCAAAAAGGACCAAAATATCAGTTTAAATGTGGGAAAAATATTTCATTTACAATTTAGAGGTGTTGAGATCAAATCAATAAACAGAAACACTAATACATGTTTCATAAAAAGGACAAATGTCAAAACATGATATAATATGTTTCACAGGAAAATACTTGCCTCTATTAAGAGATGTGACTTCCAAAGCTTCTGTGAATTTGTAAAAATTCGAAGTCATATAAAGTGTTGACGATTGCTGAAGTAAAGTGAAAAATTCTACCTAACATTTAAAAGGATTGGCTTTTTATTTTTCTATCAGCAGCAATTCTAGTTTCTTTTAATAGTTTTGTTTTCAAACAATTCCGCCAGTTTTCATGTATTTATAATTTCTTTCAGAGACTGACCTGAGACATTTTTCATTTCTGTTCACCAATATTCATTTAACACATATTTATTTTTATTTCTATTTTCTTTACTTTAAAAAAATTTTTTTAGACATCTTTATTGGAGTATAATTGCTTTACAATGTTGTGTTAGTTTCTGTTGTATAACAATGTGAATTAGCTATACGTATACATGTCCCCATATCCCCCCCCTCTTGCGTGTCCCTCCCATCCTCCCTATCCCATCTCTCTAGGTGGTCACAAAGCACCAAGCTGATCTCCTTGCCCTGTGCTATGCTGCTGCTTCCCACTTGCTAACTATTTTACATTTGGTAGTGTATATATGTCAACCACTCTCTCACTTCATCCCAGCTTACCCTTCCCCCTCCCTGTGTCCTCAAGTCCATTCTCTGCATCTGCGTCTTTATTCCCGTCCTGCCCCTAGGTTCTTCAAAACCATTTTTTTTAAGATTCCATATATATGTGTTAGCATACGGTATTTGTTTTTCTCTTTCTGACTTACTTCACTCTGTATGACAGACCCTAGGTCCATCCACCTCACTACAAATAACTCAATTTTGTTTCTTTTTATGGCTGAGTAATATTCCATTGTATATATGTGCCACATCTTGTTTATCCATTCATCTGTCGATGGACACTTAGGTTGCTTCCATGTCCTGGCTATTGTAAATAGTGCTGTAATCATGCAACACATATTATTGATCATTGTGCTAAGCATTGTGTTTGGAAGTTGGGGTTTGTAGATCAGAAGACAAGGTCTTTATGGAACACGGGGTCCATTGGGAGGATGAGAAGCGAGAGCATTTGCCATCCGCTGTGGTATGTGCTCTGAGGAATTTAAGCAGAGACCCAACTTGGTCCCATTTCTTCCTAGAGATACGAAATCTTTATTTAGAACAAATAACAAACAAAAACTCCTTAGACCTCCCTCTTAACCTGGAAAGACAAAGTTATTCGTGACATGAATAAAACTAAGCTCAGGAAGAAAATACTGTGGATGACTCTACTTTTATTTTTAAAAAGATTTAATATTTTTAGAATATTTTAGGTTTATAATAAAACTGAAAAAGAAATTCAGAGATTTCCCACTTACCCCCTGCCCCCAAACATACACAGCCTCCTCCATTATCAACATCACTCACCAGAATGGCACTTTTTTTTTTTTTTGGCCAAGGATGAATCTACATTGACACAGTATAATCACCCAGAGTCTGTAGTTTACTTACGGTGCATTCTTGGTGTTGTTCATTCTATGGGTTTGGATTAATGCATAATGACATATATTCCTCATTATAATATCACATAGAGTATTTTCACTGCCCTAAAAACCTCTGTACTCTGTCTATTCATCTCCCCCACTCCCAGTCCCTGGCAACCACTGATCTTTTTACTATCTCCATAGTTTTGCCTTTTCTAGAATGTCATATTAGTTGGAATCATATGGTATGTAACCTTCCAGATTGGCTTCTTTCCCATAGTGATGTGCATTTATGGTTCCTTCATAAGGCTTCATAGCTTATTTCTTTTTAGTACTGAATAATATTCCATTGTCTGGATATACCACAGTTTATCTGTTCACCTACTGAAGGACATCTTTGTTGCTTCCAAGTTTTGGCAATTATGAATTAAGCTGCTATAAACATCCATGTGCAGGTTTTTGTGTAGACATAAGTTTTTAGTGCCTTTGGGTAAATACCAAGGAGCATGATTGCTGGTTTACATGGTAAGAGTATGTTTAGTTTTGTAAGTAATCTCCAAACTGTCTTCCAAAGTGGTTGTACCATTTTGCATTCCCACCAGCAATATATGACAGTTCTGTCACTCCACGTCCTCATTAGCGTTTGTTGTTGTCAGTGTTTTGGATTTTGCCCTTTCTAGTAGGTGTGTAATGGTATTTCATTGTTGTTTTAATTTGCATTTCCCTGTTGACGTTAATGTGGAGCATCTTTTATATGCTCATTTGCCATTATTATATCTTCTTTGGTGAGGTGTCTGTTAAGGTCTTTGGAGAATAATACTTTATAGGATTACTTTTTCACTGAAAAATGAAATATTGTTTAACCCTTTTCCCAAAATATCTTTATCTGATCTAATATTTTGTCTTCAGTCCATTGAGACTTTAACAACTGAATATAATGTTGAAAATCTTGATAGAGTAAATTATATTCCTTCAGGGGTCAACAGGAAAGCATTTTCTATGCACTTTTTTGAGAGCAAAAATCTATCCATGGGTTCCAAGGACCTCATGGTACAGTTCAGTCTTTTCTGTCTTCCAAGGGGTTTACAAAACGCTCAGATTCCTAAGCTAATTTAAAGCCACAAGTGCAAATTAACATGTATTGCTTTCGTTTTGATTAGTCACTGAAGAGTACTGTTAATGTGGAAATACATTTTCTTTTTGACAGGAGTTAAGTGTTTTTCTGCTACAGGATCTTCCTGTTATCTTTATGTGAATAACACCCCCCCCCCCCACCGCGGCCAACACACACACGCATGTGCACGTTTCTGCAATTGACTTGGAGTCAGATCAAATGTTTATTGTTATTCTTTTGGCTATGGCTCTATTGCTTAGTATATTATTTCAGCATATCTATATCTATGTTAATAGATAATGCAACTGACTGCCTTTGATATTTTGTACAAATTAATACAGTATTATTTTTTCTCAGTACATGCTGGTAGAGTGTTCAGAAGGTAATTGGTATATGAGAGACTGTCTTTATGAACCTACCATCTAAGTCTTGTTGGCGTTTTTCTTTACTCAAGTCAGGGGGAAATCCCTCAGAAGGGGCACAGCAAACATAAAAGGTTTTATTACAAAGCTGCCAGCATTTGACCTTAAGAGCAGGTCCAATTGACAAAGGAGCTGCAGGATATGAAACATTCTCATTACGATGTCATGGCAACATTACTGAAATTATTAACTATCCAAGTGGGATGATGGATATTATAAGGTGGCGATGTCCTTGGCAGAACATATTGCTTAATTATCCTCTTTTAGTACCAGCACACACTCACGTTCCTATGATCAAGTACTATTACAAATGAATATGAAACGAATTCATAAGGAGAGAATATTTAAAGATCTTACCCAATAAAAGAGCAGATTAAATGTCAGATCTTCATTAAAGGTTCTTTAATCAAAGTTCTTTTTGTGGTTTTATGACAAATTCTTCCATTTTGACACTTGAACCAAAGACCCCTCTATCTGAAAGGAACTGTTCTGTCACTTGAGCTAAAGGGTAATTTAATGATTTTTAAAAGTGGAATTTACGGTCTGGCAGGTAGGACTCATGAGTGGAATCTGGAAAGCCGTTAATTTTAGTGCTGGAATTAACGTCTCCTATCTCTGATCTTTTATAGAGCTATGAATCCCTGTGTCTTAGTTTCCACATATGTTAAAATCAGAATACAATAAAATAGTCTGAATACTTATAATGTTATATATAGTAACATTTGTCAAGTACCGTCAAGATTCTTAGCAGTCTGTGGTTGACTTACGTAATTTGGAAAAAATACTGTGCCTTTAAACAAGTTACTTACTGTAATTGTCTATTTTAATTAGCGACTCAACTAGTTAATATTAGTTGAGTAATGTTTAAAATGGAATGGCCAGTGGGATATGATTTTATTCAGACTGCAACAAAACAGAATTCAGTAGAATTGTGTCTTTTAAACGAGAAGTATGTTATACTGTAAGGAAAGCCCCAACAACAGGGAGCTTCGAGAATACACACCCTAGGGAGCCTCCATGAAGTCTTGAGGTATCAGATCCAAATATAGCACAGCTTTCCCAAAGAGTGAGCTCATTTAGTGGAAGAATGCTTTTGTGATAATGAAATTGGAAATAATTTATTATCTATTTGCCTTTGTGGAGCTGGTTGTGGGAATGTAGAAATAAACCTGGGACGTCAAGTAAGTTGGTTATCTGAAGCCAAAGCTACGTGTCAGTCAGTTCCATACCTTGGGAAATTGTATGCTTTCAAAGCTGAAGTTAAGTATTTAACTTAACTGAAAAGTTTTGTGAGAGAGATTACAGCATGAAAACCATTATATTGGGTTTCAATATGGGAGAAGTAGTCTTATTGAAAACTCTCTTTTGTCTATTAAGTTGTATTGTTAAAAAATGATTAAAGAAGACAATTTAGGTGATTAATACAAACTTTATTTAATACCACATGAAGTGGAGAACTGCAAACTGGAGTGGGAGGTAAGAAGCTTTTATAGGATAAAGAATAAAGAACCAGGAAGAGAAAAATAGAACATATCTGATTGGCTGGGGCCAGAGTCAACCTTGCTTGGGGTGAGAAGGCCCAGAGTTGGCTTGGCATTTGGGGATTGGCTGACTGGATATACTTCATTTCTGGTCAAGAAATGTTGCTATTAATTATGGCTTAGGACAAAACAATATTAAGGCAATTATTTTAAGCAAAGTAATCAAATTCTGAATCATCGAGGCCAATGATTTATTCTCAATTGAGTATGTTAATTAAATTTTAGTTTTTCTGAAACCAGGAATCCATATCTGATAAATACTTATTAATTAATATGTTTTGATTAATGAAAACATCCCAGTCCTGGATTCTTGGTACACAGGTTTTGGTGCTTTTGAAGATCAAATGAAATCAAATAGATTGTTAATCTTGAAGAGATTATAAAATATAAAAATTTTATAAAACAATATTATATAAGGACCTAAAATAGAAAATAGTGAGCAGCTAGAACCCATTTGAGTTTGCATTGTCATTAAACCAAAACATTTTTTTAATGGGATACTACTCCCATAGATCAAATATGGCAAATATGGCATCTGAGAAAGTCTCATATGCTTTCCGTGTGAACTAATTGTAGAAATATGGGCTGGCATATTATACATTTACAGAGGTTTCATCCCATTTGAACAGCTGTATTCAGGATGTGTTGATGAAGCAATATTAGTTTTAGGGGAGTGTCCAGTTCTTTGATCATGTCCCATTCAATGTGTATTTTTTTAGTATACTTTGATTATTGAAGGTACTTAATTAATATGTGTTCAATCAACAGTGGATGATTTATATAAAGTACAGAAGGTATGCTTATTAGATGATGAGAGTCAAAGAAGTAGATAATAGAATTCAGAATGCTATTTTCAGGTTGGAATAAGAGAGTGAGATGAACCAGGTAAAATTTTATAGGGATAGAAGCAAAGTTGTGATTATAGTTTTAAAAAAATAATGTAAATATCAGGTAGTAACTTGACAGCAGTTCCTTTGAATAAGACCCAGAAGATGGAGGCAGTTTGTGACTCAGCTGCTAAAGTTGTTAACTTACAGGGACCAAGACTTAATTGTATTTTAATCATTAGAAACTAGACCAGTGCCTAGGACATAAAGGACACTCATCAAAGTATTGCTGAGTGCAGCAGACTGAAGTTTCCGAAGGTGATCACAACAATATCTTCTATCCCACCTGCTCTTCTGTAGTGTGACCCCATCAAGAAATAAAGACTACCTCTCCACCCCCTTCAGTGTGGACAGGTGTGGTTACTGCTTTGACCAGTAAAATAAACATGGTCAAAACGACATTGCACCAGCTCTGGACATAGCCCTTAAATGCTCTCACAACTCTGTTTCTTGCTTCTTAGAGGTCGGCTGCCATGTTAGAAGTATGACTACTTTGGGACCATCAAGCGATAAAGAGTTCATGCCAAATGATAATTCCCTTAGAGACAGAGAAGGCAGGTGGGGAGAGGGAGAGAGAGGGGGCAAAGAGCAGTGAGGTGAGCAAAGAAGCCACATTGAACATACATCCCACTTGAGCCTTCAGATGATTACAGCCCCAGCTGCATTCTGACTTGCAACAACTTGGCAGACCTTAATCAAGAACTGCAGATAAGGCTGGTCAAACCACAGAACTGTAAAATGAGATAACATGGTTGTTTTAACTCACTAATGTTTGGGGTTGGTTTTTATATAGAAGTAGATAACTGGAACACTGAATGATTGAAACAATGTATAATTAGATTCTAGATGGGCATTGATGCTGATGGCATCCATCTTCAATCTCTTTTTTCTAGGGAAAGAGAAGAAAAATGGGAAAGACAGTATGCTAATTGTATTAAGTTGTAAAGGGCCCTTAGTGAGAGACTGGGTAGACTTTGTTGGCTTTACTCCATAGGGCAGAACTGAGAGCACGAATAAAATATGCTGGGAGGCATCTGCCCTTAAGAAGAAAATGGAGTGTTGTGATGACTAGACTCATTGCTAATGAAACCAGCTGCTTTGCCAGTCTGTGAGTTACTTGTCAGGAGACTTTTATCTACCTAAGACTTAAAGGGTCACCAACCTTTAAGATGCAGAAGAAGGGAGTGCTTTATAGGGTGGAGAGTTGACAGGTGGGGGTGTGGGAAGCATGAGCCAAGGCATAAAGCCATGATAACGCTAATTAATTCTAGAAAAAGTGTGTTCACATTTAAGTTGCAAAGTACATTGTTGATCTCACCTCAGAATGTTGAAGATTTCCCATTTAGACATGATCTATTACATATATAGTTCATCTGTAAAGAAATGATAACTTACGGAAACCATATTTCCTGTCTGTTAATTTGTTTATGTGAAGCCCAAATATTATATTACTTTGCGAAATAAAGAATTAAGGCAATTATCTTAAAAACTTAGACTTAAGTACACTTTCATTTTTCTATGGAAAATGTAGTATAGCTCATTTGTTTTCAAACTTTGGTGTACATGGAATTAGTAGAGGAGATTTTTAAAAAGATCCCAATGCCCAGGTAGTACCCACACTAATTAAATCAGAACCTCTCAAAATATATACAGTTGATCCTTGAATAACGTGGGAGTTAGGGGTGCCGAGCCTCCAAGCAGTCGGAAATCGGAGTATAATCTATAGTCAGTCCTCTGTGTATATGCAGTTTCTCTATATCCCGGGTTCCACATCCATGGATTCAACCAACTGTGGATCATGTATTGAAAAAAATATGCATATATGTGGACCCATACAGTTCTAACCCATGTTGTTCAAAGGTCAATTGTAGTAAGAAAGAAAGAAATAGTATTGTTGAAAATAATATCCACAAAGCTTGTAAACAAGGTCTTAAAGGAGACAATTACGAGCACATTGGAGGAATGCACTCCTGAAAACAAAGACCCACAACCATTTAAATTTTTTGGAAATTTCTCTCTTCTAAGAGATTCCTTTGTAGCAAGAAACAAGCTGAAGCCCAGGGCTGCGATGAAAAGCGTTAGACAAAATGCTTGGGTTTTTATTCATTTTACCTCTGTCTTCTACTTTTCGTATCTGCAAATGTAGATTATTGGTGTTACCACCTGGGATACTATGAAAGTCAGTGTTTTAACATTTTTGAGATTCTTCGAACCCCCTTATTATGAGGAACATGTAGGAACACACACGCCCCATTAAGCAAGGTGGGGGACTCAGCCCACTGAAATTTTTTTAAGAGTTGCTGTTCATGGTATTTTAAAACATAATGACTTCTAATAATTTTAGCATGAACTATGTTGTTCAATGCTTTGTTTTTTTCCCCTAACACTAAATGGCCTTCAAAGACTGCTTTATTTTGCATTTAAGAGCTCGCCTGTGTAAGTTGTTAACCAAACATTTCTGTAAGTGAATATTGCTTTTTTGTTGAAATAATCATTCCCACACATGCATAAACTGTGGCTTTTTTAGCTGATAGCAATTCCTTTAACTCGTGCATTACTTTAAGAACTACACATATTTTCTTAGTTATGTATTAACATGCTAGAAGAGATATTTATTTGAGACAAGTTTAAAAGCTAAAGATTGAAAAACAGGCAGTGTTTTAAGTGTAATTTTGCCTTGGCATCAACTCTCTTTTCAATATTTTGAAGATTAAGATAAGATAATTTATGTTGCAAATTAAGAAAAACTAAACCAAATTTACATGACAAGGTAATTTTAAAATGACTTATTTCAGTAATAAAACAAGTTTAATTTAGACTCTGTCTCCTATAATCTAGTCTTATCTGAGAACTCATCTTTTCTGCTTTACTAATGCTGACTAGATGGGCTGCTGATGAAGGAATTGGGAAATGTGTTTTGAAATCTACTAGTAATTTTTTTTTTTTGAGTTTTATGTCAAGAGTCAGCTTCCATTCCCTCCCAATAATTATAGTATACTTCAAAGGTCAGAACTAGATAGATTCTTTTGTGAAAGGAGGAACTATCCCAAGATTGGCCTTTGACTTTGATGTGTAAATGATTTTTAATTCCAATGAATGCCATCATTAACTTAAATAGTATTTGTTGGAGCCATGGATAGACTCAAATAGCTCTAATATCAATAGTACATAGAAAGTAATAATAGGTATTAGCCAAAATAGCTTCAGAAGAATGAATCATTTGCCTAGAGGTAAAAGATTAAGAAGTCTGCAGTGCTTCTTTAATGGGCTCAGTGTACTATCAATGTTTTCCCAAAATTTGATTTGAAAACTAGATCTTTAGTAGGTTGTCATGTTAATACACAAAGAATACTTGGTGTTGTATCAGCATCCACTTTATTGGTATAACCTGACTCATGATTTCTTCAGTGTTTTTAATAGACATAGAACTAACATTAAACATAATTCCTAAAAATATTATTAAAATCGAATGGTTAACATTTTGTAAACTTTAAAATTTTTAGAAGAGGGTAGATTTCACTGAAATGGACTCAGAACTCTTCATTTAGTGCCAAATACTTAACACATACTCCTATTCTTTGATTTTTTTTAGACGTCTTATTGCATTTAACTTCTAGCTTATGGTGTCCCTGTCACCTAGAACAGTGCTTGTCCATCTACCATGTAGATAGATAAGAGTTGTTTGTGGAATGAATGAGAAAAATAATTCACTGGCTATGCAATCCTCTTAAAAGATCTAACATACATTTGAATTGAAGCAAGTTCAGAAACTACACGGCCAAACTTTGGAATGACAAATAGAAAACTAGTGAATTTTGGGCTTCCCTGGTGGCGCAGTGGTTGAGAATCTGCCTGCCAATGCAGGGGACACGGGTTCGAGCCCTGGTCTGGGAAGATCCCACATGCCGCGGAGCAACTGGGCCCATGAGCCACAACTACTGAGCCTGCGCGTCTGGAGCCTGTGCTCCGCAACAAGAGAGGCCGCGATAGTGAGAGGCCCGCGCACCGTGATGAAGAGTGGCCCCCGCTTGCCGCAACTAGAGAAAGCCCTTGCACAGAAACGACGACCCAACACAGCCAAAAATAAATAAATAATTAATTAATTAATTAAAATAAAGGAATTCCTTTTAAAAAAAAAAAAAACTAGTGAATTTTTTTTTAATACAAGCTCCTAGTCATCACAAACACTGCTTTATAAAGGTGAAAAAGAAAAAAAAAAAAAAAAAAAAAACAATGGTAAGAAGATGGCAAACTAACTTCCAGGAGTAAGAAAGTCTCCTGTGATATAGTTCAAACACCATATTTTGTTGACACTTTTCTGAGTGATATTAGAAGCACAGATATAGAGCATTTCTGGCCAAACAACCATGACATACACTGTAGATTTGGAATGAATGCTCTTAAGATAACATGTTTCTCTCTCTCAAGGGGCAGCTGACCATGTGTATCACCTCTTTTACTTTATCATCAAGAATGACTGGGTGTGATGGGGCCAACAGTTTTGATGGGCATTGATCTGTTTCAGAAATGAATTAACTCAGAGTTTTAAGGACTGAGAAATGACTTTAGGCTTTCCCTTTTAAAATGATGAAATCTCATTTTCTGAGTTCAGAGATGAGAAAAGAGAAGTGGGCATTGAGAGAAGCAAGGTTAAAACTCAATTTGAATTAAGTCTGAAGGAGAATTTTTGTTTCCTCCTATATTGTATTTACCAGCTGATAATCCTACAGTGGAAGTTCATGTTTTCCACCTAGTGAGAGTTAGGACAGGAATATAGATTGTTAATTTGAAAATTACCCCTGTCATAATACTTTTTTCATTTTGCTCCCTTCCCCCTCAATATAACTAAAAAAAATATTGCTTTCATAAAATACTATAGTGAACATAACCCTGGAATTCTAGTCTTATAACTACTTTCAGATGGAGTTATAAAAATGATATTTCAAAATGTTAAAAATAATCAGTGTGAGTAAAAATTAGACGTTGACTATTTGACTGCAGTGTTATTACTTCCTCTTGGTGGTGTGTTTCCAATTTTAGGGGCTGTGGGGGAGAGACGAACTGCACGTGAACGTGATCTCCCAATATTGGCTCCAATCCTTCAGAAGAGCTAATGGTTTTATTTTCAGGCTTAATGCCCTTGAGATTCCTTAATAATTTCACATTCCATCAGAAATGCCCTTACCTTCAAAACCATATATAATGGATTCACTTCTTTTGATTTGTAGAGTGGCAGAGGATATAAAATTAATACTTATCACAAATATTGCAAAACACCTTCATTAAGCCAATTACTAAGAATGGCTTTAATGGATAGGGTTTGGGCACCCATGGTCTCCATCTGTTTCTCCCACTATCACTGTTGGAACTAGAGTGTGGCTCACTGAACAAAAGGATTAGTATGTTCAAACTTTTTAGCTGACCTATTCAAGGAGAATGGGCTGTGAGAGGAGAGAAGACAATGAATGATCAAAATAGATTATAAAGGGAATGTCTAAACCTTAAAAATATGGGACAATTATTACAAACACTGAAAGCTACTAAAAGCAGTATATAATAAAAATGTTCTGGAGACATAGAAAAGCACATTTTAGAGGCAAATGAAGAGAACCAAAATGAAAAAATAGAGAGCAAAATAACAAAACTTAAAATTTAGGTGTGTCTGTATGTCAATAAATCTCTTCTCCAGTTTGAAAACCAACTAAGTGTCTATGTATTACATTATATTATGTTAAAAAGTTTTTAGAGTTCAGGGACTCTTTTTTAAAGTCATAAACACTTCCTTGCCTAATATTTTATCATTTACTTACTTTGTAAATCTATTGTATTGATTATACTGTGTTAAGCGCTTGTATCTCACACACATTATCATAATTCTGATTGAACTCTCCTATAAAATATTGCTTAAATACAAATGTTGCCTTTGTACCTTTTGAATTTTATTCAGGAATAAAATTTCAACAAGCCTGCTGAATAGATCAGTTTTTTAGAAGACTAAGGCTTTCCTTGAAATAGAAAGTTGCAGAGTTTTCCTTTTAAAAGTTTCTTGCATGTATACATCACTGGGTGTTTCTCTTCCTTCATTATCAGAGACAGCTGTGCCTCTCGCCTAATGTCAGAGTCATCTGTTTGAACCAGGCACGCTTTATCACAGGCAGGAGGGTGGAATAAGGCTGATTTTCACCGAGTGTATTTGTTAGGTTCTTGAATATTAAATCACAAGCTGCATCATTGTCTAATTTCTTTCTTTCCTTCCTTTTTTTTTTTTGGCAAGTCAGGAAATGGCTCTGCAGAGATAAATTCTGAATTATCCATTAATGGGTCACAATTTGTACTGAAACCTGTCTCTTTTCACCTTTCAAAAGGAAGCTCATCTTCATTAATGTGATTTTTCTATGAGGTACATGAGATCATCAAAATGCTACAAGAAGATGCATGCCTTGGGTGACCCGTGAAGCCTCGTCAGTACGTAGCAGCATTACCTCAAAGATGGAATGTAATCGCTACGTCGTAACACCTGGGAAAGAGAACATCTAATTTGTGCGCTCTTGGGCTGTTAGGAGACTTTTGTTCCATGTACCAATTTGTTGAAATAGACAGTAAACATTTATTCGGTTTTCCACAGACACTTCAGCAACTCTTTTCCCAGGTACGGTTGAAAAGGTTAGGCCCTATTTTGCCATCACTGCACTCTAAACTTTATACCCTTCCTTTAGCATACTGACTATCCATTTGGATGTTGGCTGACTGATTTCTCAATAAATTTCCTGTTCAAACTGTGGGTTGCCAAATTGAATGCACTGTATGGCGTGTGCAGTATTATCTGCAGGAATCCAGCATTGACACTTAGAAATGTCATCTGAGCAGGGGTAAGGTAACATATTGGCATTTGCTCTCCTTAGAAATATCTTAGGAAAGAAGTTGTTAGTGTTTTTTGAAATATTGTTTGCATCTTAGTGCATGCCTTTTTTTAAAAAATTAATTAATTTATTTATTTATTTTTGGCTGTGTTGGGTCTTCGTTTCTGTGCGAGGGATTTCTCTAGTTGCGGCAAGCCGGGGCCACTCTTCATCGCGGTGCGCGCGCCTCTCATCATCGCGGCCTCTCTTGTTGCGGAGCACAAGCTCCAGACGCGCAGGCTCAGTAGTTGTGGCTCACGGGCCTAGTTGCTCCGCGGCATGTGAGATCTTCCCAGACCAGGGCTCAAACCCGTGTCCCCTTCATTGGCAGGCAGACTCTCAACCACTGCACCACCAGGGAAGCCCCAGGGTATTTTTGTTGATTATATTTTGTTCTAAGTGGGTGTGGGAGAAGTAAGGCTGCATACTTCCTCCTGAGCTGCAGTGTCTTGAGGGGACAGATCGTCACTCTTTTCGAGTCCCAGTTGGTGCTGGCTGTTCGTTCTCAATATCATTCCCCAGAAGCCCTAACCCCGTTCCCCAGGAGCCATTTATAAAGTCTTGGTAACTCAATTTTTCCCAAAGACAGAATCAATTGTGGCTTCGCAGAGCAAACAAACTTGCTTCCCAAATATCCCCAGAAATAAACAGCATTTATCTGAATCCGGGAACACACTGGGATGATGCTGAGAGTTAGGAACTGCAGAGGCAAGTCTAGGAGTTTATTATGTGCTCAGCTGCAGATCCAGTCAGTGAGATGCCCACAGTTGTCCTTGGTGTATGTGCAGGGACTTATATCATTTGAATTTCTTTCAAATCCAGAGTCTAAAGGAGGCTGGGTTCCTCAGAAGCAGGTAATCACCATCAAAAAGCAATTTTTTGAGCTAGTCATTACATATTCTCACAGAAATACTGAATTTCTGGAGGGAGGGAGGAGGGTGAATGAATGAGGTCACACACATGGTTAACTCTGATCACTGAAGACGGGTGTTCTAAAGTATAAGGACGACCCTCTGACAAGGAAAGATCAGCATCTTTCAGAGAGGGAGGAGGTGGGATGTCCCAATCTAGCAAAGCCCACTTCTTGTGTCCTTAGCTTTAATTCTCTGAGTCTTCATTTTGTTCAGTCCTTGCACTGGCCTAAGTCATCAGCTTCCCGTTGAATGACTTCCTTTTTTAACAGGTTGCAGTGGGTAACAGCAGTAACCTCCGAATTCTCAACAGCTTCACTCATTCCTTCCCACCACCTTTTCATTCCTTAGCCTGGAAGTTCACTCATAATTTGGCCTTAAACTCCAGGTAGGAGTGGCTCACCTAGAGTCCATGGACCACTGATGGGTTCATAGTTAAAACTGTACTTTCAGGTAATTGGTTCTCATCTTAGTCCTGTGTATTTTATTTTACACATTTACAAACATTGTTCTAAGAAAGGTTATACTCGCTTCACCAGAGAACCAAAAGATGTTCATGGCCCCCCAAAAGTTGTATCTCCCTCTCCTCACTGTGAGACTGCTTTAGTAACTGGTGTCCTTCCATCTTACAATCAGCCTTCATTCCTCAGAATCTTTTTTTAAAATTGAGGTATAGTTGATTTACAATATTATATTAGTTTCAGGTGTACAACATAATGATTCAATGTTTTTATAGATTATATTACATTTCAAGTTATTATGAAATAATGGCTGTCTTTCCCTGTGCTATACCATATATCCTTGTAGCTTACTTATTTTAACATAGTAATTTGTACCTATTAATCCCCTACCCTCTCCCTGCTGGTAACCACTAGTTTGTTCTCTACATCTGTGAGTCTGTTTCTGTTTTGTTACATCCATTTGTTTTATTTTTTAGATTCCACATATAAGTGATATCATACAATAATTGTTTTTCTCTAACTTATTTCACTAAGCATAACACCCTCTAGGTCCATCCATGTTGTTGCAAATGGCAAAATTTCATTCTTTTTTATGGCTGAGTCATATTCCATTGCATATATAAATGTGTGTGTGCGTGTGTGTGTATAAACACACACACCCACCACGTCTTTATCCATTCATCTGTTGGTGGACACTTAGATTGCTTCCATATCTTGTCTATTGTAAATACTGCTGCTGTCAACATTGGGTGCATGTATCTTTTGTTTTTTTTAAAGGATATTTTTATTTATTTATTTATTTTGTCTGCAACACATGCCACATGGGATCTTAGTTACCCAACCAGGGACTGAACCCATGCCCCCTGCATTGGAAGCTTGGAGTCTAAACCACTGGACTGCCAGGGAAGTCCCGGGTGCATGTATCTTTTTGAATTAGTGTTTTCATTTTTTCAGATATATATACCCAGGAGTGGAATTGCTGGATTATATGGTAGTTGTACTTTTAGCTTTTTGAGGAACTTCCATACTGTTTTTCATAGTGGCTGCACCGATTTATATTCAGAGTCTTTATTAACAGAGGTCTGTGGCCTAAAAGATATCCTTCCATCCTCCAAGGTAGAGCTCAAATGCCACCAAAACTTACCTGTTGCTTGATTTTGTCTTTATCTCATTTTTACCAGTTGTTTTTATATTCCTCTTTTCAGCAATAGTATAAAGTTTTATGTCTGGGGTCACATCTAATTCATCTTCATATTCTTGTCATTGCTTGGTACAGACTAAGTGCTCAATCAAAATTTGATGAATATTTTAATGATAAATCATCTTGTAGTCATGTAAGAACCTGATTTTCCTTTCCTCCTAGTGGGTGATTATCAGTCCTGTAGCTGCCAGCTCCAACTTGAGCCAAGCTGTGCTTTTGGGTGCTCCTGAGCGTTCCTGGAGAGCCTAAGCCGGATAAACAAGATAGAGTAGGGAAATGGCAAGGAGAAGGAAAAGAAAATGACAAGATAGAGAAATAGGAAACAGAGAAAAAAGGAAAGAAATTGTGGAGTAGGGGAGTACCCTGCTCCCTGTCTCAGGGACAGAGTTAAGTTTCTTCTACCAGTTCACACACGGAAGCTTCTGATTTCAGAGACCTTTCCCCATTGTTCATAATTTTGTTTCATGTATTCTTTAAGAAACTTTAAAAAAACCCTGTGGACCTCTAACAATCTGTACAGAATGCCAGATAAAAAGATGAAATTTACTTTCCTGTATTTAAAAAGCCTCCAACATAAATGTTGTCAACAGTGTGGTGTGGTTCATACATCCCTTCCCTCTCTTCAAGGCCCCTACATGCCACTGTGGAGGGAATGTGAAATTTGTTGTCAGTTTTTTCTGAGACTGGTCGTACCTAGAGGCTGGATGAATATTTTGGCATAATCTGGACGTTGACAGAAAGCTGGTTTTTCCCCCTAAATATCTGTAGTTTTCACTCCAGTCTGAAATTGTGTCAATCATGGTATACTATGATTGATGCTTCCTACAGATCTCTCAGTCACCTGCTAATACATAAATACACTTGCAAGAACTAACATAATAGCCTCCATGGCTCCTTTCTAACACCTGGGGCCCCTCAGGCATGTCCATGGAATCCTTGGCTTTTGTTAGAGGCTCTGGGACAGGAGGGTCAGAGCAGAGGAGTGACGCTGGCGAGGACAGCTCAATGCCTTACTTATAGAAAGTCTAGAAAACCAAATGATACTGTATGTTATCCCAAGTAATAAGGGATAAGACACTGTAGAAGGTGGGAACGCACTGGAGAAACATTAACTTCAATTTTCCCCTGATTTCCTGCACAGAGTTTGGGTAATGTTGAGAACTAAGACTTTGAAAACCATACCTGTCTTTTTTTTTAAGTTAAAAAAGAGAAGTGGGATGATAAATTAAAAGAGAAAATAAGACATTTCTTCTCTTTCTTCTATGTGGCAGGTAGGAGTAGTAGAGAGTTAAACGTGTATAATTCAAAAGGCCTCTGATTTTTAAAAGGAAATGGTTGCAATTGTTAATCTGGGCAAGTTCTTTCTGTAATTTCTGGACATGTAAAACAGTTGAGGTTTGAATTTCAGCTTCAGCCCAGTGTTTCCATGTTAGAGTTTTATGCCTGTGAGTGTGGGTGTTAAAGAAGGAGGTGGCATTTTCACAATCCATTCTCTCAACATCCCAGTTTGCTAAAGTCCCATTATTACTAGCAATACTTCTCCACATGCTCAGGTCTTCCTGCTCCATGATTCTCATCAGAAGATAATGACTTGTCCCTAAAGACTGTTCTATTTTATCAATTTATCAGTTTCCCAAACCTGAGTTAGTATTTTCCTTCTATTTCTCTATCCTAGGGTTTCTCAACCTTGGCACTATTGACATTTTGGACTGGATAATTGTTGGTTGTGGGGAACTTTCCTGTGTATTTTAAGATGTTTTAGGAATATCCCTGGCCTCTACCCACTAGATGCCTATAGCATCCTCCCCAATTGTGACAACCAAATTGTTTCCAGATCTTGACACATATTCCATGGCAGAAGGGCAGAATCATTATCAGGTGAGAACCACTGCTCTATTCCTTTCACAACAAATTAATTTAGGAAAGTCTTCCCTCTGCTGTGTTTACTGATAGGGTACTTGCTAGCTATTCATTTATACATTTAAAATATACTTATTGCATAGCTACCTATGCAGGTAAAAAAAAATACTAGTCTGTGTGCTAGACTCTACAAGTACTCCACTATCTATTCCTCTTCAGTTTTATTGGGCAAGTTCCTAGGTAATGAAATTCTGATATAGTTCATGTTCCTTAGTTGCTCTGGAATTTGATTGGTTAAAATAGCCATTAAAATAAGTGCATTTTTGATTAGGACTGGGCTTACAGAGGGCCTGGAGTTATGACAGGTTGGGGAAAGCATACTCAAAACCCAGTGCAGAGTCAATGAGGCTTAATCCCTCATTGAGTCTATGTGTCCAACACAACGAGAGACTGTAAAGAAGATTTGAACACTGCAGGATATCTGCCATGACACTCCCTCTGAGTTACTTAGAGATTAGCTAAATAATATTGCTTTCTGCTGGGACCTCAGATGCTGGTGCACTCTGATCCCATATGTGGAATGATTATAAATTTTTGTAATGGGCTAAGCCAGCTGAGACTTGGTGGGTAGACTGTTTGGAAGTGTGGTTGGATCCATTATCAGAGCGTTTCAATAGGCTAAGCCCTAGGATATGACACTTAAAATCAGCAGGCCCAGCAAGCACACCACACCTGTTTAAACTGAAGCCTGCAGTGTGTAAATAAAAATGGGAATGGATTAGTCTTTTGGGGACGAATCTCCAAGTTGAAATTCAATAGAAATTACGGCAAGTAGCAACTTTCTTGATTATTTTTTTATGTATCATGCTGTTCTTTACTCTGTATTTTTAGTGCTTCCACTTACTGACTTCATCCTCTTTCCTGCTATTTCTAATACATCTCCAATGATGTATTTTCAACAAGAATTCAATTATCTGGAGAGACACATTGCTAAATGGCAATTTGAGGACTATTTTTTCTTTATTTCAAAGCTGACTCATGATTCTAGCTCTGGTGCTGTCAGAAGAGAATCACTGTCAACAAGCTGTTAAAAATGAAACTTAATAATGAGGGAGAAAAATGAAACATCAAGTAAATCTCCTTGTTCTTACTGATTGCCTCATTTAATTGGCATCATTTTATTGAATTTTTAATAGAATAAAATGAGATTTTAATGTAATCTCATTGAGTTTAGACCTAATTCAATATATTAATTTATTATGAATCTTTCCTCATTAATTTATTTTGTATGAAGCTGTGCAATAAAAAGTTTCCCAAATTGTCAGTTATTTGTCAACTTTTATAATTTTCTCCTAAGGAGTTATTTGTAAAAATGCAAAAAAAACAAAGTGAAATCATTCAAGTGTATTTTGTTTATTCTTGTCCTAGTTAAGGTACTATGAGTGGTTAAGATGGTATATGTTTATATTTGCTAAGTTTTCATAAGCTTGGAGGTTGAAATTCAATTATATTAACCCTTTAAACATATAGAACAATGGCAATAACTACATAATCCTCTGATGTACCTGACAATGGAAAAGTGAGTGATAGGTTTCATTTAATGGTGTGATCTGAAGTGAGTCATATTGCAAATTGTATACTTAATTTGAGTCACACCATATAACTCTTTTTTTAGGGGAAGTTTTCGATTTCCCTGAAAAAATGCTTTTGTCTATTGACTATTTTCTGATTATTTTATTCCAATGTATTTAGCGAATTGGCATCAGACTTCTCAACCAGAGCACTTAATGAACTGCAAATGTGTAGAGTCCCCACTATTTTAATAAGGGGATGATAAAACCAGAAAGATATTTCGAGTTGCCCAGAGGAAAAGTTACAGAAAAATCAACTAATTTATTGGCATCTATGAATAGAAGAGCTTTTGGTAAAATTCACAGTGATACATGTGTCTATATTTTTCTATGGAGTTTATCTTTAAATACTTTTAAAATTATATAAGTAATATATTTTTATTATTGAAATATTTTATACCTAAAGATATAAATAAAAACCACTTATAATTTTAAACCCAGAGAATCACTGTTGGTATTTTAGGTAATCATATAGACATTTCTATCAGTGTGTTTCAAAGAAGATGAGGAAAAAACTGTTCATAATATTTTGTAATGATTTTCCACTCAACAATATATTACTTGTCAGCAAATGTATCACTAGGAACATCATTTTTTAGTGACTGCATAGAATCTTTTTGTGTGGTTCTGCCAAAATGTATTTAATCAATCCTCAGTATGGCTTATTTAGTATATTTTACGTATCTTTGCTATATAAATAAAGCTGTGACAAACACTTTGCACATAAAGTGTCGTGTACTTCTTTACTCTGACCTTTTGATAAATTCCTAGCATGAAAGTGAATTCATATCGCTGAAAAATGACTTTGAGAGAACTTCAGAATCTCACGACAACCTATTTCAACTCTTACTACTTTGATTCAATCAATGAGATACTACTTCAATAGCTATTTAAAAGAACAGGTTATTTTTGGGAGGGTGGATGGACATAAAGGAAAACAGAGGAGAATGAATTATTCTCCTACTCCTGCATCCAGAGCAGAAGACATTTCCCATAACGTGGATATTACTTATGGAGGATCTGGCTTGATCCTTGGCTAAGCTACATTGTCTTCATTATCCCTGTTCACGGAAGAGAAAGAAAAATACTGTTGGGTCTTAGCACATCACCTGGGCACTGTGACTTTCATTCTCAGATTATTTATAGAGCTTACGCTACTGTGTTAGTTTCCTGTGGTGGTGCTTAAAACAAGAGCAATTTATTCTCTCATAGTTCTGGAGGCCAGAGGTCTGAAATCAAGGTGTTGGCAGGGCTGCACTCCCTCTAAAGGCTCTAGAGGTTAATTCTTATTTGCCTCTTCCAGCTTCTGGTGACTCCAGACATTCCTTGGCTTCCTAGCTTTGTGGCTGCATCACTCTAATCTCTACCTGTAATCATGTTGCCTCCTCTTTTCTGTGCATCTCTTATAAGCATATTGTCACTGGATTTAGGGCCACTTGGATAGTTCAGGGTACTCGCATCTCAAGATCCTTACTTAATTACATCTGCAAAGACTCTTTTTTCCAAATAAGGTAACATTCATGGGCTTTGGGGATTAGGGCATGGACATTCCTTTTGGGGGACGTCATGCTATACTCAACATCAGAGAAAGGCTAGATTCTCATTAGTCCCTCTCTTCTAAATCTGTTACAGCAGAAAGGAAGAATGGGACCTATTCCAAAAGTCATTTTCTCTTGAGATCAAGGCTGAAGAGAGGAAGTTCTAACTATAATTGGCATAACAACTTCATTATGCTTATGGAGATATATTTAATAAAACAGCATATCTTTTCTGGATGGATTGTATTGACTGGTCCTAAATTATCTTGATTCATTTTCTATTTTGAACCTCCAAATAGCCACTGTCTGAATATTGACTGTCTGGGGTTTAAAATTTGAAATTCTAAATAAGGTTCCTTAGCTTTCCTTTATAACCTAACAATTTTTTTCCCCAAGATACTTAGGGATGGACTTAGACAAGTCTGTAGCTTTTTCAAAAGGACTTTTTGCTTTATTTTCTCCCTCTTCTAGTTATAGGAAGAAGAAAAAAAGAGCTAGAAAGAGAGGGTAAGAACAGAGCATCTCTTTGCTGTCTCTTGGCTCCCTTTCTGTTGACGAAAGTCTGGATCCTCTAAGACACAGCACAGGTGCAAGAGCTTTGCAGGCTGGCTGTACAGATGAGCATGAAGTGCTCCCCTCAGAATTCTGAGGTGGAAGAGGTCCATGAAGCTGCCCCACTTTAGGGTGGCTTTTTGAAGTGGGGGTGATAATAATGCATGATAAAATGACTGGAGCTCAAGCTAGTGGACCCAATCTTGTGTCATCTCCCAAGCGAGGCATCCTATGCTCTCCATTTGTTGTTGGGACTCTCCCTGAAATATTTCCTAAAGTATGATTCCCCTTTATTGACAGATAAGTCTTAATTATACAAAACAGTTTTCTAGGGCTTCCCTGGTGGCGCAGTGGTTGAGAGTCTGCCTGCCAGTGCAGGGGACACGGGTTCGAGTCCCGGTCTGGGAAGATCCCACATGCCGCGGAGCAACTAGGCCCGTGAGCCACAACTACTGAGCCTGCGCGTCTGGAGCCTGTGCTCCGCAAAAAGAAAGGCCGCGATAATGAGAGGCCCGCGCACCACGATGAAGAGTGGCCCCCGCTTGCCGCAACTAGAGAAAGCCCTCGCACAGAAACGAAGACCAAACACAGCCATAAATAAATAAATTAAAAAAAAAAAAAAAAAAAAAGACTCAGGAACTAACTCCTACAACTAGTAAACGATTTGGAATCTGTGACTAAACACTTAAAAAAAAAAAAAAAAAAAAAGAATTGTTCTCTAAGGCCCCAGCTTATCCTGATATTATAATTATGTAACTCAGCTTTGGAGACAGGTCCATAATTGTATCAGGGGAGTTATAAGAAGTTCAAGAGTTCTTACAGATTTAAGTTCTTTACTTTTGTATCAAATATATGTGAATATTAAAAAGCTAGTTCTCCCAGAGATTTACATTAAAATGGCTTTTGTCTAATTGCTTTTTCATCTTGACACCCAATGTCAAGAAAACAACAGTTCTTTCAAACTCTAGGTTTGAAAATTCAAATAAATAGCGATATTGACAAATATTGAGAATTTTATATATCTGTAATATTTCTTTCAGGGAACGCTAATGTGCAATTCAAAAATACTATTGAAGCTTTTTTTCAATCAGTGATTACTCTATTAGTAAGTATAATAAGTTCGGCTTTTTTCCTTTCAGTTATATTGAGATGTAATTGACATACAGCTCTTTGTAATTTTAAGGTGTACAGCCTAATGACTTGACTTACACATATTGTGAAATGATTACCACATAAATTTAGTAAATACCCATCATCTCATGTAGGTTAAAAAAAAAAGAAAAACATGTTCTTTTCCCTTGTGATGAGAACTTTTAGGATTTACTTGCTCAGCAACTTTCAAATATACCATACAGCAGTGTTAACTATAGTCATCATACTGTACATTATATCCCCGGTACTTATCTATCTTACAGCTGGAAGTTTGCACCCTTCCACCCCCTCCTCCAATTCCCCCACCCCACCCCTTGCCTCTGGTAACCACAAATCCGATCTCGTTTTCTATGAGTTTTTTTTTTTTTTAAAACTAGATTTCACATATAAGTGAGTATTTCTCCTTTCCTGTCTGACTTCACTTAGCATAATGCCTTCAAGGTCCCTCCATGTTGTCTCAAAGTTTGATTTCTATTGAGAATATTTTGAAATAACAATGGATTAAACAAGTAGCTCTTTCTTGTATAAATCTGAGTTGGTGCTGCAGCGCTGCCTCACAAGGTCGTGAGGGGCTCAGGCGCCTTATTTCTTGCTGCCCCGCTGTCCCCAGGTGCGGCAGGCACTCTTACCTGGGGAAGGTCAAAACCTTCCCTTCTGTGTAAGGCCTGCTGGTTACGTACTGCAGCAGTAAGAAATGTGCACGTGTACACTCACATGACATGTGTGTCTGTGTACGTTTATGTGATGTGGGCGCTTTAGGCAGTCAGTGCTGCTCTGTAGAAAGATTACCTTGCACTTTGACTAGATCAACTGACCAACTATCGCTGGATAGCACACTGTTGGTCATCCTGTGTCATCAGTAGCACGTTGCTAATGAGCTACTTCTTTAGCCCAAGAAGTAAAAGACCACAGTGGAGCAGAAATTAGAGCACACTAGACTATGTTACTCCAGTTGGGAAGGGCTGCACCCAGTGAGGTACTGATAAATATTGAACAATTAGCTCTCTGAAGAAAGGCCCTCATTTGTAGCGTTTGCCAGTTTTCTTCATGTAAATACTCCCATCATGGACCATTTCAAGTTACCAGCATCATGTCCCTAAAAATGGAGACAGGAAGATACATGCACGATTGGCTCTCATGAGCGGGTGCAAGCCAGCTCCCGTATACCACTGCTGTACCTTGACACAGTGAGCCGATCTGGTTTTTCTTGAGGACGTGGCTAGGACAAGATTTCTCCATCTCAGCATTGTTGACATTTTGCGGTGACAAATTCTCTGTCATGGGGGCTGTTCTGTGCATTGTAGGATGTTCAGCAGATCCCTGGCCTCCACCCACTAGATGCCCGTAGTATTTCCCTTGCTGTGACACCTAAAATATCTTCCGACATTACTAAATGTCCCCTGTGGGAAAAACTGCCTCCAGCTGAGGACCACTGGCATGGAGGACGGGAGAGTTGGCTCAGTGTGAAAGCTATGCAATTGTTGATGGTCTTGCTTGCATTTGAGGCCAGAGAAAAGGCCTGATGTTTACTGTGAGTTGGATAAATGGCTGTCAAATAATGGTCTATGCAAAGCCAGTGCTTTCACATATTTCTGAATGTGGATTTGTGCCTCTTCTCTGGCTGACGTGTGACAGGTGGAGTCCCTGCATTCTGTTTACTATACAAGGCTGTATTTTAAATGGTAGTTGAAACATTTTATTTTATTTTTTTTTTAACATCTTTATTGGAGTATAATTGCTTTACAATGGTGTGTTAGTTTCTGCTTTATAAAAAAGTGTATCAGCTATACATATACATATGTCCCCATATCTCTTCCCTCTTGTGTCTCCCTCCCTCCCACTCTCCCTATCCCACCCCTCTAGGTGGTCACAAAGCACCGAGCTGATCTCCCTGTGCTATGCAGCTGCTTCCCACTAGCTATCTATTTTACATTTGGTAGTGTATATATGTCCATGCCACTATCTCACTTCATCCCAGCTTACCCTTCCCCCTCCCCATGTCCTCAAGTCCAATCTCCATGTCTGCGTCTTTACTTCTGTCCTGCCCCTCGGTTTGTCAGAACCTTTTTTTTTTTTTTTAGATTCCATATATATGTGTTAGCATACGGTATTTGTTCTTCTCTTTCTGACTTACTTCACTCTGTATGACAGACTCTAGGTCCATCCACCTCACTACAGACAACTCAATTTCATTTCTTTTTATGGCTGAGTAATATTCCATTGTATATATGTGCCACATCTTCTTTATCCACTCATCTGTCGATGGACACTTAGATTGCTTCCATGTCCTGGCTATTGTAAATAGAGCTGCAATGAGCATTGTGGTACATGACTCTTTTTCAATTATAGTTTTCTCAGGGTATATGCCCAGTAGTGGGATGGCTGGGTCGTATGGTAGTTCTATTTTTAGTTTTTTAGGGAACCTCCATACTGTTCTCCATAGCGGCTGTATCCATTTACATTCCCACCAACAGTGCAAGAGGGTTCCCTTTTCTCCACACCCTCTCCAGCATTTATTGTTTGTAGATCTTTTGATGATGGCCATTCTGACTGGTGTGAGGTGATACCTCACTGTAATTTTGATTTGCATAGTTGAAACATTTTAAATTACTGATTTTCCATAACTGGGTTTTCTGTAGTAGAAACCATGTATTGATTGGTTCTTTCATCTTCAGGTGTGTAAAGCAGTGGGCCAATTTAATCTATAAATATAATAAACCCTTATATTATTTTCTGGGTGAGAACGAAACACTAAAATTAGAGAAAGGTCAAAAGAAAAAATATTTTATAGATCTTGGTTAGGGATTTAAATGTTGATCAAGATAAATATAGGGTGAATGCTTTGCTGAATTCACTGTTTTCATCATTTGGAGGAATAGTGGAGAAATGTTATGATGGGGAAAAACACACACACAAACTGTGGGGGAATAATGACTTCACAGCCCTACCTAGAACACAGACTTCTCCAGAGAAATTTGCTGTGACAGATAATGCCATGAACACTTGACAGTATTTACATATGTGCCACTGGGGCCGCCTTTTTGGTAACCAGTGTGGACATATATCCCCTGGCTGAAGCACGGGGCATGTCTTGGCTACGCTATGTCACAGTTGTCTGCTCCTGCTTCTCTTAGCCGTACATCTTTGGGCTGGACACGTGCTATTCAAAAAAGTGGTTTGGGGACTGTTACCAGGTAGTGATAAGTCCAGAAACAGAACATTTAGAAACTCATAAAGGAATTTGATGTTGCAATGGCATGTAAGGATGTGATCTGTTTTAGCAATTTATTTTTATTATCGTTTATAAAAGTGTTGGTCTGCAAGGGATTAGGAAAAGAAAAAAACCAACCACTGGTCTCCCAAATCTGGTTCTTTTCCACAGGATTATTTGAGAAGTGTAAGACTAGATTGCTTAAATCCTAAATATGGCCTATTTCCATATTTAGAATATAGTCATTTTTCCATATGTAAGATATATTTTCATATTTCTGGCTCATGCCACACAGAAGCTTCTATGAGAGTAATATTAAACCTCATGGTTCTTTTGAGGAAGATGATAAAACGTAGAGAAGGTTGAGTGGCTGGCTGGAGTGAAATGAGACTCCACAGCAATGCTGTACAGGGAGACCTTGGGACTCTTTTGTTTAACTGGACATCCAGCTCACCCAGGTTCCTCGTGCCATCCTGGACCGTTTATGCTTCTCTCAGGAGTCAAGTGTGAGACTGGGATCTTCACATGATATCTGAGGGCATGAAAACCAGGACTAGGGCATACTCACCTGTGCACTCTAGGAAAACATGATGACTTTCAGCATCCCTTTGTGGAGCTTAAATCTCCTAGACTCCAAGACTTGTCCTACTGTAACCTCTAACTTAAATGATAGAAGGTATACTAAATACATCCTTATGTTTCTTGGTCTATTTGCAAGGGTCTAAGACTCTACTCATAGTTCGTAATTATAGATAAAGAAGTGAAAAGGGAAGGTATTTGCTCTGATGAATGTAAAATACTAATTTAAATCTGCCCACATGTCCTGTGCAAAGATGTCTTTGTTGTGAGCACCGTTTTCTGTTAGCCACATGAGTCCATGCCTAGGTGCTGTGTTACATAGTTGCTATAGTTGGGAGTTGCTTTGGACTGAATGTTTGTGTCCCCCTCCCCACCCCCCAATTTATATGTTGAGACCTAATGCACAATGGGAGGGGTATTTGGAGGTGGGGCAGCCTTATGTAGGTGAGGGCCCTTGGGAGACGAATTAGTGCCCTTATACAAGAAACCCCAGAGGGCTCCCTTGCCCCTTTGCCATGTGAGGACACAAAGGGAAGATGGCCATCTATGAACTAGGAGGCAGGCCTAACCAGACAGGGAATCTACCGGCACCTTGGTCTTTGACTTCCCAGCCTCCAGAAATGTGAGAGAGGAATTTCTGTTGTTTATAAGCTACCGAGTCTGTGATATTCTCTTATAGCAGCCTGAATAGACTAAGACAGATGTCAATCCCAATATCCGGGAATGCATCTATGAAAAATAAGTATAATAGAAGTTTGCTATGTAGGATATTGAGTATAAAACTTGTTGCTCTTTTCCAGCAAGTTAAGCTTGCCTTAAAAAAAATTAATAAACAGAAACCTCAATAAATAGAGTTGGGAGATCAGAAGGGGGAACCCTTATTTCTTGCCATGGCAGCAGAGTCCAACAGGAAGAAGAAAGACTCCTCTTATTTCCAGGCAAGAGCTCAATCAGTGAAAAGCCATTGACTCTTTTTTTCTTTTTTTAACATCTTTATTGGAGTATAATTGCTTTACAATGGTGTGTTACTTTCTGCTTTATAACAAGGTGAATCAGTTATACATATACATATGTCCCCATACCTCTTCCTTCTTGCATCTCCCTCCCTCCCACCCTCCCTATCCCACCCCTCTACGTGGTCACAAAGCACCGAGCTGATCTCCCTGTGCTATGCAGCTGCTTCTCACTAGCTATCTATTTTACGTTTGGTAGTGTATATATGTCCATGCCACTCTCTCACTTTGTCCCAGATTACCCTTCCCCCTCCCCATATCCTCAAGTCCGTTCTCTAGTAGGTCTGCATCTTTATTCCCTTCTTGTCCCTAGGTTCTTCATGACCATTGTTTTTTTTTTTTTTTTTAGATTCCATATATGTGTGTTAACATACGGTATTTGTTTTTCTCTTTCTGACTTACTTCACTCTGTATGACAGTCTCTAGGTCCATCCACCTCACTACAAATAACTCAGTTTCATTCCTTTTTATGGCTGAGTAATATTCCATTGTATATATGTGCCACATCTTCTTTATCCGTTCATCTGTTGATGGACACTTCGGTTGCTTCCATGTCCTGGCTATTGTAAATAGAACTGCAATGAACATTTTGGTACATGACTCTGTTTGAATTATGGTTTTCTAAGGGTATATGCCCAGTAGTGGGATTGCTGCGTCGTATGATAGTTCTATTTTTAGTTTTTTAAGGAACCTCCATACTGTTCTCCATGGTGGCTGTATCCATTTACATTCCCACCAACAGTGCAAGAGGGTTCCCTTTTCTCCACACCCTCTCCAGCATTTATTGTTTCTAGATTTTTTGATGATAGCCATTCTGACGGGTGTGAGATGATATCTCATTGTAGTTTTGATTTGCATTTCTCTAATGATTAATGATGTTGAACATTCTTTCAGGTGTCTGTTGGCAATCTGTATATCTTCTTTGGAGAAATGTCTATTTAGGTCTTCTGCCCATTTTTGGATTGGGTTGTTTGCTTTTTAATACTGAGCTGCATGAGCTGCTTGTAAATTTTGGAGATTAATCCTTTGTCAGTTGCTTCATTTGCAAATATTTTCTCCCATTCTGAGGGTTGTCTTTTCGTCTTGTTTATGGTTTCCTTTGCTGTGCAAAAGCTTTTAAGTTTCATTAGGTCCCATTTGTTTATTTTTGTTTTTATTTCCATTTCTCTAGGAGGTGGGTCAAAAAGGATCTTGCTGTGATTTATGTCATAGAGTGTTCTGCCTATGTTTTCCTCTAAGACTTTGATGGTGTCTGGCTTTACATTTAGGTCTTTAATCCATTTTGAGTTTATTTTTGTGTATGATATTAGGGAGTGTTCTAATTTCATTCTTTTACATGTAGCTGTCCAGTTTTCCCAGCACCACTTATTGAAGAGGCTGTCTTTTCTCCACTGTATATTCTTGCCTCCTTTATCAAAGACAAGGTGACCATATGTGCGTGGGTTAATCTCTGGGCTTTCTATCCTGTTCCATTGATCTATATTTCTGTTTTTGTGCCAGTACCATACTCTCTTGATAACTGTAGCTTTGTAGTATAGTCTGAAGTCAGGGAGCCTGATATCTCCAGCTCCGTTTTTCTTTCTCAAGATTGCTTTGTCTATTCGGGATCTTATGTGTTTCTATACAAATTGTGAAATTTTTTGTTCTAGTTCTGTGAAAAATGCCAGTGGTAGTTTGATAGGGATTGCATTGAATCTGTAGATTGCTTTGGGTAGTAGAGTCATTTTCACAATGTTGATTCTTCCAATCCAAGAACATGGTATAATCTCTCCATCTATTTGTATCATCTTTAATTTCTTTCATGAGTGTGTTATAGTTTTCTGCATACAGGTCTTTTGTCTCCTTAGGTAGGTGTATTCCTAGATATTTTATTCTTTTTGTTGCAATGGTAAATGGGAGTGTTTTCTTAATTTCACTTTCAGATTTTTCATCGTTAGTGTATAGGAATGCAAGAGATTTCTGTGCATTAATTTTGTATCCTGCTACTTTACCAAATTCATTCATTAGCTCTAGTAGTTTTCTGGTAGCATCTTTAGGATTCTCTATGTATAGTATCACGTCATCTGCAAACAGTGACAGTTTTATTTCTTCTTTTCCGATTTGGATTCCTTTTATTTCTTTTTCTTCTCTGATTGCTGTGGCTAACACTTCCAAAACTATGTTGAATAATAGTGGTGAGAGTGGGCAACCTTGTCTTGTTCCTGATCTTAGTGGAAATGGTTTCAGTTTTTCACCATTGAGGACGATGTTGGCTGTGGGTTTGTCATATATGGCCATTATTATGTTGAGGAAAGTTCCCTCTATGCCTACTTTCTGGAGAGTTTTTTTTTATCATAAATGGGTGTTGCATTTTGTCAAAAGCTTTTTCTGCATCTATTGAGATGATCATATGGTTTTTCTCCTTCGATTTGTTAATATGGTGTTTCACGTTGATTGATTTGCGTATATTGAAGAAGCCTTGCATTCCTGGGATAAATCCCACTTGATCATGGTTTATGATCCTTTTAAGGTGTTGCTGGATTCTGTTTGCTAGTATTTTGTTGAGGATTTTTGCATCTATGTTCATCAGTGATACTGGCCTGTAGTTTTCTTTCTTTGTGACATCTTTGTCTGGTTTTGGTATCAGACTGATGGTGGCCTCATAGAAGGAGTTTGGGAGTGTTCCTCCCTCTGCTATATTTTGGAAGAGTTTGAGTAGGATAGGTGTTAGCTCTTCTCTAAATGTTTGATAGAATTCGCCTGTGAAGCCATCTGGTCTTGGGCTTTTGTTTGTTGGAAGATTTTTAATCACAGTCTCAATTTCAGTGCTTGTGATTGGTCTGTTCATATTTTCTATTTCTTCCTGGCTCAGTCTCGGAAGGTTGTGCATATCTAAGTATTTGTCCATTTCTTCCAGGTTGTCCATTTTATTGGCATAGAGTTGCTTGTAGTAATCTCTCATGATTCTTTGTATTTCTGCAGTGTCAGTTGTTACTTCTTTTTCATTTCTAATTCTATTGATTTGAGTCTTCTCCCTTTTTTTTCTTGATAAGTCTGGCTAATGGTATATTAATTTTATCTTCTCAAAGAACCAGCTTTTAGTTTTATTGATCTTGCTATCGTTTCCTTCATTTCTTTTTCATTTATTTCTGATCTGATCTTTATGATTTCTTTCCTTCTGCTAACTTTGGGGTTTTTTGGTTCTTCTTTCTCTAATTGCTTTAGGTGTATGGTTAGGCTGTTTATTTGAGATGTTTCTTGTTTCTTAAGGTAGGATTGTATTGCTATAAATTTCCCTCTTAGAACTGCTTTTGCTGCATCCCATAGGTTTTGGGTCGTCGTGTTTTCATTGTCATTTGCTTCTAGGTAGTTTTTGATTTCCTCTTTGATTTCTTCAATGATCTCTTGCTTATTACGTAGTCTGTTGTTTAGCCACCATGTGTTTGTATTTCTTACAGAGTTTTTCCTGTAATTGATATCTAGTCTCATAGCATTGTGGTCGGAAAAGATACTTGATAACAATTTCAATTTTCTTAAATTTACCAAGGCTTGATTTGTGACCCAAGATAATGATCTATCCTGGAGAATGTTCCATGAGCACTTGAGAAGAATGTGTATTCTGTTGTTTTTGGATGGAATGTCCTATAAATATCAATTAAGTCCATCTTGTTTAATGTGTCATTTAAAGCTTGCGTTTCCTTATTTATTTTCATTTTGGATGATCTGTCCATTGGTGAAAGTGGGGTGTTAAAGTCCCCTACTATGATTGTGTTACTTTTCATTTCCCCTTTTATGGCTGTTAGTATTTGCTTTATGTATTGAGGTGCTCCAATGTTGGGTGCATAAATATTTACAATTGTTATATCTTCTTCTTGGATTGATCCCTTGATCATTATGTAGTGTCCTTCTTTGTCTCTTGTAATAGTCTTTGTTTTAAAGTCTATTTTGTCTGATATGAGAATTGCTACTTCAGCTTTCCTTTGATTTCCATTTGCATGGAATATTTTTTTCCATTGCCTCACTTTCAGTCTGTATGTGTCCCTAGGTCTGAAGTGGGTCTCTTGTAGACAGCATATATACGGGTCTTGTTTTTGTATCCATTCAGTGAATCTATGTCTTTTGGTTGGTGCCTTTAATCCATTTACATTTAAGGTAATTATTGATATGTATTCTCCTATTACCATTTTCTTAATTGTTTTGGATTTACTATTGTAGGTCTTTTCCTTCTCTTGTGTTTCCTACCTAGAGAAGTTCCTTTAGCATTTGTTGTAAAGCTGGTTTGGTGGTGCTGAATTCTCTTAGCTTTTGCTTGTCTGTAAAGGTCTTAATTTCTCTGTCAAATCTGAATGAGATCCTTGCTGGGTAGAGTAATCTTGGTTGTAGGTTTTTCCTTTTCATCACTTGTTTAAATATGTCCTGCCACTCCCTTCTGGCTTGCAGAGTTTCTGCTGAAAGATCAGCTGTTAACCTTATGGGGATTCCCTTGTATGTTATTTGTTGCTTTTCCCTTGATACTTTTAATATTTTTTCTTTATATTTAATTTTTGATAGTTTGATTAATATGTGTCTTCGCATGTTTCTCCTTGGATTTATCCTGTATGGGACTCTGCGCTTCCTGGACTTGATTGACTATTTCCTTTCCCATATTAGGGAAGTTTTCAACTATGATCTCTTCAAAAATTTTCTCAGTCCGTTTCTTTTTCTCTTCTTCTTCTGGGACCCCTATAATTCGAATGTTGGTGCATTTAATGTTGTACCAGAGGTCTCTGAGACTGTCCTCAATTCTTTTCATTCTTTTTTCTTTACTCTGCTCTGCGGTAGGTATTTCCACTATTTTATCTTCCAGGTCACTTATCCGTTCTTCTGCCTCAGTTATTCTTCTATTGATCCCTTCTAGAGAATTTTTAATTTCATTTATTGTGTTGTTCATCACTGTTTGTTTGCTCTTTAGTTCTTCTAGGTCCTTGTTAAACGTTTCTTGTATTTTCTCCATTCTATTTCCAAGATTTTGGATCATCTTTCCTATCATTATTCTGATTTTTCAGGTAGACTGCCTATTTCCTCTTCATTTGTTAGGTCTGGTGGGTTTTTGCCTTGCTCCTTCATCTGCTGTGTGTTTCTCTGTCTTCTCATTTTGCTTAACTTACTGTGTTTGGGGTCTCCTTTTCGCAGGCTGCAAGTTCGTAGTTCCCGTTGTTTTTGGTGTCTGCCCCCAGTGGCTAAGGTTGGTTCAGGGGGTTGTATAGGCTTCCTGGTGGAGGGGACTAGTGCCTGTGTTCTGGTGGATGAGGCTGGATCTTGTCTTTCTCATGGGCAGGTCCACGTCTGGTGGTGTGTTTTGGGGTGTCTGTGGCCTTATTATGATTTTAGGCAGCCTCTGTGCTAATGGATCGGGTTGTGTTCCTGTCTTGCTAGTTGTTTGGTGTAGGGTGTCCTGCACTGTAGCTTGCTGGTTGTTGAGTGGAGCTGGGTCTTGGCGTTGAGATGGAGATCTCTGGGAGATTTTCACCATTTGATATTATGTGGAGCTGGGAGGTCTCTTGTGGACCAGTGTCCTGAACTTGGCTCTCCCACCTCAGTGGCACAGCCCTGATGCCTGGCTGGAGCACCAAGAGCCTGTCCTCCACACAGCTCAGAATAAAAGGGAGGAAAAAAAGAAGAAGATAAACTAAAATACAATAAAGTAAAATAAAATTAAAAAGTTATTAATATAAAAAATAATTATTACGAAAAAAGATTTTTAAGTAATAAAAAAAAGAAAAAAAAACGGACAGACAGAACCCTAGGACAAATGGTAAAAGCAAAGCTATACAGACAAAAATCACACACAGAAGTGTACACATACACACTCACAAAAAGAGAAAAAGGGAAATATATATATATATCATTGCTCCCAAAGTCCAGCTCCTCAATTTGGGATGATTCGTTGTCTATTCAGGTATTCCACAGATGCAGGCACATCAGGTTGATAGTGGAGATTTAATCTGCTGCTCCTGAGGCTGCTGGGAGGGATTTCCCTTTCTCTTCTTTGTTCGCACAGCTCCCAGGGTTCAGCTTTGGATTTGGACCCGCCTGTGCGTGTAGGTCGCCTGAGGGCATCTGTTCTTCACTCAGACAGGACGGGGTTAAAGGAGCAGCTGCTTCGGGGGCTCTGGTTCACTCAGGCCAGGGGGAGGGAGGGGTACGGCTGCGGGGCGAGCCTGCGGCAGCAGAGGCGTCATGACGTTGCACCAGCCCGAGGCGCGCCGTGCGTTCTCCCGGGGAAGTTGTCCCCGGATCACGGGACCCTGGCAGTGTCAGGCTGCACGGGCTCCTGGGAGGGGAGGTGTGGAGAGTGACCTGTGCTCGCACACAGGCTTCTTGGTGGTGGCAGCAGCAGCCTTAGCGTCTCCTGCCCGTCTCTGGGGGCCGCGCTGATCGCCGCGGCTCGCGCCCGTCTCTGGAGCTCATTTAGGCGGCGCTCTGAATCCCCTCTCCTCACGCACCAGGAAACAAAGAGGCAAGAAAAAGTCTCTTGCCTCTTTGGCAGCTCCAGACCTTTTCCCGGACTCCCTCCCGGCCAGCTGTGGTGCACTAGTCCCCTTCAGGCTGTGTTCACGCCCCCAACCCCAGTCCTCTCCCTGCGATCCGACCGAAGCCCGAGCCTCAGCTCCCAGCCCCGCCCGCCCCGGCGGGGGAGCAGACAAGCCTCTCGGGCTGGTGAGTGCTGCTCGGCACCGATCCTCCGTGCGGGAATCCCTCCGCTTTGCCCTCCGCACCCCTGTGGCTGCGCTCTCCTCCATGGCTCCGAAGCTCCCCCCTCTGCCACCCGCAGTCTCTGCCCGCGAAGGGGCTCCTAGTGTGTGGAAACCTTTCCTCCTTCACAGCTCCCTCCCACTCGTGCAGGTCCCGTCCCTATTCTTTTGTCTCTGTTTTTTCTTTTTTCTTTGTGGGGAGTTTCTTGCCTTTTGGGAGGTCTGAGGTCTTCTGCCAGCGTTCAGTAGGTGTTCTGTAGGAGTTGTTCCACATGTAGATGTATTTGTGGGGAGGAAGGTGATCTCTGCGTCTTACTCATCCGTCATCTTGAAGCTCCTCCCACCATTGACTCTTTGTTTACCATAGCCTTCCCAACTTCCTTTTCCTCTCTATCATGGCGTTCTCCCCTTGCCACGTGGGGAATTGTGCATGGCTCACCATGGTTGCAGACCCTGAACTGCAATTCTCTGTTGATCCTGAATAAACCCATCTCTGCTGCAGGAATATCTGGCAGTCTCTTTGTTTCAGGTCAACACCATGGAGACATCAGAATAAGTGTTAGGTTGATTAATGGCCAATTGCCACATTTAACTTTCTCTTAATATCATTTCAGACATTTTGAATACCTAGGGAATGATAACATTTTTCATTAGTTCTATTTCAGTGGTTTCCTTTTCTATTTAATATAAATATTTATAATTATGTTCTCCAAATGCAGGTCTGATTGGCAGTTTCTAGGAACTAATTGTTGAGAGGAGGAAGATTATTAAAAATACAACGAGAAATTTGTGTTCTTCTGAGTGATGGTGTTTTTAGATATTCATTTAAACTATGAAATACGTTTATGCAATCTTGTTTCACCTATGACACAACAGATTCCTCGAACCACTTTTTTTTTTAGTTTGGCATCTTATTTATTTTACTTCAAATTCTTCATTTCTCAAGGATATCTTCACTTGTCACCAAAAGCAGAACTTTGTTCCCACATTGTCCCTTTTGCCAACTTTTATGTGGTTACTGGTAGTGACATATAATGCAAACTTTTGCAATTTTTGTCTTATTTCAGTAGTTTGTCACTTACGTGCAGTTTCCCATCAAGTTCTGTTGTTTCTTCCTTCTTAGTTTCAGATATATTTCTTTTACCAATTCCCTATCCAATTGTGCTGGAAATGGGGCAATTACTAGATTTCTGGCTCCTCTCACCCAATCTATCCTTCACATAGCAGAGAGGATCATCTGCTTTACTTCTTCCCTTTGCTTTTCTCCATCACAGAACATTAATTCCCATTTGGATCAAATTGTCCTTGACTTTTGAACTTCAAAGCCCACTATGATTACCTCTTGTCTCTAGATAAGACTATCTAAACCAAGTACTTATGAAGGAGTAAACAAAAACATCAAACACTTGAAACTACCTTTTTGTTATAATTACTATTTTGATTTATATTCTACTAGTTATATTCTTGCAGATATCTTCCAATGAGTTTGGTTTTCTTGGGTGCAATCACAGCTTGCTCATTTATGGAATGACTAGGCTGTCAAATCTTCCTTTAGATTTTGCTGTGGACCTAAAACGGGTCAAAAAACATGATCTTTAATAAAAAGTATATGCAAATGCATTTGCACATATATATTTATTTTATACCTCTCCACCCCACCATCTACAAAGCAGCTCACAGTTATTTTTGTAAACAAGGGAGACATAATGTGAAATCCAGAACATATTATTTGTGAGAATTACAATGATGAATTGATTGTTTTTCTATGGAGTCTTTTGACTCCCTGATACTGGCAGACCTTAGCCTTTACAGGCTCAGGCCCTGGAAAAATGGCACTGCCAACTGGCCTGCCCCTTCTCCATCATTCGAAGAAGATCTACTGCTGGTCCAGGGATCCCTTCTGTGGTCTTAGAAGTTGTCTTTCTGTATTAGTTTTAAATTTTATCACATTTCTCTTATAAGGGAGGTTGAAAAAATCTTTCCATCTCCATATGTTTTCAGACTATTTTTATATATCTTTGAAAATTATCTTTTCTTGTCTTTTGCCCATTTTCTATAGAATTTCTGGTCATTTTCTCTTAATTTTAAAAGTTCTTTGTGTATTAGGAGGATTAACACTTTATCTGTGATTATGTTACCATATTTTATCCTCGTTTATTTATCTTTTGATTTTGTCATGCAAATTTTTTATTGTTAAGTAATTGAAAGTATTTCATTGCATCTGGATTTGAGTAAGAGTTAGAAATCTTTCCCTAGTCCCAGGTAATGGGTACAGAGTTTCTGTGGAAGGTAATGAAAAAGTTCTGGAAATATACTGTGGTGATGGCTGCACAACATTATGAATGTACTTAATGCCACTGAATTGTGCACTTAATGATTAATTTTATGTTATGTGTATTTACCACAATAAGAAAAAAGTTAAAAAAGAAATTTAACTGTGTTTTTTAGTACTTATATAATTTCATTTGTTACATTTAGATCTCTGACACATTTGGATTTTATTCTTATATATAGTGTGAGGAATTGATCTAATTATATCATTTTCTAAATGACTATTCAGTTGCCCCAACACCATTTAGTAAAAAGACCATCTTTGCTCCAGTGATTTGAGTACCACCATTATAGTGTATTAGATTTCCATAGTAGTTGGGTCTATTTCTTGACTCTCTATTTATCCCATGGGGCTTTTCATACACCAGTTCCACACTATTTTAATTTTAGATGCTTTACAGTGTATTTTAATATTTGATAGATCAGTTTTCCATCCTGATGCCTCCTTTTCTTCTATTTTTTATACTGAATTTAATCAACAAAACTAAATACAAATATACAAAATCTATTCCTTTTTTAGCCCTTTTCTGGTTTTGGTTTTGTATTGAAAGTGTTTTTTCTTATTCTAAAATACTTGTTTGAGGATATTTAATTCACGTCAGAGTCTTGTATTAGTTCTATTTAGTTTTGTGTATGTGTGTTTTTAATGGGAGGGCAGTTATCAGTGGAGATGGTTTGACTTAACCTTTTCTATTTTTTTTACAGTAGTTTTAAATGGAAGTGGTTTGTTTTTTCTAAGCCTACTTATTTTGCTTACAGGATTTATAGTTCAATACACTCTTTTCTGTCAGTTTTGCCCTCTTCTGTGCAGTTTTAATGGACAATTGTGGAGGAATAGGTGAGGGTTAGGTGTTTCTTCTCTCTGTTTTGTTTCTTCAAGGTACTCAATTTTCCTTTATTTTCTTCTTTCCTTCACTGCCTCATTTCTGAAGGGTGCCACCTCTTCCTTGTATGTGATTATCCCCCTAGCTGCAAAGCTAGACTGCCACCTTTGGTCCTGCAAATTTTTAATCTCCTTCCTTGTCTCCAGTGCTGTGAAGTATCTGTATTTTGACACTTGATGCTGGACTTTCTCCTTCTGAGGGTGACATTGTCTGTGCTTTGTCTAAGTTCATCACTGTACTCGATTCTTTTTTCATGAAGGATTGTGGCATTGGGTGAGATTCTGATGGAATTATAGGTAATTTAAAGATCAGAGTGATTGGCTTCTTAGTTATGTCAAAGGCATGGGTTATGTATGGTTGTATTTTCTATCCTTGTGGATTTAATGATTTTCTTAATTGGGGGGGTGGAGAGAGGAAGGTTGTGTAGGAGATTGGTAATCAGTAAGCTGCCATTAAAAAAAAGAAATCCAGAAGTTCAATTTCCATTTTTTTTTTTATCTTGACGCGACTTTATAATAATGACAAGGCATTGTTGAATGGGTACTAAAGGAGGAGGAAGGGCTATTTGTGGACTATTACTGGGAAAATAATTCTTTTATAACGTTTTCTTCCTTCAGCCTATGAATCTCTACTCTCCTAGGTTTGTTTGAATCCAGTACTAACTTCCAAGCACAGGTATTTTAGCACTCACAATCCACTGAATCTATTTACATAGCACTGCGAGAAGATCTCATTCTCCTGAACATGCTTTCTAAGTTCTTTTCAAGAAAGAAAGATGGTAACATATTGATATCTGTCTGTATCTTAACAATGCTGTAGCAAATCAGTCAAGTCTCATGGGAAGGTCTATTGCACATGCACGTATTCAAAGCAGTGTTTTAAAGTCGTGACTCTTTTTAATCAGTTTATTTCCATAGGAGCTTTTCTCCAGTATGCTTCCTAAGTGTCATACAGTCTGAGTTTTTGTTGCTACAGTTTTCCAGGTCTCTTACTTCAAGGTTTTTGTCTTGTATTCTCCTTGGTATTTGCACTTTCTTGGTCGCCACGAGCATATTCTATTCAGTGGTGATTGGATTGACATGTTAAATCCTGTTTGGCAGGAAGATGGTTTCATGTTTAGATCCAAGATGAAAAGGGAGGGATCTTTGGAGCAGCATGACATTTCCTGTGTTTAACAACTAACACCCAGAATTCACTTCCTGGTTAAGATTTTGGGGGCCATATAGGCAGTACATGAAAACACACATACAACAAAAAAAGGAAAAGATAACAGATTTTAATGACTGACTCTGGAGCTAGACTAACTGGCCTCCAATTACAGCTTTACCAGTAACTTTCCCTGTGACTTTGGGCAAGTTATTTATAACCTCTCTGTGTCTCTGTAGCTTCATCTGTAAAGATAATAATTTCAATGATCTGATCAAGTTGTTAGAAGGAAGTAGGTGAATTAGTATTGGTAAAGTGCTTGAAACAGTTCCTGGCACATGCTAAGCCCTGTGTAAGGGCTAAAGATAAACATATAATAAAAGGCAATGAAGTGAAATGAAATAAAATTAAAGATGATGTATAACTAAATAGGTGAATGGTAATAGAGAGAGTGAAGGCAAAGATGGGTGACCAGAGCTCTCTTCCCTCTGGAAAGCTATTCAGTGATAGGACATGGTGGAATGTGGAGCAACTCATAATTATCTAAAATTCTTACACTTGAGGAAAAGATATAAAATCAATCTGTTTCTACTCAAAGTTTGCATAAAGTGAACCAGGATGAGAAGGATTTACTGTATCTTGGTATGCTCATGTAATCATCATATTTTTATAATGGTTTTTAAAAATGTGGACAGTAGATGATTCTTTAATGTTCTGCTTGTGTAGAGACATTATGAAAACATAAATTAAACCTTGACTGATAAACACCTGAATAAGTATGGAATTTACTGATAAGACAACTGGCATCCAGAGGTCTAGAATATTTGCATTTGAAAATGGTGCTGAACTTTTCATCACTGGGATACCAGAGGGATCTTAATCAGGGTCACAGATGATTTCTGGGGTCATAGAACATAGGAAATGTTTGTGTACAAGTGCTTTTGTGCATTTATACATTTTTCTTGGGAAAAGGTCATTCACATGATCTGTTAGGAGTCTGTCCCAGCAAAGGTTAGGAATCACTGGTGCAGAAACTGTGATCATATGATTCTCTGGTTATGATTATGTGAAAGTATTTCTTTAAAAAGAGGTAATCTATTCACCATTTTAGGATGAGATATCTAAAAATTACCTATTTTATATGACAAACGAAAAGAATCAAGAAAATGAAATGCATACTAGCTATCCCTAAAGTGCTTTTTATTTTTTACTTGCTTTTATTTCTTTTCTATATTACTATTATGGAATCATATTAATTTTTTAAGTTTGGAAAGCACCTACGTTTACTACCATACTACCAATGCTTGACTTTTTTAAATTTTAATATATTTAAAAGAAAATAAATTTAAAGATTTTTAATAAATTAGGTGTCAGGTAGATTATATTATCAAAGAATTTCATTGTAGGGTAATAAGTGGGGTATTACGTTTTTTGAAGGGGGCCTTGGTCTAATAGGATTGGGAACCGTTATGCTATGCTGTATGCAAATAATTGGGTAAAATCTAATACTTCACAAGCTGTCCCCAGAGACCTTACTGATTTAAAGGGCAGGGAAAAACTGATTCTAGATGAACTCTGTGTTTGAGGGGAGAGGTTATAACTCAGTTTAAAGAAAAAAATACATAGTTCTATAACAAAGGAAGAAAAATGTAGACTCTGGATCTCTCTCAGTCTCTGTCTCATCTTTCTCTCTATCTGTGTCTCTATGTGTGTGTTCTGTTCTATCATACCTTGTCTTCCTCTATATCTTATACAGAGCAATACTTACACGGAGCAGGCATATAATATATTTGTTCATTGATTCATATTCTGCACAATCACCAACTCTCTTGTCCTTATCCCCCACAACAGGGTTCCATAGTACTAACAATGGAAAGGATAATAAATGAATCTAAATTTAATCCCCTTTTGTTTAAACTAATCTCTCTCTCTAATTAATGGCTGCTCATTCCATTATTGCTAATGAATCAGGAGACTGCTCTCTACCTCCGTGCAGGAAGCACTCTATTAAATCATCAATTTGAAAATCAAAGGGGAGATTATAGTCCAGCTTCCCGTTGTTCCCTTGGTGACTTTTTGTCTAAAGGAAAGGGTGTCTGAAATACAAAGCCTCCTCCCTCTGATGCATGCCTCTTAATTCTGGATTGCATCCTAGCTTTTTGCACACATTTTAAAATCCAAATGTTGTAAGGGTTACGTACCTTCTTAGAAGAGTCAGTGGATTACACAGAGGGCTGGAAGGGGTCGGGCAGGGTAAAGGAGGGAGTGGGGAGGGTGAAGTAACAGGAAAGCTTTAAAAATTTATCCATGACCCAGCCCTCCCTGAGCATCCATCCCCACCCCCGTCCCCTCCACACACCTGAGACCTGGTTCAGGAAGACTGAGACTGGGTCTGAGTGTGTGCACTTTAGAAGCCCCCTCTGGGTGACTTCTGTGCCACAGATGACCTCAGCCTCCAACACACATACACAAGGTGAGAACCCCTGTAAGAGGCCCCTACCACAGCCATACAAGTATGCTTTCTTGATAGGACATTGCTTTAAAAAAAGGTAAACTTTCACTCTTTTAATTGTTTGGAACTTCACTCTTTCAAACTACTTTAAGTAAGCTGACAGCCGTGGAGTCATAATACAAAATATTAAGTTTTAATAGCTTCATGTGTTGAAAACCTCCTCTGTACTGGGAGCTGTGCAGGGTGATGGAGTGTACAGAGGTAAGGGACATGGGACTGCCTTGCAGAGACTCCCAGGCCAGGTACTCAGAGACACTTGTATGTAGCAAACCTCAACAGCTGTCAAATTAAACAGAAGTCTTGACGTATATTTGTCATGTGTTGCTTAATTGAGATTTCCAAATGGCATTTTTAGTCACCTCCAGAAGAATCGTTAAGAGGTACAAACTACTATATATAAAATAAATAACATACAAGGATATATTGTACAGCACAGGGAATATAGCCAATATTTTATGATAACTATAAATGGAGTATAACCTGTAAAAACATTGAATCACTATGTTGAACACCTGAAACTAATATATTAATAATACTGTAAATCAAATACACTTTAATAAAAAACCCCAGAAGAATCTAATTATGTATACTTCATGAAAACACTATTGGTTGGGACTTCCCTGGCGGTCCACTGGTTAAGACTTCGCCTTCCAATGCAGGGGGTGTGGGTTCAATTCCTGGTTGGGGAGCTAAGATCCCACGTGCCTCACGGCCAAAAAAAACAAAACATAAAACAGAAGCAATATTGTAACAAATTCAGTAAAGACTTTAAAAATGGTCCACATCAAAAAAAATCTTAAAAAAGAACACTGTTGGTCAAGTCATACACCCTAAAACATAGCATCAGTGCAGAGGGTAACAAGCTGACATATGAGGCTAAGCTATTGAGATGTTACCTCTGTCCTTAGAAAAGTACCAGGCCATAGGACTCACTTCATAAATATTTTTTGAATGAACAAATAAATGAACCTAATTGACATTTTTCTTACTAACCTCTTTGAAATTTTTTACATGTTTCAAATTATAGTATTATTATTTTCTTTTTCTCCACTTTCAGGAAAACCTCAGCAGATAATATGCACAATTTAGAATGCTTTGTGCAAGGATAATAAACATGCCCCATCTCTATCTGTGGGTGTTCTCTTGGTTTAGACTGAAAAGATACAGCCAAGAAGATAACAAGGAAGAGTGAAAAGAAAAGTCCATGTGTACTTAATATTTACCAGTGTAGTAAATTTTTCCAATATAGAAAGAAGACACAAAGTTGGTTTAATTGGATCCAGTCTCTTTGAGTTCCCTTTCCCTGTTTTTCCCTGAAGAAAAGACAGTGGGAGCAGGGACCTAGCCAAATAATGATTTAAATTTCTTGGGATGCCAAGTCAAGAGGTTGCTGAAGTTTATTTCTCTTTCTTTCACGGAGGTGAATCTCCAGCTCGGGCACATGAACTGGAATGGAAGAGAAATCAGTTATAAAGAAAAAAATACATTGGTGTCTGCCTCTGTTAGCTGGAAAAATAATTGAAAGCATGAGTGTTGTGTGGTTTCTCTAAAACTTCAAAAGTGTACATAATCACAGAAAGGAGAATGCCATCTGTTTGTTGTTAAGGTCATGTTTTATTTTCCTGCTTATTCTCTCAATATATTCGGTGAACTTAGGTTTTTATAAAGAAAATTAATTATTATTTATGCTGGGTTTAGATCAGTGAGGAATTTACTCATTTCCCCCTTTCCATTAGTAGTAGAGTGGTGTTAGATAACAGATTAGAACCATTTGGCAATTAATCACCGTCACCCAGTCTTAGAAATTACTCATTGGCCAAAATAATCAGAAGAAACACTACTCAGAAAAGAAAGAATCCATCTTTTGTATACCTAATAACATGTTGGCAGCTTTGCAAAGTTTGGTAACAATACATTTTGTTCTGCAACATGTAAGGGGTGCATTGTCAAATAGAATTTATAGATCATTCGCTCTCGGCACCCATCTGTCTGAGCGTCTGTGGAATCTCTAATGTTCAGCATTAAAGGCATAGAATGGACAATACTGAACTTCAGAACTTGAACCTTAGACGCAGGCAAGTGCAGAGATCTGCCCACGGTAATCCAGTTACGGAATGGCAGAATGGGGCCTGGAACGCAGCTCTCCTGATTCCTGGCCCAGTGACTGTTCGGCTGCACGGTGGGTATTCTGTGTAGTCAGTATCAGTCTTCGCTAGAATAGATGCAGTTCATATTATTCCGTGAGTGGCTTCACATGCAAATTTCACAAGTATGTATTTAGGACAGATTACGTTCTAGGCTACTTTAGTTAACTATCCCATAGTTTCCTCATAGTGTTTATTCCGTAGGTTAGTTGATTAGTGGCTTTACTGTTTTGAAGTAACAGCAAGCTCAGCCTACTAATTCCTCATTATTTGTGAACTTAGTTCAAGATACTGTGTATTAATTGTTTGCCATATGAGAATCAATTATTAGGTACCAGGATTACAAAAGAAGTATTGGCCCTTGCCTTTAAAGAACCTGCAGATGTGTTATACAGAAAGAATAGGCAGAATGATACTGATTAGAAAACACCTTTTCTCCTCTCAGATGCTGCATTTTAAAAAAACTGTCCTCCCATTTCTTAGGCTATCTTTTTTAATCTGCTTCTTCTCTTGCCTCTACTGGAAGTGTCTCTTAAGTGTTGGGGTTCCTTAGGGCTCTGCCTTAAATTATCTGCTGTATTCTCTTCCTGGATTGTCTCATCCAATCCTGCAGCTTCTATTATCAAACATCATAGCACTTACTAGGGTCCATGGATAGACTTCAGGGGCCTGAGACTCCCCTAAAATTATATGCAAAATCAGTGTGTATGTCCACAGCTTTCATCAGGTTCACAAAAGTGACCCAGACTTCAAAGCTCTGTGATGTGGATAATTCCCAGGTCTGTATCTTTCCTGAGCCTTAGATGCCAAGTCCAATTGCACCCACGGCTCCACCATCACGTGGGGAGCTCACAGCTGCTTGAAGCCTAAAAGGCACAATGCTTTTCACAGTTTCTCATACCCTCCCAACACCTCCCTCCAACCCTCCCACCCAGCTTTTGTTCCTCCTTTTATGTTTCCTGTCACAGTAAATGACATAATCACCCACCAGGTTGTCCCAGCCAGAGTCCAGGGACTTTCTGGGGTCCTTCCCTCTCCCTCACTTCACACATCCAACCTTGTGGCTTCTTTCTAAATACCTCTCAGGTCCCGCTCCCCCCACCCATTTCCAATGCCACTTCCTCTCCCAGAAGTCATTATCCTTTGTTAGATGCAGCAGGCTCCTGGCTGGTCTTCCTCCTGTCTTTCTTCAATCCTTTCTATGTACCGAGGCTAGAGTGTATTTTCTTTCATTTTTAAAAAAAAATTTATTAATTAATTAATATATATTTTGGCTGAGTTGGGTCTTTGTGTTGCTGCACGCGGGCTTCCTCTAGTTGCGGTCAGCAGGGGCTACTCTTCGTTGCGGTGCACGGGCTTCTTATTGCGGTGGCTTCTCTTGTTGCAGAGCACGGGCTCTAGGCACGTGGGCTTCAGTAGTTGTGGTGCACGGGCTTCAATAGTTGTGGCTCGTGGGCTCTAGAGTGCAGGCTCAGTAGTTGTGGCTCGCGGGCTCTAGGGCACAGGCTCAGTACTTGTGGCGCATGGGCTTAGTTGCTCCACGGCATGTGGGATCTTCCCGGACCAGGGCTTGAACCCGTGTCCCCTGCATTGGCAGGCGGGTTCTTAACCACTGCACCACCAGGGAAGTCCCTAGAGTGCATTTTTAAAAATAAAACATGACCACACCACTGCCTGGCTTAGACCTATTAGTGCATTTCCATGAACTCCAGAGTTCAGCACCACAGCAAGTATGGACCTTGCAGAAATTGTTTCACTCTCTTCAGTATCATTACATGCTGTATAACCTCTCACCCTCTTTGCCATGTCCTTCCTACAGCTCCTCCCATGCTCTCTCCCATCTCCTGTCCTTGAAATTTGCTTTCACCTCTTCTGCCATTCTCCCCTCAACCCCTCTCACGCCCTCTACCTCAACCCCCTGCCCTTTCCCCCACTCTTCTCATTTACCAGGCTGACTGCTGTTCATCCTTCAGTTCTCACTTCCTTGAGGAGGCTGATCTAGCTTTCTCACATAGGTAAGACCTCCTGGCTATAGGCTTCCACTCCCCCCACATCCCCTTTCAGGATACCCAGCTTTTAATCACTGTGGTGCTTTGTTTGTCCCTCCTCCTCCAAGGACTATAAGCCTAGTGAGGGCAGGGGTCACATCTGTCTTGTGTACTATTGGATTCCTAGCATCTAGGATAAGGTTCGTACTCAGTAGGTGCTTTGTAAATATCTAGTGAATGAATCAAAAGCCAGTTTGTACTGAAGAGACAGTGAAGTGCAGTTAGAAGTCTGTGAGGAAGTCACACCATTGGTTACATTGTCACCCAGCAAGTAGGAAATGGATAGGATGTGGCATAGGCAAGACACGAAAGAGCAGAACACAAGACATGGGAAAAATAGTATTAAATTCTGGGAAAAGTGTTTGAGTTGACTCAGAGATGAAAAGGCGAAGATGTGATCAGTGGGTTAGAGGGGAGACCAGAGAGCCTGGCTCATGGGTGGTTTATGTCCAGTGCAGGCAGTGGTTGGCTAAAATTGTAGACATCGGGTGGGAACAGATTGCAAATGGCCTTGAACACTGGAGTGAAGAGGAAACCCACTGAAGGAGTTAGAGCAGGGGATTGACATCATGCAAGTGATATGACATTAGACAGCAGCAGTATTTCTAAAACTGTAGCCATTAGTGAATACCTTTGGGATTTTTTTTTCTACATTTGAGTACCACTTTTACTATATATTACTTCATCTTTTTCCTTAAATGATTTTTCTACTTAAATGGTCTATTTTAAAAGGAAATTACATCACTACTATACTTGAAAAATAAATACCACTTGTCATTAGTTGAAATAAACATAATAAAATAAATCTAAGAAAAAATGTTGAATTCTAGGTCAGTACTGTTTTCTTCCCAAGTTTCTAAGTCTGAAGTCTGTTCTCCTTTGGTTATAAAGATAAATAAGTATTAAAAAGGTAATAAGGATCTATAACAAAACAAATATTCTCCTTCATGTAACCGTAATAGAAAGAAAATTAAAAAGGGAATACATGTCTCACTGTATGATTATATATTATTTGGTTCCATATATGGGTGCCACTTCCATCAGTGTTACTTGCCCTCACTTTGGGCAGCAGTGGTGCAGAGCCGGGGCCTGCAACCTTTTTCTGTAACTATTTTAAGCTGCGCAGGCCACGCAGCCTCAGTTGCAAATACTAACTCTGCTGTTATAGCATGAGAGCAGCCACAGATAAAACACAATCGAATACGTGTGGCTGTGTCCCCATACAGCTTTATTTCTAAAAACAGGCAGGACATTTGGCTTGTGGGATGTCCAGTCGGGGCTCTGTATCTGCAGGTTCTGCATCCATGGGTTCAACCAACTGAGGATCAAAACTATTTGATAAAAAATTCCAAAACGCAAATACATAGTATTTGCACTGTATTAAGTTTTATAAATAATCTAGAGGTGATTTCAAGTATACTGGAGGATGTGTCATAGTTTCTGTGCAAATATTATGACATTTTATATTACGGACTTGAGCATCCACAGATTTTGGTGTCTGGGGGGGTCCTGGAACCAATCCCCTGTGAATACTGAGGGATGACTGTAATGTCCCGATTATATAAATGGTTTACAAATCTATGCTGTGGTAAGGACTACTTATGTTATGTGTTGAATTGTGTGTCCCCCCCCACCAAAAGAAAGATATTTCCAGTACCTCAGAATGTGACCTTATTTGGAAATAGGTTCTTTACAGAAGTAATCATGTTAAAACAAGGCCATTAGAGTGGGCCTTAGTTCACTGTGACTGATGTCCTTATAAGAAAAGGAAATCTGGACACAGAGACAGACACACATAGAGGGAAGATGATGGGAAGACACAGGGAGAAGATGATCATCTCAAGCAAGGAATTCCTGAGGCTACCAGAAGCTGGGAGAGAGATTTGGAACAGATCTCTCCCTAGTGCCTTTAGAGGGAACATGGCCCTGGCAACAGACTTTCAGCCTCCAGAACTGTGATACTGTGAACTGTTTGTGATACTTCATTACCATAGCCCTGGGAAACTAATACAACCTGTTTTTTTTAAATAAAAAATTTGGGGCCCCACCTAAGACCTACTAGATTAGAATATTTATGTGTAGGGACCAGGCATATGCTTTAAAATTAAAAATAAAGCACCATAGGCACCAGAGTTGATTCTAAGCCTGCAGTTGTTTTGCAGCCCCTGGTCTTCATGGTAGAGCAGAGGAGGAAGAGACTGAACTCAGGCTACCTAAGGGAAGGCAACTATAATAATCCACATGTGTGGCGATAGGGGGCTGGATTAAGATTCGGGCAGTTGGAATAGAATGGAAAATGCTTTGATCGGTCTGACAAGAGGCACACAGTAAATGTTTGGGGAATAGCAACTAGAGGTAAAACAGATGCACTTGTCCATCCCAGAGGAAATTTATTACAGACAATGAAATATAGGCATGAGGTCTGTGTTAGAGGCTGATGTTTTAAGATCATCCCCATATTTAACATGAAAACCAGTGAGTGCTCACAGGGAAAGAGGGGTAGAGAGATGGCTCACAAGTGTGACCCCATGCCTTAGTTAGATGGTGAAGGGAGGAGAGAGAGCCAGTGGAGGAGACTGAGCACGGATGGCCTTACGGGCAGGATGAGAAATAGCTATTAGAGCAAAGGATTTTAAGAATAAAGGAGTAATTAGAGTCAAATTATAGAGAGATCAAAGGAAGGGAACATAAGGAAGCACTAGTTTGGGATGCATGATGCCTTGCCAGCTCTGACAAACCACTTGCAGCAGAGTGTAGAGTAAACTCAGATTTGCAAACATTAAAAGTTTTGTTGTAAAAGGAACGGGCAAATGTAAGGAAGAAAGATTGTCAAATACACATTTGTTTTTTCCCCAGCATGGGAGATCTGTGCCTGTTTGAAGGCACAGAGGAAGAAACAAGTGAAGACACACCGAAAAATACTAAGTGCCTTCAGAGGGAGCATGGCCCTGCCAGCACCTTGATCAGAAGTGGGTTCCTGTTCCCACTGGACATGGAACAGGGAGGGATTCTGTGGTTGTCAGTGTTGTCCCTCTGTTCCCAGTTTCTGTTTCTCAGATAGATTACCGGTGCTCCTTTCTTCCCTCCCTCCCTCTTTCCTTCCCTCCCACCCTCCCTCCCTCCCTTCCTTTTTTCCTTCTTTCCTTTCTCTCAGTAAGATCTGTTTATCAAATACTGTTCTAGCAGCTTGGAGTCTGCCATTTCTTTAAAAATTTTCCTAATCTTTGCTTTTATAGTCTAGGCAATATTAAGACAGGGGTTGCATTTGTCTGGAAACATCTTCTGAAGGCTCTGAAATACTTCTGCATTATAATTTAGTGAAAATGTTATTCATATTAGTTGATCTATGTCTCTATCAGTTTATCTTTCTATTTATCTAATACATATTCCATCTATTTCTAAGGAATGATGTGAGGTGGCTGTTATATAATGATTACAAATTATAAATGGATAGTTATGAATAATTATATATTACTCAGAACAGTCTAAAAATGAAAGCTAGAAAATGACAAATTACTCACTTTAGTCATGAAAATGCACAGCAAGAGATTCCAGGATAAAACCCACCTTTGACAAGGGAGAGAATGACTCAGACAGGCTTTGCTCCTGGCTGACTGGATGGGAGCATCTAATTTTACCAGCTGACAATAAGACAGAGCCAGCTGAAGCTTAGGCCAGAAGAGATGAGGTACACCATGTACGCCCATGTGCTTGATTATGACATCAGTGACTTGTTCCAGATTTCAAATACATGGCTATGGAACAAAAGGGTTTTAGCTCATTTTCTCAGCATCTATTCCAGTATTGACATGAAGCAAAAAGCAAAAAAAAAAAAAAAAATTTTTTTTTGCAGTCTAAAATATTAATACAAAATAGATAGCATCAAAGAGGACAGAGGATGAAAAGAGTTTGCACACTAAGCATTCACCAGCGGCCTGCCAGGGAGCATGTGGATTTTTAAATGCCACTTCAGAGCAATAAAAATGAAATGTCCCACCATCTTAAAGGTTTGGGACTTCTAATAGAATAAGCATTTGATTAATGAAACAACATGTACTATAAAGAACAAGGGATCATAAAAAGCTGGGTTTTAACAGCCTGAGTACCTTTTGCAGCTTGAAGTTCTTTATCACCTTGTAAATCACCCCTGGAGAGAAATAACCAAAGTGAGACAAGGCAGACTTCCATTACCAGACTGTCCACCTTGGGACTTTGACTCTAGCTTCTCAACCATATTCTCTGTGCTAACACTCTGTGGTACCTTGCCTTTATGATGAGGAAAGGAGGGCTGGGTCACTGTGGTGGCTCTTCTTTTGGTAAATGTCTCAGAACAAATATGCCCCCCCCAAGGATGTACCTTGCTCCCCCTCGATGTCTCTGTTCTGCAGGCAAGCATGCCTCCACAGGTAGAAATGAACAACCACGGGTATTAACTAGCCCGGACCCCCGAATCTTGTAACTTACAATAGCAAAGATTAATTTCTCCCAGGTTGGTCTGTGGGTTGGCTGCAGTGGAATTCAGGTCTGATCCACGTGCGTTTCATTTCCAGGGCCCAGGTGGAAGAGCATCGGCACAGGGCCACGCTTCTCTCCTGGTGCAGGAAGGAGCCCAGGAAGGTGAGTGAAACCTCGCGAGCTCATTTGGAGCCTCTGCGTGGGCGTGGTATACTTTAAATCTGCTCACATCCCATTGGCCAAAGCAAGTCACGTGGCTAAGCTCAAAGTCAGTGGAGGGAGGAAGTGTATTTTACCCACAGCAAATCCTGGCCAGGATGAGGAGGTAAGGATGAATTGGGATCAACTCATCTCATAGAACATACTGTGGATTCTGCAGGTAGGTTGGTCACGTGGGTACCGAATTAGAGAGCCTGGATCTTCATTGATGATCTCTGCGAGCAAAGTGGGTGTTCTAGAGAGGAGATAGGTGCTTTGCATGTGGTATATCTTATTAAAATGTCAGGAAAGAGCCCTGACTTTCAGAACTTTGACTTGCTTAGTTTGCAGACTTGGCCTCAAGCAAATTCTTGGCAAATTAGCTACTGATACTAGGAGCTGTGCTAAGTGGGTTATACACATGATTTCATTTAGTTCTCACAATAATCATCTGAGGTGTCTGCAATTATCCCCATTTTTCATGTGAAGGAACTGAAGTTTAGAGGCCAAGTTGCACAAAAGGTCATCATGCTAGGAAGTCCAGAGCTGGCGTTTGAATCCATGTCTGTCTGACTGCAAATTACTGTGCCTTGTTGGAAGAATGTTTCAGGCTTAAACTTAGTGAGAAACTGACACCCAAAATATACTTGTAAAGTTTTGTCTCATGTTCATATCCTTTGAATCTCAGCAATTCCACTTCAAGGGATTTATCTTAAGGATGATATATTAGATATAAAAAAAAGCTATTTCAAGAATAAACATTAAAATAAAACTATGGACTTTGATAGTGATGGATTACTGTAGGTTCATGGATTGTTAACAAATAAACCACTGCGGTATGGGATGTTGACAGTAGGGGGTGCTGTGCATATGTGGGGACAGGGGCTAGATGGGAACTCTCTGTACTTTCCACTCAATTTTGCTGTGAGCCCAACAGTGCTCTAAAACATAAAGTTTATTAATAATAAAAAAAAAAGTAGGAGAATGCCATTGTCCACAGAGTGGAAATAAAAGATACTTGTATAAGGATGCTCATGGCAGTGCTATTTATAATGGAGAAAAATTGGAAATAACCTTAAAGGATTAGACATAAGGGATTTGTTAAGTAATTTGATACATCTGTAAGTGGCTATAAAATTACTATTTAGAAGAATATTTAATGGAATTGAAAGTGTGCATGGTGAGGAGACCTTAACAATATGCACAGTGCGACCACAAATTTGTAGGAAGAACACTCAAATATGAGTCACCTTTAGGTGACCCACCTCCACACTCCCACCAATTTTGTCACATGAACATACTTTGGCTTTGTAACTAGAGACTGTACTCTCTCAGCAACACACACTCTCCCCAAATGGCCTTGTAGCCAGACTCAAGCTGGGAAAATCTTACTTTCATCCGTGCCCTGTGAGTACCTTAGAGACCTTCCAGGATAATGCCCTCTCTAGGCCCCAATTTGGGGTCCAGGGGTAATCGGTATACAAAGGGCAGATGGTCTTGTGGAAATTGTACTTGCCCTCAAATGGTGATTGTTACTTGTTCTTTCTTCATAGATTAGACATACTTTATTATTATTATCATTTTTATTGCAGTAAAACACACATAAAACTTATCTTAACAATTTTTAAGTGTACAATTCAGAGGTATGGTATTTAGTACATTCATATTGTACAACCATCACCAGACATACTTTATTTTAAAGCTCATTGTTTATACTGCTTAGAGAAGTAATACATATTCCTCGCAGCAATGTTTAATGTTAAAAATAATCTATATTCCCATCTCTTAGGCATATAATTTTTAAAAATTGAAGTCATATCTTGTGTGTATGGTTATGTACACATACATAGATATACACACACATATAGCTATATACGCACACGATGTTTTGCAGAGATTAGTTACAGTAAATGCATAGTTTTATTGAGGTTTCTACTTCCTTTGCCTCCTGTTTTGGATGAAAACTTAGATGAGACAACAGGAACATAATTCCACATCAGGATACTATGGTACTTAGTGTAACACTTAAAATTGGTTTGGGTTTTAAATAGGAAGAGGGTCTTTTAAAGACAGACACCAATGGCTCTAAAAAAAACACTGGTTTGGGGATTAAGTAGCTAGTGTGTTTATCAAAAAATAACAAAAAATAAAAATAACAAACTAAAACAACAACCAGAACCACAAAATCCAGACCACTACACCTCATTTATGTTTGTGAGGAAGGGGAATATCTTTCTCACTAGTAAATTCTTCTCAAGGCAGAACAGGCAAGAAATAAGAACTATGATTATTGACTATTTGTCAATGGTAAAACCTTCTCCAGAAGGAAAACAGTGCCTCAGACTCTGTAATAATAATTGTATTGCTGAGAGCTAACATTTACTGAGTGTATACTCTGTATATCAAGCATTTTCCTACCCGAAGCATGCTCTGGGGCATTTTGCAGCAACTGCCTTCTGCGTTTTGTTGATTTAATTTATTCATTAAGTTGCTTGAAAACATTGAATTGTTCTAGATCAGGTGTTTCTTTTTCTAATGAAAGAGTATTTTATAGCTTAATTTAATCTATTGGGCTCTTTTTTTAAAAATTTAGCCCATGACCTATTGGATGCTCCTAGAGTCATCTAGTCTTTATTATAACTTTTTCTTATATAAGATGGTAATATCAAGTTTATTTTTACCTCAGGATTCAAGTTGCTTTTAATGAGCAATTTAGGGCACCATTAGAGTGAAAGAAGAATCTAACTCGGGGTGGGTAGATAATAACTGATCTCTAGAATGCTTCCAAACAGCTATTAACTTTTTAATATGTTAAAAGCTTTGCCAAACTAATACAAAGTCACTGCATTTATATAAATATTCTAGAGACTGACCCATTCACAATTCTTGAGGATACAAAACTGTCATCTTATTTAAACCTCTGAAGTTTTGCAAAAATGTTGTCCTATTGTCCAAATCCTATAGATCTATACTTATAAAGTACAGACAAAAGAAGACCAAATGAATTTGACAGAGATTTTGAAATGGGGGTTCTGACAGTCACATTTTATTTTAATCAAAATAAGAGCTATCAAATCCAAACAAATAATGCAATTTTGTTGCTCTTTGCAACAAAGTTGAACAAAGTTCAGAAAATTGTTTGGCAAGGAATCATACAATTTGAGAATAAGAATTGTCCAAGCTACAGATGAGGCACCAGAGGCCCAGAGAGATGAAGTGCTTTGTTGAAAGTCACACAATAGGTGTTGTTCCTTTGACTTCTGACTCTTAGCACATTGCCTTCTGATATTCACTAGAAAGTCATTTGAAGGAGATATTTTGAACTTTTTTGGAAAGATCACTGCTCTCTAATATTCACCCTTATTGAAAATGGCTTATTTGGAAAATCTACATTAACTTTCATAGAAATGAAACTGGGGATCTTCAAAGTTAATGTTCCATACAGAAGTTAACTACATCCTGTGCTCACTTCGCACAGGTAAATCCTCTACAAGTAAATGAAGGTGTGGGAGGAGAAAAGTATTAAGAAAGAACAAGCATTATTCTGCAGAAAAAGTGAGAGTATCTGTTGCTCTTGTGTAAAGTAAAATAGATTTTCTTAGTAACTATATTCACAGCATGAGGAATAGCATAAAAAAAAGCTTCATTTGCTGATGGATAATGGCCCTTCACTAATCCATATGGTCTCAATTCTAACTGATTGTGTACCATATAATCAATGTACAGTATCACTAGCCACCTCACTTTTTAAACTTAGAAAGAAAGTGAAAGTCATGACTTCAGCCCTCATCACTTTTCTCCTCATTTTTCTTGTCTTCGATAAAGTGCACAGCTTCAAAAAAAAAAAAAAGTCCAAAGTGAGTCGCTGAAATCACTGAGTATTTTTCAACTCTCTGGTTTCATCCTCTCAGCAGAGAACACGATAGTGATATGGATGCCACTCATATGTAATGCCCTCTTTTCTCCTGTTATGTAAACATTCCAAAAAGGGAAACAACATTAAAAATTGAACCCAGGAAAGACGCATCGCTATAAATTATGATTTAGCAGCAAAGTCACTGCAGGAGAAAGAGAACCTGTCTTTCTTACCCTGATGGTATTTGTGATAAAATACAGGAGGATGTGGCACTGCTCTCCTTGATAAATTGAGCACTAGAAAAGCCATGAATGTGAAGTTATCTAGCACATGATAAATCTGCGGTAATAAATAAAAATCCGGTAGTCAGAAGAAGTAGGAACTGCATGAACGGAACTTTGCTTCAAACTCTGTCTCTCTAACTTTGGGCAGGATTCCTGGCTCTCTGAGGACTGTATAATTAGGTTCTTTAGTTCATGATTAGTACCACAAAAACCCTTGCTGGGAACGAAAAGTCATGGAGTGTGCAAGTTTCACCTTTAAAAATATGCCCAAAGGATTTGTCAAGATAAATGCGGAGTTAGTTGAAAATTTGTTGTTCCTTCCTAATTAAAAAGGTGGCACAGTCTTCCAATTGACATTCTGAGAGGTGGTTATGTGTAGGCACAAGGTGAATCTTTAAAACATGCTTTCAATTTGCCTCTGCAAAACCTGCTTTGGCCTCCAGGCAACAATGAAGATCATATTTTAAGATAATTTGCAAAATTCTAGAAAGCATCATCAGAAAACTCCAGTTCTCCCCTTCATAAATAAACTTATCAACAAAGATATATTAAACACCCCCAAGACTAGCAGGTCTTAATGTTTTTGTGACAACAAAAGGAGAATTTAAATTCAGTTCAATTTATTATAATACTTTTTGAACAAACTCAAGGATTTAGAATTTTGTTCATAATATTTTCTTATTGTTGAAAGTGTAACTCTCTTGTGATTGAGGTGAGTAGGAGTTAAATTAAGCAATATTCTATTTTGTTATAAGAGGATTTCCAATGCCTAAGTAGGTTGCTAAATGGACAGATCAATACCAAGTGCTTCACCTTTGGCCTCCTGAAGTTTGAGTCAGTAACAGTGGCTGGGTCTGCAGGTAAGGCACACCGGATATGAGGAAAGGGTCGTAAAAGTGCAGCGACTAAGTAGGAGAAATAAAGCACTGGTATGATATTAAAGATAAACTGTTTATATTTGCTTAAAATCTTATTCTGCATCATGTTATTCAGTATGGCTACAGAAAAAAGAAAGTGCTATTTTTCATAGCTTGATGAATTCCAAATGCCCCTCCTATGGGTCTCTTTTACTCCCTCCTCATTTTCCATTGACTTCAATCTTTGGTGATAAACAGCAGCAGAAATGAACACACTTAGTCATTTATTTCCATACGTTTTCCTCCTCACCTTTGCTGATTCTGAGCCTAGGGACTGTGCTTCTTGCCTCAGCTGCAGGATATGCCAGGGTGAAAAAATGTAAGGAAGTTGGTCTCCTTCGATTTAATTTCTAAATATCTGTGATGTTAGGGAACCAGGGAGGACTCCAGTAAGCAAAGAGAAGAAAGGGATTACTTTTCTTTTATCCCCAAGACTAGAAGTTCCTCTGGATGGGGTAGAGTGGGCTGCTGTTAGAATGGTAGCTCTAGAGAGAGAGAGAGAGAGAGCTTTACTTTCTATATCCCAGGCATAGCTCTGCAAATCCTCGGGAAGCTTTGTGAAATCTAAGAGCAGAGAGGACATCCACATGGAGAGAGCTGTGAAGCGGTGATGGAGAGGAGATGGCTGCAGAGTGAGTCCGGGCAGACAGTGTCATAGGCAGAGTCTTGAAGTTTCCCATGATATTGGTGGCACAGAAATGTACGATAAGATCCTGTGTCTCCAACTATGGCACAGAGGTAGCCAAGAGATCCACAAACCAGGCGAAACATGGACAGAAAAGTGTGACCAGTGGTGACAGGCATATATGGATGGGGATGAAGTTCCCCTACATGATGACAAACATCTCATCTGTTGCCGGACTGGATAAATGATATCTAGGACCATCTGCTTCCCCTGTACCATGGTTCCCCGGAACCTAGATATAATTTTAGAAAAGAGGGGGAAGGAAATTGACTGATACTAATTTTCCTCAATTCCAATGGAATTAGAAACTCAAAAAAGAATTTTTAAATAAAAGTAACTCTTCTCCACATTAGTTTGCACAGTGAGGTTTCTGTCCTCTGTATTTTCTGACTTTCAATTAGCAGCTTAATTCCTTAGGGAATACACATATCTGATTGCTTATGTGGGAGGCTTCATGGGACCTTGGAAAGAGGTTAGATAAGGGAAGCAGAAAAGGATATCTAGTCTGTTCTGTTCCTTCTCCTCTCTTGGCCTCAGTTTTCCCACGTGCAAAATGAGGGACCTGGACAGAAGGATCCCAGAGGACCCTTCCAGCTCTGACGATGTGGCTCTGTGAGTCTATACTCTATCTTACTGGACAAATTGTTGGTTAGTACTTCCGGAGTCAGTGTTGCCCCTAAAACACTTACTAGGGGCTTGGCACTCAGGCGGTCAACGAATATTAATTTCTGTCACCCTCCCCCTCAGTAGCATTATCTGATGACTGCTTTCCTAAGATTTAATTCACATGAAGGGCCATTATTTTCTCCTTTCTCTAAGTTTCAAGTGCAGGTCTTATTCTGGAGAAGCCATGCAATGGGCCGATTTGTATTTGTCCGAAGGATCCTCTTCTGCAGTTCTTTCATCTGTGATTGAAAGGCTTCTCTCTGTGCTCTGAACAGGAGTGGTGGTTAAAGGGCTTGGATAGTGGCTAGGAAGGTCTGCTGTCTCACTGGTTGACACATGAAGAGAAAATTAATCGGGGACTCAGAGTGGCACTTTGTGGACCTGAGTTCGTGACCAGGATGAGACAGGGCTTCCTGTAATCCTGTGGAGGTCAGCCAGCCTTCTCTTTATGGTGCCCTTGATTGGGCACTCAGGCCACTGGCCCAGTGTACCATTCCAACAGGAGCTACGAAGTAGTTGAAACTGTCCTCTGTGAGTTCACAGAGGTACAGGGAAATGCCAGATCATCCAGAGACTGAAGAGCTCTCTAAATCCATGTTTGCAAGTGCTCTTGAACGAATGGTGTATCCACAAGGGATGTGGGGTTTTCACTTCTGCTTTGAGTCCAGCTATTTTACTTCAGAGCTGCCTCTGTCTGTATGTCTGAGCCTTTCCTTGTTAGAAGGTTTCAGTCAACTATTCCCCAGGGAGACCCCATTTTTAATAGGGTGTTCCTGGGACTTCCCTGGCGGTCCAGTGGTTAAGACTTCGCACTTCCAATGCAGGGGGTGCGGGTTTGATCCCTGGTCGGGGAACTAAGATCCCACATACCGTGCGGAGCAGCCAAAAATTTTTTTAAAAAATAGGGTGTTCTTTTTATGGATCTGGCTGGGGGGCAATATTTTTTTACGCCTGTCCCAATATCCAATCTCCTCTTGTCTCACCATTCTCCTTACCCCTGGATTTTCCACCTGGTTCTAAAGGCAAAGGCCTTCTCATTGGCCTCTTCAACACTGTATTCTTAGCCCACTTTGTTTAACCCACTGGTCTTTTACCCATGTACACGGTCTCGCCCATGTGCCTAGGCTAGGGTAGATATGGACTCACAGAGATGGTGTTTTGGTTTGGCTCTTTCCTTCTTCGACTCAAAATTCCCCAACTAGGAGCCTCAGTTGGTTTTTCTCAAAGTGTGTTCTGCAGATCACCTGCATCATAATAAATATAAGGTGTTTATCAAATACAAATTTGGAGGATCCCACTTCACGATTCAGAATCTCTGAATCGTGCAGTCCCTAGGATCTGCACTTTAAACAAACACTCTGATGCTTCCTTTGCATATTAAAGTTTAAGAGACACCACTTACTGATCCTCTTCTACTTTTAAATTTCACTGCTAAAAGCTGCCTTAGCTTATTCATACTTCTCTTTCTAGGAGAGCCCTTTATTTTTCATTGCTGGGGGGCAGCTAGGGTCGGTTTACAGAGTAGTTCACATGCCTCACTCACTCCAGTAGGCCCACGCCAGTTAGTAAGCGGGATGACCACACACTTGCACCTTTCTGAGAGGGTGGGCTGTCCCGCAGTGCACGTCGGTCTGGCTGCCTGGTACATTTGCTGGCTAAGTATTTCTTAGTGATGACCTGACTTGCTCCATCTTATCCTGTTCTCTCTAGGCATTTCCTAGTCACACCTCATGACCTGAAGTTGCACTCAGTGAATTCCAATGACATTATTGTTTGAAGTTGCCACGTCAACTCCCTGTGTGACAGCTACTTCAGTCTCCTGCTCTTGCTTGTCCTTGGTACATGTCCCAGCCAGTGAGGCATCTCTGGTTCTGAGCTGGCAGATTTAGAATTCTACAATGTTATTGGGATTAGCCCTTGGACACTGTCAAGCTCAGGGGACCCTGTTGGTAGTCTGGTAAAGCCCTGTCTCAGAAAAACATTTTAAAAAGCATAAGCTGGGCTTCCCTGGTGGAGCAGTGGTTAAGAATCCGCCTGCCAGTGCAGGGGACAAGGGTTCGAGCCCTGGTCTGGGAAGATCCCACATGCCGCAGAGCAACTAAGCCCGTGCGCCACAACTACTGAAGCCCGCGTGCCACAACTACTGAGGCCCGCGCGCCTAGAGCCCATGCTCCACAACAAGAGAAGCCACCGCAATGAGAAGCCTGTGCACTGCAACAAAGAGTAGCCCCCACTCACCGCAACTAGAGAAAGCCCGTGCACAGCAACGAAGACCCAACACAGCCAAAAATAAATAAATCAATCAATAAATTTATATAAAAAACATAAGCTAACATGCATATGATTATAAAATAATTAATTATGTTCAATGTGCTTATCAAAACATTTTTAAGAATGTTGTGACACAATAATATATGTGCCTCTTTACTAATGCATTACATAATAAGAAATAGCTGTGAGTTTGATGATTACTATAAATTTGAAGAGCTGGTGGTCATAAATATTTTGAGATATCTTTAAAAACTGTACTATAATGTGAAACTATCCATAATTTATATTGGAACCAAATCACAAGTATCGCTAATACTATTGTGGTAGACTGCTTATATTCATAATTCGAGGAAGTACTATAAATTTCAGTTAGATTAAAAAAAAAAGATGCATTTTCCCATTTGTGCTGTGGTCCCCTTAAATGAATATTCAGAAACCCCTATCTAGTTTGATTTCCCAATTTTACCAGGAAACAAAGGGCCTGACACGTAAAACAAATTACCAAGATCACAGTTCATAGTGGGCCAAATGGGATTCAATCTTGATCCCCTTAATCCATTTCTCTTTTTTCTATGCTCCACTGCTTCTTTTTCCTGAATTGCAAGATGGACTTTATTTGTGATTCTGCTTTATGATTCTCCCACAGTTCTGTTTTCTTTGTGTTACATTTGATTTTGGCAATTCCATACAATTCTCCTTCTCAGAAGTGCTTTAATTTTATCTGAATCTTAGTGCATTTGGATTTCTCCCAGTTACTTTATTGTTTTTGAAACATTTTCTAGATTGGAGTCCAGTTCATATTGTATTAATCTTTAGATTTTGTTTTACTTAATTTTTTGTACATATAATTTTAACTCTGTAACTAGGCTACATGCTTTTTGAGCTTAGGGAACGGATATTATGTATTTTATTTTTTTGCATCTTTCACAGCCCTTAAAAAGGTGTTTGGCTGCAACTATATGTATACAGTATAGTGGACATCACATCAGTTTTCCACCCAGACAGACCAGAGTATGAATATAGCTTCACTTTTATTTTGGCCCAGTATTAACCCAGCCATACCTTCATTTCCTTACCTAGTAATATCTACCTACACAGAGAGTTGTTTCGTGGGAGACACTGTGCAGCAGGTGGTAGGACAGCATCTGGCACACAGTAGAGGTTTGAAAAGACACATTATTATTTCTCAGTAACTATTTGTTTGATTTGGTTCTTCTTACCTGCTAGTATTCAGGGTGTCTCTCTTGTACTTTTTCTCATGGTAGTCGTAGAAAATTGGAGCTGAGTAAGGTGAAACTTGTGGAGTAGAGCAGCATTGAGCTCACCCATACATTTTAGTAACTATTTATTGTGGATGTGTCATGTCTGTGTGTCTTCTTACTCCTTCAAAAATTGATCCCATCAAACACAGGTCCTGTTTTCTCCTCAGTTTTTACAGCCCTGCTTACTAGTCAGTGAAATTGTTTATAATGCTTTCAAAGGGTCAAGAAGAGGAACCATTGCAAAAGGGGGAGAATTATGCTGATATTTTAGGAGGCTAATATACAGCACTCATTTTTTTCCCTTCTGGAGTTCAGAATATATTGAGACAATATATTGAGAATGGAGACGAAAATTTTAAAATATGTTATATATTTTAAAAATTCTAATCATGTTGGGAAACGACTTTAGCTCTGCTAATACTTCCCCTAATCTGAACTTTGCTCCCCCAAGCAAAACAAAACAAAATACAAAGCTGGAGTGTATCCTCCTGCACGTGCAAACAGGACCTGCCCTGATATATCATCTCTCTCCTGGCTCCACGTCGGAAAAAAAGCAGAGGAAGTTTCTTTGCTGTGCACACTGTTTCTTCTGCCAAACTCAGCAGTGAGACCAGCCACTCCTCGTCACAGAGAAAGGGCTAAATGAAAGAGGCAGAGAAAGGCTCTGCATTCCTCTAGGTGAGTCGTCCTCAAAACGTGGACCATGGGCCACAAGCGTCAGCATCTCCCGGTCATAGTGACAATGCAGATTCTGGTGCCACATCCCAGACCTTCTGCAGTGTTGGCTTAGCAGTCTGTGTTTTAACAAGCCCTGCAGGTAACTCTGATGCAGGTTCCAGTTTGAGGACTACTGTCCTAACTCCGTGGTCCTCAACCCTGGTTACATACTAGCATCTCTTGAGAAGATTTAAAAATTATCCATGTTTGGGGGCTTCCCTGGTGGCGCAGTGGTTGAGAATCTGCCTGCCAATGCAGGGGACACGGGTTCAAGCCCTGGTCTGGGAAGATCCCACATGCCGCGGAGCAACTGGGCCCGTGAGCCACAACTACTGAGCCTGCGCGTCTGGAGCCTGTGCTCCGCAACGGGAGAGGCCACGATAGTGAGAGGCCCGCGCACCGCGATGAAGAGTGGCCCCCGCTTGCCGCAACTAGAGAAAGCCCTCACACAGAAACGAAGACCCAACACAGCCAAAAATAAATAAATAAATAAAAATTAAAAAAAAAAATATTATCCATGTTTGGGCCCCACAGGCAGAAAAAGTTTATAAATCAGGATCCCTTCGGGCAGGGCCGTGAGGACTGGTGTGTTTTGAAAGCGCCTCAGATGATTCTGATATGCGGTCAGGGCCCAGGGCTGCTGCACAGTCTAGCTCATGCCTGTCCACATGGAAACAGGAGTCCTGGGAAGGGCACGAGGAACAAACGCTGGTTGTGACTTTGAACTCTCAGTCCTGCCACTTGGGAGTTTTCTTTCTTTCCATCTCATACTTGGCATTGTGAACATTAGGAGGTCACCTACCATGTAGCTCTTGACCACCTTGTGGGATCTGGTGGCGAAGAGCCTTATGGGGTGGTGGGTTCCTGAGGCACAGGATACTCAATGAGTCGCAGTGGTACCTGTCCAAATACCACGGACACCTCTAAACTTGTCGCTTAAAATGTAGACGACTTTGTTTCATGATTTAGCAAAATCTCAAGTTGGCAGAAACTAGCTAATGTGTTTTAAAATGAATGTTTCTTACATCTTTGAAAGGAATCCCAACTCAAGACTTTTTTAACACCCGAGATTATGCTTCAGAAGGCCAGTAAAAAACCAGAAAAGAAACCGAAAACTCTAAGTCTGTAGGATGACTGTATATTTGGAAGAGCAAAAGTTCTCGTTGGAGATGGTTTCTGTTGACAGTGCACAGAGAGGTCTCCTGAGATCTCTTTAAATGCGTTGTTATATGCACGTTAAATTCCTGGGCAGTTTTTTTGCCCCACAAAAACGTTTTGCAAATCCATTCAGTACTTTGCTTCACATAGAATGGTTAGGGAGGGAGGTCACGTGAGCTAAATAAACATCTCTGTACCTCCCACCATTGCTCTGGAGAACCCCCAGGCAGCTTGTCTGTGCCTTCCACATGGGGTCGCCTCTAGAAGAGCCCTTTCCGATAGAAATATGTGAGCTACAAATGTGGAACTCTATGTAATTTAAGATTTTTCCAGTAGCTACATTAAAACAAGTAAAAAGATCATGTGCAATTAATTTTAATAATATATTTTATTTAACCGAATGCATTGAAAATACTTTTTATTTGAACATGCAGGAGTAATAATTTTATGCTGAAATCAGTATAAAAATTCTCTTTTCTTTGTACCAAATCTTTGAAACCCACTGTGTGTTTTACACCGAAGGCACATGTGAATTTGAACTGGCCATAGTTCAAGAATTCCAGAGCCTCAGTACACTACTGGTTGTTGTATTGGGTAAGGAGTTCTAGAATCTGGTTCAGTCATCAAGTTTGCCTCACATCTTTCTTACAATTTGCTCTCTAGCAATTAACTTAATTCTGAGAAGTAGCTTAGTGTTTCCCCTTGATATGCTTCATATATAATTAAGAGAATATCACCAATAGTTGTTTACATTAGAGTTAAGGAAATCTTTAAAAAATCCTAGTTCCCTTTTGTGCTTCTCATTTATTTTGAAAAATAGCATTTCTGTCATAGTAACTTTGGCAGTGCCTTTTTTCAAAAGGCCTTTGAGCCTGTAGCCAGACAAGGTTGAGATTGCCTGGAAATGCTAACTTTAGAGGAATGTGGGCTGATATTTAAATATACCTAAAACATCAGTAAGCAGTAGTCCAGCAATTCTGCAAACAGGGGCTGGAATGACATCTAATTGTGCAAATAGAGATGAATTGTGCGTGGACAATTTTTACTGTATTTCTTAGGCTACGGTTCCTTCTCTTTGGTCCATGGGACTTAAAATACTGACCAACCAACCACTGCTTGTGTGAAAGATAGCCGAGTATCAACCAGGATGGCTGCAGGAAGGAGTGCAACTGCTAACATTGTGTAATGTATTATGGCAACAAAGATTCAATAATTGTTGATTAATAGGATATTGACTTTTAAAAAAATTTAGACTTGTACCCCATTTAATATGTTTGCAGTTAGTATCTGCTGACCAGAACTACAAACTTCCTTTCACTAATGGTGTTCAGATTATTTTGGAAAATAAGAGGTCAGAATCTTATTTTATTAAATTTGTAGCACACAATTACATATTACGTATGAAAACAGGTATTTTTAACTTGACATAAGAACTAGTAGATTATGTGATCCAAGCTGAAAATATCATAAAGGAATAGTGTAGTATGTCTAGCTGACTTTAATCTTTTTTATTATATAAGTTTCAGGTGTACAGCATTCTAATTTGATATCTGTATACACTACAAAGTGATCTCCACCATAAGTCTAGTTACCATCCATAACCATACAGTTGGCTCCCCTTCACCCATTTGCCCACCCCTCAACCCCCTTCTCCTCTGGTAACCACTAATCTGTTCTCTGTATCTTTGAGTTTGTATTTGCTTTATTTTGTTTGTTTTGGTTTATTAGACTCCACATATGAGTGAAATCATATGGTACTTGTCTTTCTCCATCTGACTTATTTCACTTAGCATAATACTTTCAAGGTCCATCCACGTTGTCACAAATTGCAGGATTTCATTCTTTTTTATGGCTGAGTAGTATTCCACTGTGTTTATATACCACATCTTTTTTATCCATTTACCCATCCATGGACACTTTGGTTGTTTCCATATCTTGGCTATTGTAAATAATAGTGCAATGATGGATGTATATATCTTTTTGAATTAGTGTGTTTGTGTTCTTTGGATAAATACCCGGAATGAGGCTGACTCTTAAGGAGAAATAAGCAAATGCATTGATATCATGAAGAGCTAACTACCAAACCAGGTGTGTCCTCCTGGTATGCTTTGTTTAAATCTTCACATCCATTTTGACAGTTGATAATGGTGTTATCATGGACTTTTTCAGTTTCAGTATACTGAATGGAGTCGGGGAATAAACTAACTGTATTTCATGCATTCTAAGCTACACATTTTTTCCCGCTTACATCTTAGTTTTTTTGAAATTAGGATGTATCTTACAATTGATTATAGCTCAATATTAATTGCAGTTAATATTTCTTTGAATTGCATAAAATAATGATGTATCTTACTATCTTTGGTGTACTAGATTAGATGAAATGCAATTACATAGAACACATTGTGTGGCGTACTTTGTGCTAGACTCTATGCTAAGCATATTCTAGAACTCTTATTTTATCTTCACTATAAGCCTCTTAAACAGATTGGAAAATGGAAGTGGAGAAAAGTGACATAACTCACCTATTTTCATACATTTAAAAAATTGTGGAATCCAGATCTCTGATGGCAGATGCTTCATGTTGAGTGTCTTCAGATATCTGTGCTCTCCTGCCTCCGTGTGTTTGAACCAAATTCTCTTTATGCTTGAAACATCTTTTCACCCTCCTTCTCCACCTCCTAATTCCCCTTGAAATTTGGATAGATTCCACCTTCTTACGGAAGCCATCACTACATATCTGAATTAGAAGCCATGTTTCCACCGCACCCTGTTCTTATCTCTAAATCAGCAGTCCCTAACATTTTTGCCACCAGGGACCGGGGAGGGGGGTGGCGAATGGTTTCGGGATGATTCAAGCTCATTACATTTATTGTGCACTTTATTTCTATTATTATTACATTGTAACATATAATGAAATAATTATACAACTCACCATAATGCTGACAGGAGACGGAGCTCAGGCAATAATGCGAGCAATGGGAAGCAGATGTAAATACAGATGAAGCTTCGCTTTCTCACGCGCCACTCACCTCCTGCCGTGCAGCCCGGTTCCTAACAAGCTGCGGACTCCTACGCAATCCTGTATGCTTTAACACCTGGCAGAGGGTTTGGTGTGGAGTAGACCTTAAGGATATATTTGTTGACTGATTTAAGGTTATTACAGCAGTAGCTGGCTGTTTTGGTTCATCCATGCTCTTCTTTTTTTTCAGTTTCTGCCATTTTTCTTGAGTTTCTAAGTATTTCAGTCCCTGTTCCTATTAAGCCACTCTTTGAAGTTCTTGAAATCCTTATCAAATATCATGATCCAAATTGAATTGTGCTCCTCTGTCCTCTGGCAATTTCCATGTAAGAAATACATAGAAACATACATAACCTTGGATATTTCCATACTTCCACAAAACGCCCTTTTATGGCTAAATAATACACGACTTCATTTTCAAATTCCTTATTGGAAATTTTTACATGATCAAAGACTACTTGATATAATCAAGTTGTATTTAACTGCTTGGCTTCATATTTGATTTTCTTCTTTTGTATTTATTACCAGCTTCTCAGAAGAAAAGCAAAACATTCTTTTAGGCTATTACCAAAACATAGATAATTTAAAAGTGAACTTCAGGTTTGTGAGTCCTAATATAAGGCTTGTTGGCTCAGGGCAAAAATCAGTGAAAGACTGCTTAATTCTGGAGATGTGTAAAAGTGTTCATTTGTTCCAATTTTTAAAAGAGTAGGACTATAAAACATAATTCAACAAATAGACTTGAATTTTATATTATATAAAGCATGGTGAAAAGAATGGAGGAAAGGAAAAGAGAAGAGAAAATGGCAAAGGAAATGGAGAGAAAGAGAAAAGAAGAGAAGAAAAAGAAAGAGGAATAAGTGAGGACAGATGAATAGAGAGAGACAAAAAGTCAGAGAAGGAGAGATGCAGGAAAATAAAGTGCAAGATGATTGATTGGTCAGTATATCAAGTGTGAGGAAATGGCCTCTGGTGTTGACTTGGCCCCTGGCCTTCAGTCTATTACATATATTCCCACTATGCTTTGAAATGATTAACTCTTTGGCCCATATTCACAGATAATTCACTGCTCTTCATTCTTTAACTTTCAGAGATGCTGCACTAAATGGGATGTCATAATAATCCCACAGAGTATAAATTAGTCATAAGCAGCAGTGTCAGTGATGAGAGAAACATTAATTTGAGGTCCAAATGAAATCAAAGAAAGGGTTAGGTCTACCTATGTACATAAGGTTTCCTATTCTGACTTAATTTTTTAAAATGAAGCTTCAAGAATAACTGCAGCTGACTTGCAGTCTGTGGCCTCCACAGATTCCAGACAGGTTTCATCTGTGCTTTTTCTTCCAAAGTTTATTAGCACATGTGTATTTGAAACTGGTTCTTTCATTTTTTTTTTTTTAACATCTTTATTGGAGTATAATTGCTTTACAGTGGTGTGTTAGTTTCTGCTTTATAACAAGGTGAATCAGGTACACATATACATACATCCCCATATCTCCTCCCTCTTGTGTCTCCCTCCCATCGTCCCTATCCCACCCCTCTAGGTGGTCACAAAGCACCCAGCTGATCTCCCTGTGCTATGTGGCTGCTTCCCACTGTATTACAGTGAACACATACATTCATGGATTGTGGGCACACCAAAGCAAGATATTAACGCTGGTAATGTTTGTGGAAAGAAATATTAAATGTCACACCTAAATATTATGAAGGAGCAGGACTAGGTATGTAATTCGCAAGGCCCAATGACAAATGAAAAAGTGAAGCAGCTTGTTAAAAAAATACTAAGAATTTCAAGACAGTGACAGTTAGGCCAAGTGTTGGGCTCTGTGTGACTATACATGTCACACACACATGAAGCCAGCCCTGTGAAGGTCTATAGGAAATAAAACCCAATTTCAAGTGCAAAGAACAAAAACAAAACAAAACAAACAGTACCACTCAGGTTTTTCAGTTGTCCAGGATTAGAGAACCTAGTATTTCTTCCAAAGAATAATACATTGGTTTGAAAAGAGCGATTACTCTATGTTATATACCATTGGTCTAATTAGATTTGATATACTTAATTCTATCAATTATGAAAAGTCAGTGGTTGAAGTCTTAGACTTTAAAAAAAAGTGGGTATCGTAATGACAAGTATTGAGCTTTGTATTTGGAGAAATGTTGAAGTAATATTTCACTGCTGATTGAATATGCTCTGGCTTTTTGAGCATCTTGAATTGGTTGCATTACTTTTATACTTCTGTTTTTGTATACTACCAAAGTGAATACAAAATCTTAAAACCTTAAGCTTAAGTTAAATACTGTAGCTAAGACAATTAACTTGAACATATAAAACTAAGCTTCTTGAAATATCTCAGATGAAAAATATTTGCTTTAGGGGAGCTGAATAATTTTCTGGGAACACATCTTTTCTTTGTTTGACTTTAAAAAGAGTATTCATATATGGATTAATATGCCATAAAATTTTGATTTAAAATCTCTAAAAGCCAGGGTAAGACTGTCTACAAAACTGTCAAGATGCATTTTGGGCTGTCTGCGTCCTTCCATTTTTTTTCTTTTCTTTCAAAGAATTTAAATGCAATTGGGATTATAAAAATCGCATTAAGATTGAAAGACTGTAGGATGAGTTTCACCTGGGGTGCTTGTTAAAAAATGCAATTTCTGGGGTTTCATTCCAGATCTGCTCAATGAGACTCTGCAGGCGGTTGCCTAGAATCTGCATTTTTTACGCTTTCCAGATGTTTCTTATGCACACTAAAGTTTGAAAACCACTGCCCTCAAGTTTTAACTGCCATTAAAAAGAACTTTTAATGGATACAGCCATAATTTCATATTATTGATTAAATAGAATCTGCTTTTAATATATAATCACTAAAATACATAGCTGTATGCACTGAAATATACAGATGTGTTGCCTTGCTGAAGAGAAGGGAAGTCAACCTCTGACTGCATCATGTTTGAAGTTCAGCTGTGAAATTTGATGACTTTTGGCTAAATCTAAAAGCCAGGCAAAATGTGTGTCTGTATTCCCCATCCCTCCCATCTGACACTATTTCACTGTCTTGAGGTTATTCTTTATGCAGGAATGGTTTATCCCTGCTCCCTGAATTTCTATAGAAAGACATGGGTTACAAAGTCAAGAGCTGCAGACTTTTCTAGGCTTCTCATCCAAACAGTCAGTGACATAGAGCTGGATCAGGCAGAGCTCACCACTGATTTAATTTCATCTTTCCAGGGAGGATTAAAAATATTGTTCTCACCCCAGTTAGAATGCTGCTGCTAAGATTCAGTATGTCAGAAGCTTTTTCATTTTCCCAGGGCCAGTGCTGGCTAGGATGATAAGTGACAATGCTGCAGTATTTGCATTATCTTCCTTAGCTTGCACATTTTTCAACATGTCAGAGAAGAAGAGGTGATATGAGGGAAAACTCATAGAGAACGTAAGAAGGGCTCCTGGCCCATGCTCTGAAGGATTGGAAACAGAGCTGAACCTGCCCGCAGGAATGAGTAAAGCCTTTTATTGTATACTACCTGCACCTCACCTCCATGTGATTTTTATATACTCCCAGCGATGCCACCACTCTGCCTTGAAATTGGAGGCCTCAGTTATGAATTTTATAATAGTATCCAAAAATGGGGCTTCACTTAGTGTGTGCCTAATTTAAAGATAATTAATATTGATCATGTCATGTTTGTAAAAACACTATACTCGTCGAAGTGTTTGCAGACACATCTTTTCCTTTAATTCTTGCCAAAATCCTGTTAGGTTTGCAAATCAGCTACTATTATCCATATCATGGAAGAGGAAATAGAGGCTCAGAAGCTAATAATTAGTGGAGTCAGCATTGGGCCCCCAAATTTTGAACTTTAAGATAAAAAATAAATCATATCTCTGGAAAGAAAATAGTTGTACATTGTACATCTGGTTTCGTAAAAAAAAGTGTGGTCTTTTATTGCTGCCTTAGATCACACTATCAGTGTGCTGTTAGCTACATTCGGCTCTGAGGATTAAGACCGTGTCATTCCTTCCCACTCTAAGGGCTATGGGTGATATTCTTCCAGAATTTAAAATGTGTTTTGGTTATGAGTGTGTCCTGAGGGTGCAACATTCATTGTTCTCCTTTGTGACAGAATACATGATCAGAATTTTAATAGCCATTATGCTCCAAGATGCAAAATGATATGCTCTTAGATTTTTAAAAGTCCTATCTGCTGATCTGATTGGCTAGTATTCCAATCCTCGTCTGTTTATACCTCTGCAACCAGTGGATTTTCCAACAGACCTGAGTACTTTTTCCTGTCCAGAGCATAAAGTAATGACAATGTAGGATGCTGTGGTCAGAACTTATTAGGCATTAAAATTTGAATACCTCATGCTTGTGACAAAGATGATAATAGGAGTTGAAAATGCCACAATATGAATCTATTTTCACGACAAAGATTGTAATGAGAATGGGAAAAGCAGCAGAGTGAACCCATTCTCATTATGTTCTGAAACCAAATTTCCTGCCTTCAGCATGAATTGTAATGTCAGGGCTCCTTAATCAATAATGTTCCATTTGAGGGAATATCACATCTAGCGAAAATGTAAATTCCACTTCTGAGCACCTATCCTGTAGGAGAATCTGTTTCCTTATTCAATTAACCAAATTGGGATTAAAAAACCCCTATTTTAGAAGCCACATTATAGAAGATAAATGTATGTCTGTGTGTTTGTGTGTGTATTGTAATTGTCACTAATTAAAAATGAACTGATTTAGTACATTTGAAGCAAAGAAGTGTTCACATTGCCTTCCTTTTATTGCAGTATTTACAAAAGACCTGGACTATTTGCTCTCTGACCAAATTCTTTTGCTGTGTGATCATAATGCTTCCAGCTGTGATTAGAGGGAAAGAGTTTATAAGTATTAAAACAAAAAATATTTTGTTAGCTCTGTTGTTGTTGTTAAGACTGCCTCAGGTATTTTATATTTTTCTTTTCCTTCTTGAAAAGGATTTACTACTATTAATAGCGGCTTACATTGCTCCAAGCAATAGTAAGGCATATTACCTTATTTATTTTACTTTCATTGTGATTTGAGAAGTAGACCAACCAAATGTGCTACTAAGTTAGTTGGTGTCCTTTTGAAGCTACCAGTATGGCTATGTTTTCCAATTACAAATGTGATGAAATATAAAAAAGCAACCAATGACACCCAACAGGCAATGCCAAACCAAAGGCAATTCTGTCTGTACCGCAACTTCAGAAGCTGGCTCCTTGCCGCACCTTCTGGGAAGATAATGCAGTTCGGAGCAGAGCCCTCTTTGAAGTTCCTTGGACATGATGACAGTGAAGGGCTGCAAAGTGAGATCATCGGTATCTCAGCTACTGCAGATCCTGATGTCCTGAGAGGAATATTTAATCCAAGCGTGGCTAAGAAAGCTACATCTTAATTGGCAGTTTTAGAAATCCCATCTCATGCATGATGCCTTTTCTGACATGTTTTCCAAAACTGGGATATCTCTACTGACCAATTTCCATGGCTTCCTCTTTTCAGACTGTTCTTAAATGAATGCACACTCCCAGTGTATCCTTACTAAAAGTCAGTTAATGTATGTATTCATTCATAGTACATGCAGCTGTCTCTATAACTTCTGTGTAAGTATTTATTGAGGAGAAAAGTCATGGGGGGCAGATAATTGGAGCATGGGAGAGATAACTGGTGCTGGTTTGTTAAGTCAGAGTGTGAGGAAGAGGAATAGGGCTTTGAGCACAGGATGAGTAAGACAGCACGTGTGTGCTGAAGAGAGAAGTGTGGACCGAGTGGGAAGAAAGGGTTGGTTTAGGGTGCTGACATTTACATAAATTGCACAGACATGGGGAAGGTGATGACAGAAGGTGGGAGGAGTGTGATATTTGGGTGGAAAATAACACTTAGAAATTGGCTCATCTCCTAGCTATAGAGGAGGGTACTCCCTTTGCCACATTATTAGGAAGTCACAGGGGAAAATGGATCTTGAGCAATCCTGTTCATATGGTGTGATTTTGTGATTTTTCCTGAGTGTTGATCTCCAGAGTTCTAAAAGCCAAGAGAGACAGAGGTCACAGTGGAATCAGTATTTCTATTACAGATAAGAAAATCTCATAAGGAGGGCCTACATAGATTAATTTGTGTACAACCAAACCTAGACTTGAGAATCTTTTGAAGATAATACTAGGATTATATCCCCAATTTAATTTTAAGCTTCTTTCTTTATTTCATTTTGCTTTATATTTGCTCTCTCCTCTTTTATCCCTCCTTGAAATAAAATTAGACAATAGTATGTTATAAATGTAGAATCAGGGGATATTAAGAAATCATCTTTTCAACTGCTATCATTTAGAGTGAAATCAAATGATTAGATAGTTACTTTGTTAGTTACTGGCAAAATTGTTTTAGAACCCTCCAATCATGATGATTAATCTATACACTGTCTGTTGAATCCTATAAATGGCTTGATTTTATTCAGTGGGAGGAAGACAAAGAGAAAAAAAAGCGCTAGGCAGAAAATTGTCTCCTACATTGATAAATTTATATTCAATTCATACTGATTGATATTCAATTAACATAAAAACAATAACTTGATCAATTTATCTTGGTAGTATTAAAAAATCTTGTTATTCTATTCATTCAATTTCCAGTCCTAGTTTGAAGGTAGACAAAGAGCATTTTCTTCCTTTTTAAAAAATATTTGAGTATAATAACTTTCAAGGTCCTAAGTTTATTGGCATAATTTAGTGGAAATATTTATGCTCCAAAGCATTCATTTTTCTTCCTAAGCTTTGTGGTTTCCAATTTCTCAACTACTGGGTGGCTTTTAGTTTACATGGCAGAACAGAATCTTCTCAACTTTTAAATTCTCTTAATAAACTATTCAGTGGAGAACTGAGCCAAAGCCAAGGTTTGAGTAAACCAAGGACATAATCTCATCCTTATTCGTGTCTTTGTGGGTGTTGAAATGTAGTTACTCCTATATGTATTTATCTAAGTATCTAAGTATCTAAGTATCTAAGGTCAAACATAACTTTTCTTCTTTTTTTTGACTAATTTGTTTCAAAAGTGCAAATAACAGTTAAAACAATAGCTTCCTGTACGTAACACTAATACCACTGGAACATCTCAAGATTGTATTACATGCTCCTTCCTCCTCCTCCTCCTCTCCCTCCACCCCCCACCCACTAAACATTATCTGAAAAAGAAGTTTGGGAAGAGAGATATTAGATTAAATGTTGTTAACTTTTCACCAAAATATATCACCAAATTGGTATTTCTGAATTGACTTGAAAAGATGTTAATAGATTTAAATGCAAAATTCTGTATTCCATTGGTGTGAAACTGTTGGACAGAGTATGGAATTGTGAAGCAATTTCAGAGTTAACCTCAAGGGGCTGTTCCAGGCCACAGTTTCGTTTCTGGAGGCTGCACCCACTGGACCTCTGTTCTCAGGGCGCTGAAAAGCTGCGAAGTCTTGGATCACCACTGTAAGTCTCTCTTTCTTCTGTGGACATTCAAAGCTGAACTGTTTAGATCTAGGTGTGTTAGAGCTACCTACCCTTCAAGCAAATGCTAATTCTTAAGAGCCCTAGAATTTCCTTATTACTTAGGTAGTTGCTGAGGAAGACAACTGTCCCCAGGTTTGGTGGTAGCCGACTGAGGGTCACTAAGCTTATCTCAGCCCAGGGCACCTCAGTCTAGAGGATGGATGATGTGAATTCCACCATCCTCTTTCTTCCTCTCTAATACCAGTCAAACTTCATGGCATTGGGCTGGGTAGTCTCTAATTTACCATGTAGTATTTACAAAGATTAACCTGAAATTATTTTGTAGTCAATGACACGAAGGTCGTGTAAGTTAGTATTTACAGTTTTACAGACTGATAAAAAGTGCATGGTAGAATATGATTTGGGGCAGGAGTCTAGTTGATGTTCTGCCTGTCTGTTGCATGGCATGATATGCTTTCAAGCTGGAATGATCCTTGAATTTCAAGACTTCATCTTAAAGATGAGAAAATAAGAATTAGAAGTTTAGGAAGAGTAGGTGGCTTGCATGACTATTTCATGGCAGAAACGGTATTCAACCCCAAGCTGATTTATCGGAGGTCCTATGTCAGATGAAAGTCTTTTTGATAACTCAAAAAATATGAAGACTCCAATTGCGATGAAGATTTGATTACTACTTTGAAATGTATACCACTTTAGCAGGGATGCTCTAAAGGAGCTATATATGCCGTCCTGCTACCTTAGACTCAAGTGGATTGTGTTCAGAATAGCTACATTTCTTCCAGAAGCCAATTTTGTTTGGAGCATAATACTGGCCATGGTTCCATCCAGTTTCGAAGCATGCTGATTGTAGGTAGCTATATTTATTATAACAGTTGAAAGGAGAACACCAGAAAAATAAAAGTCTCCCATAAGTAGGACACTATTTCATCTGATTTAGAATTGTGGAAGTTGAAAGCAAAAATAATGGAAAGCTTCCTCTAACCTTCCTTTAAAAAGTCCTAGGAAAGAATGAGTTCTTTTTTCAATGATTTCTAAGTAATGACTCTATATTTGCATGTAATTTTGGAACATATATGAATATTCCAAGTATGATGTCCCTCTTTTTGGCCAGCATCACATTTTATTCCTTTTACTTTCTTGCCTCTTCCCATTAAAGTAAGTGAAAAGAAGACCTGTACATTATTTCATGCTTGTACCAAAATACATGCACTTTTTTTCTTTTTCCAAGACAGTATATTGTTATATAGGAGTGAGCGTGGTGCAGAAAGTGGGAAGAAAAAAACCCAATCTTTGTTTATTTGTCTGCTGCTTTTGACTTTAGTGAGATGTGAAATCACTCTCAAATTTTAGTGTTCAGAAACATCATCTGGGCCTTGTTAAAAGCATACTCCTAGATCTGGCTTTCAAAGATCTGTTCTTCCTGGAAATGCCCTGCCTGATAATGCCTGTGGCTCCTGGACATTTTAAAGAACACTGTCTAAGAGTTGGAGTGCCCTTAGAAAGGAGGAATGTTGCTGGACTTTCCCAGTCATAGCGCTCTCAGTGACTCGGAATTTCATATTTTTCCTTTTTTTTTTTTTCTGACATTAAATCTTTGTGGTTGAATCTTTAAAAGCTGACTGGAAAAAATGCAAATATATTGAGCATTCACATGTTAAAGGAGAAGACTCCTTGGCAACACAGGAGGAGATCCAGAATTCAAGGTTATTTCTTTCTATTCTGTTAACTGTTGAGGATACATGATTGCTTCTGGCAGTGCTGAACAAGGAGAAATACTCTAGTCCTCCTTTCTTTCTGCTCCCCGGTCTCTTGCCTGGGTTTCCCATTTGCTGAACGCAGTCAGAAGCCAGAAGCTTCTGAGCCAGCTGAGCCCCGGAAAGACAGGTGGCAGGAGTCACATGCTGGGATACAGAGCAGAGCAAGGAAAGAGAGAGGCACAAAGTGAATCCCAGGGCAAACAGGCCAGGACCTGATAGAGAATCAGGGCCAGCACATTATCTAGGGTAAATGCGTGAGCGGGAAAAACAAACCCCCAGGGATCTAAAAGTTCATGTCCATCCAAAGTAGTAGAGTCTGGGCATTGTTCTGAGAGAGCTGAGGACCACCCACCAGGACTCTTTCCGTTGTGGGAATCTAAGATTCTCAGAAGAAAAGGAACTTTGTCACTGGGTGGCCTCATTTCACCTGAGCAGCTAAATAAGCATTTTTGAGTAGAAATACCTCAGCTCACATATCAAGCAGAGACGATGCCTCAGCAGTGCTGTGCCTGGCACGCCCTACCCACTCCTCTGTCTCCAGTTCCTGTCTGGGGTCTATTTGGAATGTCTGATATCTCTCACTGCCAACATGATTGGAATGTAGCAGAAAGCTGTGATTGGATCCTGTGGAAAAGTTAAAAAAAAAAAAAAAAGCAGCCAACAATTACGTTGACTGTGCAAGAATAAAAAATTAGGGCAGATGTGCCTTGGTGACTATTTATTTTCTATGGAGTAATAAACTCAGTTCGTGTTTTCAGACTGCCGTCTGGACAATAAGGTAGTAAATTTGTACTTAGGTGATGACTAAAGAACTTGGGCTATTTCTTTCAAAGTACAAAGCTCTGTAAGGGCCAGCATGAAATGAAATTTGTGATGTATGCATGAAACGAACTAAGTGACTGTTATAAAAGTCATAGTCTGCATGAGGCTCCATAAATTCACACCACGGAGAGTTGTCTAAAGGGATTTGCATTTCTCCTTCACATGGACTTGAAAGGCTTCTTAATCGGCAGCAGCAAGTCCAGAGGCCCAAGCCGGAGCAGACAGGCTGCGTGGTACAAACACCTGGCCACCCACTTTTCCAGAAACCCTGAGGACTTTTGATGTGGCAACTAGGAACTGCCCACATAACATTTTCTTAGAGTGAACTTGGTTATGACTTCATTTCTTGCTTAACAAATTCTTGTGTTTCAGAAAGGTGTAACCTTTTCCTTTTGCTTCCTGACTGAGGATACCTGCGAGGTATTCCAGCTAACTTTTGTACATCCATCATTATTTTTTTGTCAGCCTTGTTTTAAAAAATCTACATATTGCTTCCCCTGTTCAATCCATCAGTTTACACTTGAAAAGGTCATGTTTCTCTGATCAGGAAACTTTGGAGGAATCCTTTGCTATGATTTATCTTATGTTACATGCCCTGATAGAGATCCTTAGGAAGTAAGGCCCATTAGTTCCTTGTAAGGTCATTCCCCGGATGTCCAGTGCAAAATGAGTACCGATGGTGTGTGCTTGAGTTTGAAGTACTCTCTTGGATGATTTAAAGGGAGTCAAGGGAATGATAGTTTTTTATGCAGTGACTTGTATGGATCAGACAAGTGAATGTACAGGAGAAATTCTCCTCTTATAGGTGCTAGAATGTCAATGATAGCTCTTATGTTCAAATCTGCCCCTCCAATATTTAAAGATATAAAGATAAGCATGCCTCCGAATATTTAATATTTTATTATCTTCATAGTCTCTGGTTGTTTTAAAAACCTATTGGTATGTTACAAGCAAATATTTGCCCTTTCCCCACTAAACTTCTTCAGGATGTTAATCATTACTGACATGACAAAGCAAGTCTAAATTTTTTTTTAATCACAGTATTTGAAAATAATAGTCAGTGAATTTCAGAGCAATTATATATGTACAATATTCAACCCTGGACTATTTTTGGTGGAAAGGCCAGGCAGTTTGGGGCGAAAAGCCAAATATGAAGTCAAATAGTTTGTTTTCACGTCTGGGAAGACATTTTGAGGGAGACCTGTTTTGGTTATATGATTTGTCTGTGGTAAGAACAAAATCCGATATTATATACAAAACATTTATGGCACCCATTCAGTTGTAAAATCTCATTATTTTCCCCATTCTATAACCTCAACCATCTAAAATATGTCAAGTGTATATTTTTGGTTCCCTCTAAATATATTCTTACCTCAAATGTTAATTTCAGCCAAGAACATTTACTCAGGAAATACTTATTGTATATCTCTGATGTATAATATAAAATCCTAGGTTGATTGCTGAGAATGTAACAGTGAACAAGATAGAAAGTCCTCCTCTCAGAGTCCCCAAGTACAGTGGGTCTCCTGGCATTAAATTCTGCTCATAGGACAGAGACACTTAGCTGACTGTAGAGAAGCTTATTAAGGGGTAGAAGATAATTGTATAAAATCAAGTTCAGGTGTATGTGGTACACCTGAGCACATTCCTGCTCTGGCTTTGGTCTTGAGTGGTTTCTTCAGTTGCATAGGTAGATGTGTCGTGCTCCCCCAACACTCTCTCCCCAAGGCTGTCTTTAAACGAGGTGTGAAGTTGTGAAGCTGTTTAGCACTTGGCTTGATCACGAGTCTATAGTAAGGGTTCCAACATAAGGACTGAAATTAGAACCTGGGTCTTACTATTGGGGCTAAAAACAACAGTGTTAATAAGCCACATAAATTACACTGAAGGACTGGAGAAAGAAGTGGAAGGAAATTGGATTGCCAGATCACTAGACCTGATAAGGGCTTTTTGGCTCCATGTGGTCAGTGTCTTTGCGATGCTTATGTGGTCCTCCCTCATGCTTGGAAACATGGTTGCCCCTCTTTACTATGCAGACCAGCATCTATATGTCTTTAGTTATTATCTTTTATATTTGTAGTTTCTGGGTTAGTGTTGCTCCCTTAGCCATGAGAGTAACTGAAGGGAATATCAGAATCTGTTAATAAATGATGCTTAGAGCTTGTTATTTTCAAAATATATTTTTAAAATTATTTAATTATAAGGATATTTTGCTGGAAAGTTTTCAGAAATATGATTTGGTCCTATGACTGATGGGAGGGAAATTTGTTCTTAACTGTTCTCAGACAATTACAATGTATGTTTTTTATTTGTGCTTGGTGAACTAAATATAAGGGGAAGAAGTGTTTTATTATCTAATAATTTAAATAATTTGAATTAGGTTTTGAAATAGCCTTAGTAGTATCACCTTGGTTTATTTGATGATTCTGATTACCCTTCTCTGAAGGAAAGAATCTGACTTTCTGTCTTCATTTCCAGCCCCCCTCTCTCTTCCTTGAGAGTCACATGGTGTCGTAGAATGAGAATTGGAATAGTGTTTGCAACCTTGTATTTTAGTCTAACCTCTAAACTTACTCACTGAAAATCTATAAATCTCTTTGATTTAAATCTCACCATTGGTACAGTGGAGGTTAGAGTACAAACTCATGCAACTCACAAAGTCTCAAATGGGAGAATTGATATAAAAAGATTTATACACCAGTCCCTCCCATCACGAAACTTCCACAAGCCTCTTAGATAGCCTCATCGACCAGAGGGCAGGCAGGAGAAGCAAGAAGAACTACAGTCCTGCAGCCTGTGGAACAAAAACCACATTCACAGAAAGATAGACAAGATGAAAAGGCAGGGGGCTATGTACCAGATGAAGGAATAAGATAAAACCCCAGAAAAACAACTAAATGAAGTGGAGATAGGCAACCTTCCAGAAAAAGAATTCAGAATAATGATAGTAAAGATGATCCAGGACCTCAGGAAAAGAATGGAGGCAAAGATCAAGAAGATGCAAGAAATATTTAACAAAGATCTAGAAGAATTAAAGAACAAACAAACAGAGGTGAACAATACAATAACTGAAATGAAAACTACACTAGAAGGAATCAATAGCAGAATAACTGAGTCAGAAGAACGGATAAGTCACCTGGAAGACAGAATGGTGGAATTCACTCCTGCGGAACAGAATAAAGAAAAAAGAATGAAAAGAAATGAAGACAGCCTAAGAGACCTCTGCAACAACATTAAATGCAACAACATTCACATTATAGGGGTCCCAGAAGGAGAAGAGAGAAAGGACATGAGAAAATATTTGAAGAGATTATAGTCGAAAACTTCCCTAACAAGGGAAAGGAAATAGCTACCCAAGTCCAGGAAGTGCAGAGAGTCCCATACAGGATAAACCCAAGGAGAAACATGCCAAGACACATAGTAATCAAACTGACAAAAATTAAAGGCAAAGAAAAATTATTGAAAGCAGCAAGGGAAAAATGACAAATAACATACACGGGAACTCCCATAAGGTTAACAGCTGATTTCTCAGCAGAAGCTCTACAAGTCAGAAGGGAGTGGCATGATATACTCAAAGTGATGAAAGGGAAGAACCTACAACCAAGATTACTCTACCTGGCAAGGATCTCATTCAGATTTGATGGTGAAATCAAAAGCTTTACAGACAGGCAAAAGCTAAGAGAATTCAGCACCACTAAACCAAGTCTACAACAAATGCTAAAGGAAGTTCTCAAAGGGGGAAACACAAGAGAAGAAAAGGACCTACAAAAACAAACCCAAAACAATTAAGAAAATGGTCATAAGAACATACATATTGATAATAACCTTAAACGTGAATGGATTAAATGCTCTAACCAAAAGACACAGGTTGTCTGAATGGATACAAAAGCAAGACCCATCCAGATGCTGTCTAAAAGAGACCCACTTCAGACCTAGGGACACATACAGACTGAAAGTGAGGGGATGGAAAACGACATTCCATGCAAATGGAAATCAAAAGAAAGCTGGAGTAGCAATACTCATATCAGATAAAATAGACTTTAAAATAAACAATGTTACAAGAGACAAGGAAGGACACTACATAATGATCAAGGGGTTAATCCAAGAAGAAGGTATAACACTTATAAATATATATGCACCCAACATAGGAGCACCTCAATACATAAGGCAACTGTTAACAGCTATAAAAGAGGAAATCGACGGTAACACAATAATAGTGGGGGACTTTCACCTCACTTACCCCAATGGACAGATCATCCAAACAGAAAATTAACAAGGAAACAGAAGCATTAAATGACACAAGAGACCAGATAGATTTAATTGATATTTATAGGACATTCCATCCAAAAACAGCAGATTACACTTTCTTCTCAAGTGCGCACAGAACATTCTCCAGGATAGATCACATCTTGGCTCACAAATCAAGCCTCAGTAAATTTAAGAAAATTGAAATCATATCAAGCATCTTTTCTGACCACAACGCTATGAGATCAGAAATGAATTACAGGGAAAAATAGGTAAAAAACACAAACATATGGAGGCTAAACAAAACGTTACTAAATAACCAAGAGATCACTGTAGAAATCAAAGAGGAAATCAAAAAATACCTAGAGGCAAATGACAATGAAAACACGACGACCCAAAGCCTATGGGATGCAGTGAAAGCAGTTCTAAGAGGGAAGTTTATAGCTATACAAGCCTACCTCAAGAAACAAGAAACATCTCAATAAACAATCTAACCTTGCACCTAAAGGAACTAGAGAAAGAAGAGCAAACAAAACCCAAAGTTAGCAGAAGGAAAGAAATCATAAAGATCAGAGCAGAAATAAATGAAATAGAAACAAAGAAAACAGTAGCAAAGATCAATAAAACTAAAAGCTGGTTCTTTGAGAAGATAAACAAAATTGATAAACCATTAGCCAGACTCATCAAGAAAAAGAGGGAGAGGACTCAAATCAATAAAATTAGAAATGAAAAAGGAGAAGGTACAACAGACACCGCAGAAATACAGAGCATCCTAAGAGGCTACTACAAGCAACTCTATGCCAATAAAATGGACAACCTGGAAGAAATGGACAAATTCTTAGAAAGGTATAACCTTCCAAGACTGAACCAGGAAGAATAGAAAATATGAACAGACCAGTCACAAGTAATGAAATTTAAACTGTGATTAAAAATCTTCCAACAAACAAAAGTCCAGGACCAGAAGACTTGACAGGTAAATTCTATCAAACCTTTAAAGACAAGCCAACACCCATCCTTCTCAAACTCTTCCAAAAAATTGCAGAGGAAGGAACACTCCCAAACTCATTCTATGAGGCCACCATCACCCTAATACCAAAACCAGACAAAGATACTACAAAAAAAGAAAATTGTAGACCAATATCACTGATGAATATAGATGCAAAAATCTTCAACAAAATACTAGCAAACAGAATCCAACAACACATTAAAAGGATCAGACACCATGATCAAGTGGGATTTATCCCAGAGATGCAAGGATTCTTCAATATACGCAAAACAATCAATGTGATACACCATATTAACAAATTGAAGAAGAAAAACCATATGATCATCTCAATAGATGCAGAAAAAGCTTTTGACAAAATTCAACACCCATTTATGATAAAAACTCTCCAGAAAGTGGGCATAGAGGGAACCTAGTTCAACATAACAAAGGCCATGTACAACAAACCCACAGCAAACATCATTCTCAATGGTGAAAAACTGAAAGCATTTCCTCTAAGATCAGGAACAAGACAAGGATGTCCACTCTCAACACTATTATTCAACATAGTTTTGGAAGTCCTAGCCACGGCAATCAGAGAAGAAAAAGAAATAAAAGGAATACAAATTGGAAAAGAAGAAGTAAAACTGTCACTGTTTGCAGATGACATGATACTATACATAGAAAATCCTAAAAATGCCACCAGAAAACTACTAGAGCTAATCAATGAATTTGGTAAAGTTGCAGGATACAAAATTAATGCACAGAAATCTCTTGCATTCCTATACACTAGTGATGAAAAATCTGAAAGAGAATTTAAGGAAACACTCACATTTACCACTGCAGCAAAAAGAGCAAAATACCTAGGGATAAACCTACCTAGGGAGACAAAAGACCTGTATGCAGAAAACTATTAAGACACTGATGAAAGAAATTGAAGATGATACCAACAGGTGGAGAGATATACCATGTTCTTGGATTGGAAGAATCAATATTGTAAAAATGACTGTACTACCCAAAGCAATCTACAGATTCAATGCAATCCCTATGAAATTACCAATGGCATTTTTACAGAACTAGAACAAAAAGTCTTAAAATTTGTATGGAGACACAAAAGACCCTCAATAGCCAAAGCAGTCTTGAGGGAAAAAAATGGAGCTGGAGGAATCAGACTTCAGACTATACTGCAAAGCTACAGTAATCAAGACGATATGGTACTGGCACAAAAACAGAAATATAGATCAGTGGAACAAGATAGAAAGCCCAGAGATAAACCCGCGCACCTATGGTCAACTAATCTATGACAAAGCAGGCAAGGATATACAATGGAGAAAAGACAGTCTCTTCAATAAGTGGTGCTGGGGAAACTGGACAGCTACATGTAAAAGAATGCAATTAGAACACTCCCTAACACCATACACAAAAATAAACTCAAAATGGATTAGAGACCTAAATGTAAGACTGGACACTATAAAACTCTTTGAGGAAAACACAGGAAGAACACTCTTTGACATAAATCACAGCAAGATCTTCTTTGATCCACCTCCTAGAGTAATGGAAGTAAAAACAGAAATAAACAAATTGGACCTAATGAAATTCAAGCTTTTGCACAGCAAAGGAAACCATAAACAAGATGAAAAGGCAACCCTCACAATGGGAGAAAATATTTGCAAATGAATCAACGGACAAAGGATTAATCTCCAAAATATATAAACAGCTCATGCAGCTCAGTATTAAAAAAACAAACAACCCAATCCAAAAATGGGCAGAAGACCTAAATAGACCTTTCTCCAAAGAGGACATACAGATGGCCAAGAAGCACATGAAAAGCTGCTCAACATCACTAATCATTAGAGAAATGCAAATCAAAACTACAATGAGGTATCACCTCACTCCTGTTAGAATGGGCATCATCATAAAATCTACAAACAACAAGTGCTGGAGAGGGTGTGGAGAAAAGGGAACCCTCTTGCACTGTTGGTGGGAATGTAAATTGATACAGCCACTATGGAGAACAATATGGAAGTTCCTTAAAAAACTAAAAATAGAATTACTGTATGGCCCAGCAATCCCACTCCTGGGGATATACCCAGAGGAAACCATAATTCAAAAAGACACATGCACCCCAATGTTCATGGCAGCACTATTTACAACAGCCAGGTCATGGAAGCAACCTAAATGCCCATCAACAGACGAATGGATAAAGAAGATGTGGTACATATATAAAATGGAATATTACTCAGCCATTAAAAGGAACGAAATTGGGTCTTTTGTAGAGATGTGGATGGATCTAGACTGTCATACAGAGTGAAGTAAGTCAGAAAGAGAAGAGCAAATATCGTATATTGACGCTTATATGTGGAACCTAGAAAAATGGTACAGATGAACCGGTCTTCAAGGCAGAAATTGAGACACAGATGTAGAGAACAAACGTATGGACACCAAGGGGGGAAAGCGGCGGGGGGTGGGGGTGGAGGTGGGATTAAATGGGCGGTTGGGATTGACATGTACACACTGATGTTTATAAAGTGGATGACTAATAAGAACCTGCTGTATAAAAAAATAAATAAAATAAAATTTTAAAAATAACATAGTAGAAAATAATTAACATATAATGAATAAAGGGCATATGGAAATAACCACTAGATTATACTGCTTCTAACACTTACCTTTTCACACTATCTTACCCCTACCCTCCTTCAGTCTTTCACCCTGTCATGTTGATTCTGACTTAAGCATTTCATTGAATGCAAACTCCTTTCCACCCTATTTATCACTCATCTGCACTACTGCAAGCTACACCTCTTAAAATCAGCGCCTCCAAGTTACAGTCAAATCAGGGTTCACTTCTTGCTATTCCTTCTCCCTTCCAGGCACCCTTAAGCACACATGCTTTTCCTTAGATACATTATTGCTTCTGCTCAAAAGCCCTCTCTCCTTTAAAAAAAAAAAAAAAAGATTTATAAAACTGCAGAGTATTATATATTTGTAAGATATTATAATTACTAGACTCTGGCCTAATACGAGGTAATTCATACATGTGGAAAAATATCCATATGGTGCAAAAAAGTGCATAACGCAAGTCTTCTGTGCCTGCTGTTTCACAGTTTTTCAGTTTCCCGATTTCACTTCCCAGAGGCACCTGCTCTTCCTAGTGAGTTCTAGAGAACTTCTGGGGACCCTGACATAGCAAGAGATTTTTTAAAGCACTTTTAATAGACTAGGGCCTACTGCGTAGGAAAATACACTTTTGTATTCAGTAGGTCCTAGTTTTCAGTGTGTGATATTGCTCAGGATTTAAGGAATACAGCTGAATCATTTTTCCTGTTTCAAATAGAATAGTATAAAGCCGCATGCTGTTAGCTTGCTGAACCGGTGTGTTTCGCAGATATGTGTTGAAGTTCATGGAGTACCACCTAAAGGGATGGAAATAATGCTACACAGGAATATGGCCTTTCAGCAAGACACACAATTTCACATCACATGTTATTACTTGTAAAAGCCGTTGCTCCCCTTTCTCATCTCTAGCTCACTGGATGACAGCTCTGGCAGAAACAAATAGCAGGTGGGGTGACATGTATTTGTGGATTTTAGGTTATAGCTTGGCTTTAACATATTGCCATGTCTCTTTTTCCAGACTTGCTTTCCTTTCAGGGGCTCAACACCTCTTTTTAACATAATAATTAGATTCAAGACCCTCAATTTAGTCAAGATGTAGTCACGGGTCAGTGTACTCCTATTATCACAGCTGGGGCTGCAATCCCACGTTGCCTGTTCCAGAACAGCAAGTGTATTCATCTCAGCTGTGCCATCCTGGGCAATGTCAAACACTCCTCACATTCTTTCCCAAGGAGCCAGTCTCTTAGGTTTCTTTGTTTTTTATTATTTCAGGCCCATGAGGGATGTGTCAAATGTCTCCCAGATCTTTTACCCTTTAATTTGTCCATATTTGCCTTAGAGGCCAGTTCCAACTGGATATGATGCTAACTGCTGAAAAATAGTTGGAATATGACTAGGGACCAGGATTAGGGGCACGAAGAGGGGAAATTTGAAAGGGCAGCATAATCAGCCAGTTTTCACTGCCCATAGGTAACAGTCAATCGCATTCACCATTACTACTCATAAAATTCTACCTCAAACAATGAAGAAAGCATCTCTCTGAAACATTTGTCTCCTAAGGCTGACAGAGACACTTGCTAGGGATTTTGACTGTCGAAAACTAGTTCATCTTAGGAAAAAAATTGTCTTGCTGATGAGTAGTCAAAGAAAAGGAAAATCAGGTATACTTTCAACACAGATAACAGGGAATTAAAAAATCTATAGACCCTCAGATGAACTTAGAAATCTTACGGTTGCAGGTGTTGGCTCGAGATGACGTTTTACTAAGGTATTATGTCCCCTTTCTTGAGAATCAACATTCTGAAATAATCATATGGTAAGAGGATTCCCAGTAGAGAAACTTACAGCAGTATGAGCACAAAATAGGGTTGAGAGCCTAAGGTCTTGAGTGAAACTATGAATAATTTTTATGTTTATGAAAACCAATAAAATAGCACAGTGATTGCAAAAACATTTCACACATATTAAATTAATGGGTACAGTATGATTCACTTCCATTTGTTATCCAATAATCGCTAGAGGATTCTCGGACTCTCCTTCTGTAGTTTCAAAAACATGACTGGAATTAATTTTGCTTAGATACAGACGTGATGTACATTGAATTAAATTTTTTCTCTCTAGTTGGTTATTCATTGCCATGGTGATTCCATAACTCTGAGATGATGACTTCTCCCCTGTCTACCTGTCTGGCACCAACTTGGCTTCAGAGACTTAAGATAACTTGGACTTTATTTTTTTTTTTTAACTTCGGTGTTTATTTATTTATGGCTGTGTTGGGTCTTCGTTTCTGCGCGAGGGCTCTCTCTAGTTGCGGCGAGCGGGGGCCACTCTTGATGGCGGTGCGCGGGCCTCTCACCATCGCGGCCTCTCCCGTTGCGGAGCACAGGCTCCAGACGCGCAGGCTCAGTAGTTGTGGCCCACGGGCCCAGTCGCTCCGCGGCATGTGGGAGGGATCTTCCCAGACCGGGGCTCGGACCCGTGTCCCCTGCATCGGCAGGCGGATTCTCAACCACTGCGCCACCAGGGAAGCCCAACCGGGGCTTTTGAGATGAATAACGTTGGTCCAATTGAGTAGCTATTTCTCAAGCATCTCCTCTAATAGATAGGGTTTTGTTGCTTTGGTTCCGCTGTAATGACTTCTGGCCCTCCTGCTCACAGCTACTGGTGTGCTGTTTTAAGGGGCAGGATTATCGTGCTCCAGCATTATTTTGCCTTCTTCAAAGCTGTATTCCTGATGCCTTTAATCTTTCTTTCTCACCCTCATCCATTCACTGCTAACTCCCCTTTTTTCTTCCCAACCTCATCTGGTTTCTTAGCTTTAACATTATCTCAATCAGAGTGACCAACATTGTGATACTGCTACATTGCATAAATGGATAAAACGTCTGCTCAAGCTTACTAAGGATTTGCGGGAAAGAAATGGGAATAATGATAAAACGTATCTTTTCTGTAGTGCTTACCCTCTGAAAGAGATACATCATCCCCGTTAGCTCTTTCAACAATCCAGTGTGGTAGATGACATTTTCATCTTGGTTTTAAAGAGAAGCTAGGTAACTTACCAGGGTAACACAGATAATAAGTGGGCAGCTAGGACCCAAGAACCCGTACCTTGGTCACACTGCTATAATGTTCTCACTGGCCGCCGTACGGAGGAATATCACATAGTGGGGGATATACGTATGGATTGTTTGGTCTGTAAATAACTGCTATGAACTGTGCTGTGTTGAATGATCTTGCACATCGTATTTCAGCCAGATTACATAATACTCTAATAATTTGTTTAGAATTGTCTGATTTTGTTATTTAAGACTCAGTTTTGATTATTTTCGTATTGGGGTATAATATACATACAGAAGAGTACGTAAAATGGCAGCTTCATAGATCTTCACGTGTGTACAAAACAAGTAACCACCACCTAGATCGAGATGTAGAACAATTCCCGTACCACTATCAGGTCTCTTCCCAGCCAATAGCTCTCTCTCCGAGGTAATTACCATTCTGAATTCAATCATCATCAGTTAGTTTCGCCAGATCTTGAACATGACATAAATGGAATCATAGAGTATGTGTTCTATAGTGCCTGGCTTCTTTCATGCAACATATAGTTTGTGAACCATCGGGGTTGTGTGAAATACTAGTTAGTTCTATTATATTCTACGGTTTAAGGAACCATCACTTATTTATCTATTCTCCTGTCAACAGACATTTGTGTTGATTTGGTTTTTGGCTATTATGAATGAAGCTGCTATAAACATTTTCATAGATGTTTTTCTTTTGGTGGACGTATGCATTCACTTTTCTTGCGTATATGGCCAGGAATGAGATTCCTGTAGGTCATAGCGTAGGTGTGTGTTTAGCTTTAGCTTTAGATGTATAGCCAACGATTTTCCAAAGTGGTCAAACCAAGTATGGTCCCATCAAGAACACATTAGAGTTTCTGTTGTTTTATATTTGCAATCACACTTGGCATCAACAGACCTTTTCATTTTAGGCATTCTGGTGGGTGTGTAGTGGCCCATTGAGGCTTTAATTTGCATTTCCCTTATGAGTAATGAAATGACTTCTTTTTGTATACTTATTGACCATTTAATTTTTTTTTTTTTTTTTTTTTTTTTGCTTAAGCAGATATTAAATGCTCAAGTTCTTTGCACATTTAAAAATTTGAGTTGTCTTTCTTATTGATTTGTAGTAGTTCTTTATATATTCTAGATATGAATTCTTTTTCAGGTATATGTATTGTATATATCTTCTCCAAGTCTGTGGCTAACCTTTTCTCTCTTTTAATGCCTTGTGTGAATAGAAGTTCTTAATTTTAATGCAGTCCATTTTATTAATTTTTATGTGTTTTTTGTAGGAACAAATTTAAGAAATTTTGGCCTACCCCAAGGTCGTGAATATCTTTTCCCTATGTTTTTCTTCTACAACAGATTTTCCCAAACTTCCTTGGTTTATGGAGCCTTTAATATGTTAGTAATTTTTTAAGAGAGCCACTAGGTCAAAAGAAATACCTAACGATTCTGCTTATTCAGTAGGTAGGTCCAAATAACTTAATAAGGATTTATGTCCCAAATCACAGTATATGTGTGAAAAATAATATAACTAAAAGAAAAATAATATTTCTATTTTATTCTGAAACAACCACAATTACTTACTAATGGGATGTATGCCTATTGCCCTGCACAGTGCCTCAAATCTTGGAAACTTATTGGACACCAAAACCTTCACACTCTGTCCATGTTAATTTCCCCACAGTACTTGCTTATTATAACAGCTACCGCTGAGCACTTAATTTTGCAGAGATTGCATGGAATGAAATGTAGCACAATGTTAACACTGAGCTGGTAGCCTGTGAAGGGTCTGATAGGAGCTTGTATTGCTATGTTCCTCTCAACAACGTAAACCATCCTATGGTACCCTTTGCGTTTGCTGCAGCACCCCCAAGGCACCTTGACAAACAGCTTAATTCTAGAATATTGTTTATTGTTTAAGGTTTCACATTTAGGTTTATAATCCATCTCAAATTAATGTTTGTGCACAGTGTGAGATGGGTACCCCGGTTCTTTTTTATCCCTGTTCTTCTTTAAGATTGCCCTATTCTTGGTCCTTTGCATTTACGTGTACATTTTAGGATTTGTTTGTGATATTCCACTGAAGAAACTCCTCTTCTTTCCAGTGAGGTTAGACCTGTCTGTTACTATTGTGGTTCAGAGTATACGTCTGGGGAAAGGAAGGGGAATTTCAGTTGTTTTTTCATACATTCCCTTTCTCTCCGTTTTGGTGATAGCTCCCCTCCTTCACTGTGTTTAAGGGCAATGTAGGGAGGAGGAAAATGGAAAATATTTTAATTAACCAAGAAGGATGCAGACTTCTTGTGGGTTGGTTGTTGCTGTTCATCATTTCTCAGTGAATGTTGGTTGGCCTTTGGGACATCTGGGTAGAAGGTACCTAAATGCTGGTTCTCTCACTGAGACTCTTCAGAGGCCACTTTGGGAGGAGGACCTCCCCACTGAGTAGCTCAAGACTGACCTTTTCTGTGTTCCCCTCCCCCTCTACATATTCTGCCTCTCTGTCTTCTTCACCTCTTCCCCACACACCACTGTCATCTTCTTGGTGCTAGAATCCTTTATCTAAAGGGACATCTTGAGTGGAATGTTGGCAAGAATCCTCAAATGCAGCTACTTTGTGTGGCTCTATTTTACTCATAGAGTACTTACATTGTCCTGTCATCTCCATCTACTCTCAGGTTCTCTTTTCCCAAGTGTGGTAACACAGAGGATGACTGGCAAATACACTGGCTAAATGACCTGTAGCCAGAGAATGAAATGCCAGTTTCCTCTTCTTGCACACATCACTATCTTTACAGTTGATTCTTGGAGTCTCCATCTTTGTGGTTGAAGAAAGTGAAGAGTTTCTCCACAAGCAGTTTATTCTAATGATTCTTCTAGCTACAAGTTCATGTCTTCATCTTTATTGACTATGCAGTGGTGGTGGTTGTTGGGGCCATTCTGAATTGGCACTTCTCAGTGAATTGGGCAAATTGTTGGCAGAATTTGAACTCTGAATGTGTAGTGATTAGTGGCTTTGATTTTCAGTTTTAGGTCTTAGCTATAATTTCCCCCCTAAAGAAAAACAGCAACAACAACAAATAATAATAATTCCATGACCTCTTTTTAGGCTAGTTTTTGTTCTAAAATCTAAAAGAACGAAAGACTTTTCTTAAACTTGTCTCTAAAACCTGCTAATCTATTTTTAATAAGAATGAATTCTTTCTTTCCAGCTTTGGCACATGATTAGTTACTAATGAGACCAAGATATTCAAATTCAACAAATATTTAGAAACACTTTTTACTGTGAGTTCAGCACCATTCCATCTTTCAAGTCTGTACATTAATACATCTGATTTAATCCAGATAAAATTTAGAAATTAGGCATTATTTGAGTTTTAACTGAAGAAAAACAAATGCTGAGAATATTGTTGTTCAAGAGGCCCAGTTAGTTTGCTACTGAAATAGCCATCCCCCAAAAGTAAGTAATTTTTCATGAAAACAACTAGGAGGATGTTAGGTGTGCATCCATCTGGAAAAGCAACTCTCAAACAGATGAACTATTGATGCATCAATTGTCATCTTCTTATACAAAAGAAAGCATATTACATCTTGAAAGTCTGAGGTGATTGAACTTCAACCAAAAGTGATTTTTTAATTGGATGAGCTAGAAACTACCTGGACACTACCATTATGAGGTCAGCAGTAGATCAATAATTCACTTTCAAGTTCCTGGAATTACTCAATTGTTTCTTTGATCTAGAGAAACAGAGAGGTAGTATTTGAGATAGAGAAAAAAGACAGGACAAAAGCACTACATTTACTTCATTTAGCTATTGACTTCCAAACATTAGGAGAAATTTCCAAACATGTGTATTTCTTGTGACTTGATTGTATTAAAACTTGCAGGTGTGTGGAGAATCTGACAATATGAAAAATTTCAAAGTCAAAGTTAAAGAAACAAAACCATAGTTTCCTTGGATGTTCAGAAAAGTGCAAAGCAACCTTTCCTTTCAACTAAAGTTCTTCTTTCTTTCTTTCTTTCTTTCTTTCTTTCTTTCTTTCTTTCTTTCTTTCTTTCTTTCTTTCTTTCCTTTTTTTTTAGAGTAGCACCCAACATTTTTATTAGAGGTTCCAGTGCTTCCTCCCAGATTGTTTGGTGCTTTTTAAATGATTTGGTTTTTATTTGACTATTTCATCCAATTATAACTTAGTGATTGTGGCACAGATTGACATATACTTTATTCTGTTGGAGAATCTCATTAGAATTTTTACCTTTTTGTTTTAATTTCATATAAGTTATAAAAACCCTACTCAACCTGATTTGAATCTGATTTGAAATGTAATCAGTTGAGGCCTACCACTTCTTCGTTAAGATGTTGGAACATTTGTGTTTATATTCATCTCACTGTATAATTAATTTGGTTTTGCTCTTTGATGCAAATCTGAGTTGTGGTTTATTCATATGATAAAGGCACTGGAATAAATCACCACCTTCATATTATCACATAGAGCCGATGGTCCATATCATTGAAATTTACAAGGTAAGTCAAAGCCATTTTTCAGATACTAAACCAAAGCTGGTGAAGGGTCTTTCCGCAGGAATTGGAGAGAAAAGTACAAATTACCCCAATGAAGTTTTCTTTAACTTTTGTTGTTTCTTAATTTGATGACTTGAAGATAATGCTAACCTATCCTGACTCTAGACTTCCTTTTTTTAAAATAGATTACCTTAAACTGTGTTTTAAATTAAATATAATGTTTATCTGTCTATACTGTAGATTATTTGGGTCAGCATGGTTAGTAGCCGTGATAATTAGAACACTTGTATAAGGAGGTTTCAAATGTGTGTTCTTGCTTCACCCTTTTGGTTAGAAAGTCCTTTAGAGTTTCATGTATGGGAGACCCTTACCACTTTTATGGAATATTTTTTTCTCCAAAGGACTAATTTAAATGATTTAGAAATTATGTGCGGAGACTCATCATTACTCTTAATGACTGAACAGAGGGCATTCAATTGAAGAAATATCGAAAGTATTAATCAGGAGTCCAAATACAAAACCGTCTTATGGAACTTTGATTTTACTTCCAAAATGAAGGGCAGATTCCTCATCCCATGAAGAAACAAAGATTTGTGAATCCAGATGTGTTTTCTATGGAATTATTTCTTCTTATCCACTTAATCCCATGAATTAAAATTTTTAAAAAGATTTTCCAGTTTTATTGAGATACAGTTGACATGTAACATTGTGTAAGTTTAAAGTGTACAAGGTGGTGATTTGATATATGCATATTTTTTCTGAAATGATTACCACAATAAAATTAGTTAACACATCTATCATCTCACATAGCTACCATTTTTTGGGGGGGTGGTGAGAACTTTTAAGATCTACTCTCTTAGCAACTTTTAAGAATACAATATAGTATTGTTATTGTATCGTTAACTATAGTTATAATGCTGTATATTAGATTCCCCAGAACTTACTCATCTTATAGCTGGAAGTTTGTGCCATTTGACCAACTTTACCGCTCCCTGCCCCTGGCAACCACCAATCTATTCTCTGTTTCTATGAGTTTGATGTTTTTAGATTCCACATATAAGTGAGATCGTACAGTAGTTGTCTTTCTATGTCTGACTTATTTCACTTAGCATAATGCCCTCAAGTTTCATCCTTGTTGTCGCAAATGGCAGGATTGCCTTCTTCTTATGGCTGAATAATATTCATTGTCTGCACTGTATATATATATATATATATATATATATATATATACACCACATTTTCATTATCCATTCATCCGCTGATGGACACTTAGGTTGTTTCTGTGTCTTGGCTACTGTAAATAATGCTGCAGTGAACAAGGGGGTACAGATAATCTGTTCAAGATAGTGATTTCGTTTTATTCAGATATAGCAATATATTTAGAAGTAGAAATGCTTGGTCATATGGTAATTCTATTTTTAATTGTTTGAGGAGTCCTCATACTGTTTCCCCTAGTGGCTGCACCAATCTACATTTCCACCAACAAGAGTTCCCTTTCTTCCACATGCTTGGTAGCGTTTGTTATCTCATGTCTTTTTGATAACAACTTTTCTAACAGGTGTGATTTGCATTTCCCTTTGTATTGAGCACCTTTTTCAATGTACCTGTTAGCCATTTGTATATCTTCTTTAGAGAGACAGAGAGAAAGTAAACAATAAAGAAATGATGGGGTAAAATGTTAATAATGTGTAAATCTTGTTACAGGTGCTTGGGTGTCCTTTGTACTATTTTTATTCTTACGGTATTTCTTTTTTTTTAATTAAAAAAGAATTTATTGACTCATGTAATTGATAAGTCCAGGGATAAACTTTAAATATGACCCTAGGTAAAATATCACTAGTAATTTTTGTCTCTCTTCTGATTCTGCTTTTCTCTGAGTTGACTTCACTCTGAGTTAGTCTTACCAGAGAGGGAGTGACAATAAGGTCTTGCAGCATTTAAGTTTGAAATGATTTCCAAGTAAAAAAGAAATAAGTTTCTGAACTGGAACTCTTAAGGTTTTATTAAAATACCTGGGAACAAATTTGAAACCTTTTAAGATACCTAAAAATTAGTTTCCATTTAAGAAACATACATGTCTTGAATTATTTGTACCATTCAGCTGTATTTTTACAGTATAAAGTAAATAGTTGGTAACTATTTAGGCAGAGTACTTTCATCAGGGAAGAAAAGCTGTGATGGAAGGGACAGACCGAGGGCATGGAGTTCATGGGAGAAAGCTCAGGTTACTGAGCAGGAACTGGGCTTTGATTTTACCCTGACCCAATTCTGAACTCTGGCAAACAAAAACTCAACCACAGGTCTGAACCTTCATGAACCTTCATGTTCTGAAGCTCTTCAATTGTTATGTAAGCTTTCAGCAAACCAAAGATTAATCTGCAATCTTTGAGGACGTGAGTTATTCTCAATTTCAAGAAAATAAAACTTTTCTCTTCCATGGGAGTTTGTGGGATTTGCCTGACAATTTAGTTCTGTGTGGCATCTAAGTTCTTCCATAAGCATAACAAAACACACAGCAAAACAAATTAAAAACCTCTAATATTTACCCATTATTTCAAATAGTTTATTCATACCTTTATACATATAAAACCCCCCAACACTTCACTTGTATTTTTTGTTCCTTGGTGAGCTGCCATTTTCTTCTAAGATGCTTATGAGTGGAAAGTAGATCAGAATGCTATATAATAATCGTCTGAAAGTTTATAACTGAACTGGCCCCAGTCCCCGCTCTTCATCCCTACATTTGTAATCTCACATTTATACAAGCTTTCAAGTGGATTTCAAAGATAATTCAAAAATTCTACTTGAGCAGTAAAATTTGCCAAATTGTATATTCCTTTCTATAATTTTCCTTTATGTTAGGCTTTGAGAACAAAAATGTCCATATGTGGTTTATAGATTCCCTTGGAAGGCAAAGCAAGGAGGAAGGAACTAGAAAGGAGAGGCAGAGTAAATGAATGTTTTTTTCCTGGTCTGAGTCTGATTTTGATTATTGGATACTTCACGGCATCATAATTTTGGTTTTCCTGGATATAAAATATTAGGATATATAGGTACTCTAGAGATCATCTAGACCTACACCTTCAGAAAATGAAGAAGTTAGGAACTACGTGGGAAATTAAGAATAAGCTAGTTGACTGAAGTCACACACCAACTGATATTGTAGCCAGCACTGAACACTGACTCTGTCGTAGATGCTATAGCACCAGAAGTTGTAGTTTGAAGAAATTTCCCTTATGTCACGACTGCTCTATTTTCCTTTCCTTTTGCTTGCCCAGTGATAGAGACTGGGGAAATGGGACAGCAGAACTAGTTTGCTAGAACTCAAATGGCAGAGAGACAACACATCTTGTAGGGCTGAGAGAACCTGTCAAATCAAATAATGGTAGAGATAGAAAGTACCTTAGAGATCACCTATTCCAACTCTGCACTTTTCAGGCTAAAAACAAGCAAAAAACCTCACAATAACAAATAATTAAGGTCCAGAAAATTTTAACTGGTTGATCAAAATCCCCTAGTTAGCAAAATGACTGTGGGCAAATCAGTTACCCTTTCTGAGTCTCAGATTGCTCATTTGTTAAAAAGATACATAGGGGCTATTGGAAAGATTTAAGATCATGTTTATAAAATACCTAATATAGTTAGTGCTTGACATGTACGAAGCACCCAGTGAATGTGGTCTTTTATTGTTAAAATTATGCCTTAAGTTTTAAACTCATTAATAATCATTATATTTATCATTGGCCCAGTTGAAAGCAGAAAGGGGAAAGCTTCTTAGCACCTGAACTCTTCTCAGAACTGTGGAAATCCTGGATCCAGAGCCTTGTCATACATGGTGAGATCTAGTCTCATTTAAAGTAATGATCAAAGTTCTGCATGGTTCATGCTGAGAGGTAGTTTTTTTTTCCTCCCATGTGCCCCTTACTTTCGTTTTGCTCAGCTTTACAACATTTGCTCTATTTATACGAATGTATTCAACAGGCAGATTGTTCCTTGCCTGAGAATTCTTCCCTTGAATGCAAATAACAGTTCTTAATCTCTCACAGCTGGTTCAAGAAGTATGCCTTATGAATCACCTAGAGGAGATAGAAAAAAGGATAAAGAGAAGAAAAACAAATGCAGAACATTATACAACCCTTGAGCAGCCCATTAGCTATTTAACTTATGCAAAATGCATTGCATGAAGAACTGTGTTAGATGGAAGCCACAAGACTTTCTCTTGGGCTATCGAAAGACAAGGTCAGACCTTTGATGCTTTAAAAATGCAGAAAGGCTATGATCAGTTGAGATTACCATGCCAATCTTGGGAAACAAACTTGGGTCAAAAAAAATCTTCTTGAAACCGTAAATGCTCTGTATAGATCTAAACCCTTAGATAGATAAGTGTTCCCATGCCTAGGAGGAGACCAGCTGCTGAGGGTGAGCAAATCGTGAAAGAGCCTTTTTTATCAAATGCAAAGTCAGCAAGAAATTCTGTGTGTCTGCATATATTTCAAAGGGTAACTATGTTGGCACATGTCTCTCCTCTCCCAGTGAGGTCTGAATGTGGAAAGAAGTAAGTTATAAGGGAGAGAAAAAGGTTGGTTTTCATACCGCGTAAAGTGTTTCGAGAAGACAGTAATACCGAGAAGAGGAAGTTGGAGAGAGACAGGACTCAGGCGGCACAGACTATTTAAAGCTGTGGGGTTGAGAGGAAATGATTCCATTCACTCCTCCCTTCCTTCCTTCCTTCCCTTCTTCCTTCAGCAAATATTTATCTTAATCCTGTTCCTCTCCCGATTAAAATCCTTCAGTGGTTTCCTTTTTTACCTAGAGTGTAAAACAGATTTCTCCCCCCGACCGTCATGGATACAATGATATGATCCCTGCCTACTTTGCCAACTCCACCCTCTAGTTCTGCTGTTCAGGCACAGTTTTCCTTTCTGAACTGAACCCTTTTCCCTGTGGGAAACACTGCACCCCACCACACCTCCATCACACCCCACCCCGTCCCTATCACACACACACACACACACACACACACACACACTTTTCCAGTGGCCGGTGGCTTCTCATCTTTCTGGTCTCAGCTTAAATCTCAGCTAGTCGGAGAGACCTCCTCCGACCACCCTATCCAAGGCAGTTATCCTCTGCCCCAATATTTGTCTCTATCTCAGAGCTTTATTTGTTCCTTCACAGCTCTCATTACCACGTGTAGCTCTTTTATTTGTTGGTGTGTTTGTTGTGTGCTTCTACCTCTAGACATACACCCCAGGAGAGCGACATGTCCGCTTTGTTCTTTGCTGCGGTTGTGTTAGCTGCTCCCCTCACAGTGCCTGGCACTGAATAGGTGCTCAGTAATGAATGGACAACGAAGGTTGCAGAGGCTGGGATGATGAGTGATGGTGGAAGAGGCTACTCAGTGAAATCTCCTTAGTCTAAGAAGCAGCCTGTGGCTTTCATTCCTAAGCTTCTTCAGGGACGGAGGCGCTCTGGTGGAGCAGCCTCCAGCAGCAGGGCGGAGTGGGGACCGGAGTCAGGCAAACCACAGTGTAGCAGGGTCCCTAAACCCTCGGAAGAGGTTGCCGCTGGATCCTGATTTGCACGTCTGAGTGTTCGTGAGGACGTGCTTTGCTAACGTGGGTTCTATTGTCATAAGTTGCCTGTTGGCCAAAGGCCCTTGCAGATTATTCTCTTTGTACTGGAAGGAAGCATCAGAGAGTACTGGTGCTCTTAGACAGGGCAGTATGTTGAAGTGTGGATATTCTGGTCCTGGTCCCTGGCACCTCACTGAGCCAAGGCTAGTGCCTGGGTCACCGTCAACACCCCTCCGGACAGCAGTCACAGCAATGTGCCAGCAGAGGTGCGGAGTTCCCTGACTTCCAGTGACTGGGTCTTCCAAGAATCCTATTTACAGCCCTCTGGGGTGCATTAGGGAAGTGTGCTGAATACCAGGATGTCCCTTCTCTCTCCTCCCTCCACAGATCCTTTCATCCTGCCCTAATGGAACCATACTTCCCTCAGCAGGTCTTCCTCTCCTGCTCCTCAGGCTGTTACATCCCTAGGTTATGACATGGTTGAGCCTATGACGTTCAGCTAATAGTTTGCAAACTCAGTGGTCTAAAGAACATGGCAGTACTCTGCAATTCTTCCAGAGCTCAAGGACAGATATGCAAATCTGTTCCCAAGAATCTCATGGTTCCCAAGGCAGTTATGCAAAGTAAACTCTGATAATGATTGCTTTGGCTTTGGCTCTTTCTTTTGTTTTTCTGCCCTGCAAACCGATTCATCTGTACCATTTTTCTAGGTTCCACATATATGCGTTAATATACAATATTTGTTTATCTCTTTCTGACTTACTTCACTCTGTATGACAGTCTCTAGATCCATCCATGTCTCAACAAATGACCCAATTTCATTCCTTTTTATGGCTGAGTAATATTCCATTGTATATATGTACCACATCTTCTTTACCCATTCGTCTGTCGATGGGCATTTAGGTTGCTTCCGTGACCTGGCTATTGTAAATAGTGCTTCATTGAACATTGGGGTGCATGTGTCTTTTTGAATTACGGTTTTCTCTGGGTATATGCCCAGTAATGGGATTGCTGGGTCATATGGAAATTCTATTTTTAGTTTTTTAAGGAGCCTCCATACTATTCTCCATAGTGGCTGTATCAATTTACATTCCCACCAACAGTGCAAGAGGGTTCCCTTTTCTCCACACCCTCTCCAGCATTTGTTGTTTGTAGATTTTCTGATGATGCCCATTCTAACTGGTGTGAGGTGATAACCTCATTGTAGTTTTGATTTGCATTTCTCTAATAATTAGTGATGTTGAGCAGCTTTTCATGTGCTTCTTGGCCATCTGTATGTCTTCTTTGGAGAAATGTCTATTTAGGTCTTCTGCCCATTTTTGGATTGGGTTGTTTGTTTTTTTTAATATTGAGCTGCATGAGCTCTATATATTTTGGAGATTAGTCCTTTGTCCGTTGATTCGTTTGGATATATTTTCTCCCATTCTGAGGGTTGTCTTTTCGTCTTGTTTATGGTTTCCTTTGCTTTGCAAAAGCTTTTAAGTTTCATTAGGTCCGATTTGTTTATTTTTGTTTTTATTTCCATTACTCTAGGAGGTGGATCAAAAAAGATCTTGTTGTGATTTATGTCAAAGAGTGTTCTTCCTATGTTTTCCTCTAAAAGTTTTATAGTGTCCAGTCTTACATTTAGGTCCCTAATCCATTTTGAGGTTATTTTTGTGTATGGTGTTAGGGAGTGTTCTAATTTCATTCTTTTACATGTAGCTGTCCAGTTTTCCCAACACCACTTATTGAAGAGACTGTCTTTTCTCCATTGTGTATCCTTGCCTGCTTTGTCATAGATTAGTTGACCATAGGTGCGTGGGTGTATCTCTGGGCTTTCTATCTTGTTCCATTAATCTATATTTCTGTTTTTGTGCCAGTACCATATTGTCTTGATTACTGTAGCTTTGCAGTAGAGTCTGAAGTCAGGGAGTCTGATTCCTCCAGCTCCATTTTTTCCCTCAAGATTGCTTTGGCTATTGAGGGTCTTTTGTGTCTCCATACAAATTTTAAGACTTTTTGTTCTAGTTCTGTAAAAATGCCATTGGTAATTTGATAGGGATTGCATTGAATCTGTAGATTGCTTTGGGTAGTATAGTCATTTTCCCAATATTGATTCTTCCAATCCAAGAACATGGTATATCTCTCCATCTCTTGATATCATCTTTAATTTCTTTCATCAGTGTCTTATAGTTTTCTGCATACAGGTCCTTTGTCTCTCTAGGTAGGCTTATTCCTAGGTATTTTACTCTTTTTGTGGCAATGGTAAATGGGAGTGTTTCCTTAATTTCTCTTTCAGATTTTTCATCATTAGTGTACAGGAATGCAAGAGATTTCTGGGCATTAATTTTGTATCCTGCAACTTTACCAAATTCATTGATTAGCTCTAGTATTTTCTGGTGGCATTTTTAGGATTCTCTATGTATAGTATCATGTCATCTGCAAACAGTGACAGTTTTACTTCTTCTTTTCCAATTTGTATTCCTTTTATTTCTTTTTCGTTTTTGATTGCCGTGGCTAGGACTTCCAAAACTATGTTGAATAATAGTGTTGAGAGTGGACATCCTTGTCTCGTTCCTGATCTTAGAGGAAATGCTTTCAGTTTTTCACCATTGAGAATGATGTTTGCTGTGGGTTTGTCATACATGGCCTTTATTATGTTGCGGTAGCTTCCCTCTATGCCCACTTTCTGGAGAGTTTTTTATCATAAATGGGTGTTGAATTTTGTCAAAAGCTATTTCTGCATCTATTGAGCTGATCATATGGTTTTTCTTCTTCACTTTGTTAATGTGGTGTATCACATTGATTGATTTGCGTATACTGAAGAATCCTTGCATCTCTGGGATAAATCCCACTTGATCATGGTGTATGATCCTTTTAATGTGTTGTTGGATTCTGTTTGCTAGTATTTTGTTGAGGATTTTTGCATCTACATTCATCAGGGATATTGGTCTGTAATGTTCTTTTTTTGTAGTATCTTTGTCTGGTTTTGGTATCAGGGTGATGGTGGCCTCATAGAATGAGTTTGGGAGTATTTCTTCCTCTGCAATTGTTTGGAAGAGTTGAGAAGGATAGGTGTTAGCTCTTCTCTAAATGTTTGATAGAATTCACCTGTGAAGCCATCTGGTCCTGGACTTTTGTTTGTTGGAAGATTTTTAATCACAGTTTCAATTTCATTACTTGTGATTGGTCTGTTCATATTTTCTATTTCTTCCTGGTTCAGTCTTGGAAGGTTATATCTTTCCAAGAATTTGTCCATTTCTTACAGGTTGTCCATTTTATTCACATAGAGTTGCTTGTAGTAGTCTCTTAGGATGCTGTGTATTTCTGCGGTGTCTGTTGTAACTTCTCCATTTTCATTTCTAATTTTATTGATTTGAGTCCTCTCCCTCTTTTTCTTGATGAGTCTGGCTAATGCTGTATCAATTTTGTTTATCTTCTCAAAGAACCAGCTTTTAGTTTTATTGATCTTTGCTACTGTTTTCTTTGTTTCTATTTCATTTATTTCTGCTCTGATCTTTATGATTTCTTTCCTTCTGCTAACTTTGGGTTTTGTTTGTTCTTCTTTCTCTAGTTCCTTTAGGTGTAAGGTTAGATTGTTTATTTGAGATTTTTCTTGTTTCTTGAGGTAGGCTTGTATAGCTATAAACTTCCCTCTTAGAACTGCTTTTGCTGCATCCCATAGGTTTTGGATCGTCGTGTGTTCACTGTCACTTGTCTCTAGGTATTTTTTGATTTCCTCTTTGATTTCTTCAGTGATCTCTTGGTTATTTAGTAATGTATGGTTTAGCCTCCATGTGTTTGTGTTTCTTACATTTTTTTCCCCTGTAATTCATTTCTAATCTCATAGCGTTGTGGTCAGAAAAGATGCTTGATATGATTTCAGTTTTCTTAAATTTACTGAGGCTTGATTTGTGAGCCGAGATGTGATGTATCCTGGAGAATGTTCTGTGCGCACTTGAGAAGAAAGTGTAGTCTGCTGTTTTTGGATGGAATGTCCTATAAATATCAATTAAATCTACCTGGTCTATTGTGTCATTTAAAGCTTCTCTTTCTTTATTTATTTTCATTTTGGATGATCTGTCCATTGGTGTAAGTGAGGTGTTAAAGTCCCCCACTATTATTGTGTTATTGTCGATTTCCTCTTTTATAGCTGTTAGCAGTTGCCTTATGTATTGAGGTGCTCCTATGTTGGGTGTATATATATTTATAATTGTTATATCTTCTTCTTGGATTGATCCCTTGATCATTATGTAGTGTCCTTCCTTGTCTCTTGTAACATTCTTTATTTTAAAGTCTATTTTATCTGATATGAGTATTGCTACTCCAGCTTTCTTTTGATTTCCATTTGCATGGAATATCTTTTTCTATCCCCTCACTTTGAGTCTGTATGTGTCCCTAGGTCTGAAGTGGGTCTCTTGTAGACAGCATATAGATGGGTCTTGTTTTTGTATCCATTCAGCAGCCTGTGTCTTTTGGTTGGCGCATTTAATCTATTCACATTTAAGGTAATTATCGATATGTATGTTCCTATGATCATTTTCTGAATTGTTTTGGGTTTGTTTTTGTAGGTCCTTTTCGTCTCTTGTGTTTCCCACTTAGAGAAGTTCCTTTAGCATTTGTTGTAGAGCTGGTTTGGTGGTGCTGAATTCTCTTAGCTTTTGCTTGTCTGTAAAGCTTTTGATTTCTCCTTCGAATCTGAATGAGGTCCTTGCCGGGTAGAGTAATCTTGATTGTAGGTTCTTCCCTTTCATCACTTTGAGTATATCATGCCACTCCCTTCTGACTTGTAGAGCTTCTGCTGAGAAATCAGCTGTTAACCTTATGGGAGTTCCCTTGTATGTTATTTGTCATTTTTCCCTTGCTGCTTTCAATAATTTTTCTTTGCCTTTAATATTTGCCAATTTGATTACTATGTGTCTCAGCATGTTTCTCCTTGGGTTTATCCTGTATGCATCTCTCTGCACTTCCTGGACTTTGGTGGCTATTTCCTTTCCCATGTTAGGGAAGTTTTCGACTATAATCTCTTCAAATACTTTCTTTGGTGCTTTCTCTCTCTCTTCTCCTTCTGGGACCCCTATAATGCGAATGTTGTTGCATTTAATGTTGTCCCAGAGGTCTCTTAGGCTGTCTTCATTTCTTTTCATTCTTTTTTCTTTATTCTGTTCCGCAGGAGTGAATTCCACCATTCTGTCTTCCAGGTGACTTATCCGTTCTTCTGCCTCAGTTATTCTGCTATTGATTCCTTCTAGTGTAGTTTTCATTTCAGTTATTGTATTGTTCATCTCTGTTTGTTTGTTCTTTAATTCTTCTAGGTGTTCTTTAATTCTTCTAAGTATTTGTTCTTTAATTCTTCTAGGTCTTTTTTAAACATTTCTTGCATCTTCTCGATCTTTGCCTCCATTCTTTCTCCGAGGTCCTGGATCATCTTCACTATCATTATTCTGAATTCTTTTTCTGGAAGCTTGCCTATCTCCATTTCATTTAGTTGTTTTTCTGGGGTTTTATCTTGTTCCTTCATCTGGTACATAGCCCTCTGCCTTTTCATCTTGTCTATCTTTCTGTGAATGTGGTTTTTGTTCCACAGGCTGCAGGTTTATAGTTCTTCTTGCTTCTGCTGTCTGCCCTCTGGTCTAGCTCTTTCAAATATCAGTGTGGATTTAGAAAAGGACTGGGGGTAGGCTGCTACAGTTACTGTCATCTCAGCTCCCTTTTCTGGTTGCTAATTTCTTCCATCTCTAACTAAGAGATAGGACCAGAGTTGAGAATTACAAACTCCACGGTAACACACTGAATTCAGAAAGTAGGTGCTGGTTGAATTTAATAGAATGGAGTGTCATTGCAGTAAATCTCCCTTGGGACAAAGAAAGAAAGTGGTTGCCTTGAGAAGAGAGAGGTGTCTGCTCTTTGAGGCATGTCCTATGTGTTTGTGATTCTGCTGTTTATAAAGAAGCCAAGATGTTGGCAAAAAGAACTGATGGTGTCTCTGCTCGGCTGCATTCGGTGAAAATGAATCTTCAAGAAGAGGCTCCAAGTATATGACTCTTCTCGAATCTGCATAAGGAGGCTCCAAGTATATGAATCTTCTCTTGGGATGCCTGAAAACTTGTGCAGCATGCCAGAGGAATACAAAGCACTGACTTTTAAAAGCTAAACCTTTTTTTAAAAAATTCCCATTCTTTCATGCAAAATTAATAGTTTTTCTCACCTGATCATTTCATCCACAACAGGGAAAATTTGTTTTCTGTTAGAACATGAAAGCTAGTGAGAGCAGAGCACATTACAGAAATAAAGACACTGCACAGCGCCTGAGTAACAGTGAAAGGAACTCCCAGGCTGTTTATAAAACATCTTAAACTAGTTTTACCTCAGAGTCATAATTTCTGCAAAATGCATCCCTACTGGGTAGGGACTAATAAGCCTAAGGACATGTAATCATGTACACTGTTTAAAGAGCTGTGTAAACAGGTGTTCCATGGTGTTCTCACTAACTTATTTCCATCAGCTTACGAAAATAGCTGTTGATCAAGGTAGTCTCCAGGTACTGAACTGATAAAGCAGAATTTCAGACAATAATTAGGTATGGTGAAAAGAAACCCTGAAGATTTAGTATTGCTTCATATATACTAAGTGCCTAATAAAAGTTAAACATTGTTATTAAAGATGTTGTTGTTGTTTTTTAATTAGAGGGGCCATCGGCACCGCAACTGAGGCCATCACTTCTCTCTTGGAGTTGGCTTTCTTCTGATTTTTCTCTGTAAAGAGGTGAAGTCTCCCTCCTTGGGCTGTCAGTGGCTGGATAGCACTATGCTCCCTTACTGTGTCCTTTTCACAGAAACGCTCTGGTGGGTGCCTCATATGAAGCTTTTCCTTCCTTTTTCTTCCTGAATCCTCTGGGATGGGTGGCTTGGGAAGAGGAAGCCATACAGGCACCATCCATGTGATTTAAACAAATTTTTTAAAAATGTTTTAAGTAACAATGCCTAATGTCTCAAGACGAATTAAGGAGACATTTCTATCAGTGTTTTGTAAACTTAAACAGACCAAATAGATTGGATTAGTTTTGATTAACTGAATTAACCTTTAAGAGTTTGTAAATTTATGTTAACATTTGGCTAATTCACCTTTGGTCATGAGATGAACTTTGAAGAACTTCTCTGGGCTGCTAAATTTTATGAGATAAGAATAAAAGTAGCACAACTTTCCCACTAGTTTATAAAAAATAAAACCCCACCAACTATGTTCAAATTAATATATAAATTGTTATTATATTTAATTTTCTTATCTACTTAAAAGACAGTGGCAGGCTTCCCTGGTGGCGCAGTGGTTGGGAATCTGCCTGCCAATGCAGGGGACACGGGTTCAAGCCCTGGTCCAGGAAGATCCCACATGCTGCGGAGCAGCTGGGCCCATGCGCCACAGCTACTGAGCCTGCGCTCTAGAGCCTGCGGGCCACAACTACTGAAGCCTGTGTGCCTAGATCCCATGCTCTGCAACAAGAGAAGCCACCGCAGTGAGAAGCCCGCACACTGCAACGAAGAGTAGCCCCTGCTACTAGAGAAAGCCCATGCACAGCAATGAAGACCCAATGCAGCCAAAAAATAAATAAGTAAATAAATTAAATTTAAAAAAAAAAGACAGTGGCTTACCATGATGAGCCAAACAGGAAACATATGGCTGAGAAATAGCTATTTTTAAAATCAGGTTTGCCTTTCTTTAAGTTTTTAAGGTTATAGCTGCTTTCCCCTTTCCTTGGTAATTAAATCTGAGTCCAAAGTAGAGTTATAATTTGGTGAATAATTTTCTAATTTATAGAAGTTCAATATTATTCTTAAAATTTTATATGAAAATTGTCTTATAAGGTGACTGTGAGACTTGGGTTGCTTGTAACAGAACCAGTTTGCTTGAAGCATTCTGGTTTATGCCTCTTGTCTAGGTGTATCATTAATAGCACTCTCTTCACTTTCAAAAGTGTCCTGGTTTGGACAATAAATTTTATAGTCACCATATTTATCCGTCACTGGTAGATAAAACTCTAAACCAGTATCCACACCAACGATCACATCAACAACAGTATTTATAGAGTAGCAAAGAGGGAACTATTTTAAGCTGGACCATAAATGAAGAATAGCTTTAAGGTCAGTCAGAGGAGGATAATGAAAGATCAGTTTATCTGCTTTGGGTGATGTGAGTTATGGGGACTAAGCAATAGGTTGGATTACTGGGATCCAACCATGAATCTGAACTCTTTGAAAGCCATGGAGGGTCTGGGTTGGTACAGTAAAAAAATGGGGAGTTATTGAAGCTTTATGAGCAGATATGTGATAGATTAAAAACCACTATAAGAAAGTTAGTATAGCAGCAGCATGTGAAAAAGGTTGGAATAGTAAATGATATCATTCCTAGACCATAACTACTGAAAAGGGAGCCTAGTAGGTACTCTAAAAGGCAGACTTAAAGCAATAAGCAAGCAAAATAGCTGGTATACCACCCAAAGGAGTCATCATTCTAAAAAGGAATGGTAAGAGGTATATAATAGTTACAAAAACAGTAATATGGAACCTGAGTAGAAATGAGATTGGAATGGGGAACTTGGATAACCTGGTAATTCCCTAAGCCTACTAGTATATAGCTTCAGTGGTCTTTTTCATGGTTCTTGTGGTTAAAGATAAGGTTGTGTCTTGAGGATTTAGCTCAGGATCTAAATAAGTGATCCCTCCCCTTATCACTAGTTATTATATAAGGCCATATTTGAGACATATTGGTGTTTAAGCATTAAAAGAGTTGTGAATACTTTAAGGTTGAAATCAAATGGAATTTTACTTCATAAGGGGGTTAAAACAGCTATAGAATTAAGAAAGATGTAAATAAAATCATGGATATCTAGATGGAATTTTTGAAGGTTCATTTAGTATGCTCAGGAGACAACTTAATCTTTTGAGTTCAACATCATGGAAAACCATAATGACACTCTCCGACAAATAATACTATGATGTTTGACAGAGACAGTATACACAGATCAATATTACTTTGTCCTCACTCAGGATTTATTTCTTATATTAAGAAATTGTCTACTACTTGTGTAAGATGTCAAAAACCAGGGAAGACAAGGATGATCTAACTATACATACCAAATATAAGTTTCCCAGATAATCCTTCATCTATTTTAAATTGGTAAGTGCTTCAATTTTCATAATCCACCAATATCTCTATCACTTATTTTCTTTCTTCTTTAAGTATCTCATCTTTTATCTTTACTAGCTTAGAGCTAAGCAGTAGTAAACCTTTTGGAAGGTGGACTCAAAGAATATACTAAAGGGCAAAGAAGGAATTACCTACTTCCATGTGGTTTATATAAACCTCTTAAAAATCTCAGGTGACATTTCAGGAACTTGTTATGTATGTAGGCAGAAATGGTGAGGCACAAATACATCAGAGTTACTGAAGGATAATGTCTCTAATGTGGACAGTAGATCTTCCTTAATATATGGCTTTGCAGTTGTAAATCATGAATGAGTTCACTATTTTTTATAATAGTAATAATAGTCTTGGTTAAGCACTGAACCAATACTTATTAATAATCAGTGATCAGACTTCATATAGCTTTTATAATATGTTTAAAGACTCAAAAGAAATCATGTCTATAGGATTAAAGGTAAGTATGATAACAATGTCTCAACTAGGAAAGAATAGCAATAAAGCGATAGAAATTATTTAAAAAATAGAGATTTTGGATTTGAAAAGTGCAATCATTGAAATGGAAAAATTCATTAGAGGAGCTCAGCAGCTTATGTGAAATGCCAAAAGAAAGAGTCAGAGAACTTGAAGATAGTTCAGTTGAAATTATCTAGTCTGAGGAACAGAAAGAAAGAAGAATGAAGAAAAATAAACATCTTCAGACACCTGTGGGGCTCCATCAAGCATACCAAAATAGGCATAATGGATGTTCCAGAAGAAGAGAGAAAAAATGTCAAGAAAAAAGTGATTCATCATGTATAAGGGATCTTCAGTAAGATTAAATGCTGACTTCTCATCAGAAACCACGGGGGCTTGAAAACAATAGGATGGCATATTTAAAATGCTGAAAGAAAAAAAAGTCAACCAAGACTTCTGTATTCAGCAAAATAATCTTTAAAAAATGGAGAATTAAAGAGATTCCCAGATCAATAAAAACTGAAGAGAATTCATTGATAGCAAACTTGTCTGACAAAAAATTAAATAGGCAGTACTTCAGTTTGAAATGAAAGGACACTAGATAGGAACCTGATTTCACACAAAGAAATATTGATCAATAAAAACTGAGAGAAAATTCAACTTAATAAAATCAGGAATGAAGGAGGGAACATCATTACCAACCTTACAGAAATAAAAATGATTATAAGAGAATACTGTAAACAACTCTGTGCCAACATATTATGTAACTTGGAGAAAATGAACAAATTCCTATGACTACTGAAACTAACTCAAGAAGAAATGAAAAATCTAAATAGATACACAACAAGTAAAATGATTTAGTTAGTAATATTAAAACTTGTCACGAAGAAAAGCTCAGCCCCAGATGGCTTCAATGAAGTCTACAAAACATTTAAAAAAGAATTAATACCCAAACCAAACTCTTCTTAAAAAAAAAAAAAAGAGAGAGAGAGAGAGAGGAGGGAACCTTTCCTAACTAATTCTCTGAGACCAGGTTTATTGTGATACGCTAAAACTAGATAAAAGTTATGAGTAAAGAAAACTACAGACCTTTTGAATATAGATGAAAAAACTGATACAAAATACTAGCAAACCAAATCTGGCACCATAAAATGGATTTTACACCATGATCAAAGGGACTTTATCCCAGGAATGCTCAGCTGGTTTAACTTTTGAAAATCAGTAGTAATACATCATATTAATAGAATAAATGACAAAAGCTGCAGAAAAAAATTTTTGACAAAAGCCAAAACCCTTTCATGATAAAAACCACTCAGCAAACTAGGAATAAATGGGAGCTTTCTTAATTTGATAAAGGGCATCTATGAAAAATACACAGCTACCACCATACCTAATACTGAAAGACTGGATGCTTTTCCACTCCAAGATCAGGAGAAGACAAGGATATCTACTCTTGCCACCTCTATGCAACATTGTATTGGAAGTTTTACCCAGGGCAATAGGCAAGGGGTCGGGTCGGGGTCGGGGGTGGGGGTGAGGGGAAGAAAAAGAAAGAAAAGGTATCAGATTTTAAGAAGTAAAACTATCTGTATTTGTAGATGACATCTTGTATATAGAAAACCCTAAGGAATTCACTAAAAAGCTATTAGAGCTAATATATGAATATAGCAATGTTGCAAGATACAGCATTGAAATAATAAATAAATTGTATTTCTATACACTAGCAATGAACAATCTGAAAATGAAACAATTAAAACAATTCTATGTATATTAGCATCAAAAAGGATAAAATACTTAGGAATAAATTTAACAAAGGGGTGTAACACTTGCACACCGAAAACTACAGAACATTGTTGAAAAAATTAAAGAAAACCTAAATAAATAGAAGGACATTCCAAGTTTATGGATTAAAGACATAATATTATTTTAGATGAACATACACCCCAAATTAATCTACAGATTCAATGCAAACGCTGTCAAAATCCCATCTGGCTTTTTTGCAGAAATTGAGAAACGATCTTCAAATTCATATGGAAATGCAAGGGACTCAGATGGCCTAAACAATATTTAAAAAGAAGAAAAAGATTTGATTACTTACATTTTCTGATTTTGAAACGTACTACCAACTACATTATCTAAGATAATATGGTGCTGGCATAAAGGAATAGTTGAATAGAATAGAATTGAGAGTGCAGAAATAATTTACATTCGTGGTGCATTGATTTTTGACAAGGGTTCTAAGATGCTTCAATTGGGGAAGAGTAATCTTTTCAACAAATGGTGCTGGAACAACTAGATATCAACATGCAAATGAATAAAATTGCACCACTAACTCACACCATACAAAAAAGAAAAAATAATCAGAGACCTAAATGTAAGAGCTAAATCCATGAAACTCTTAGAAAAAGGCAGAGAAATAATTTTTTTTTTTTTTGACTGTGAGTTACAACTGTTTCCTAGATATGACACCAAAAGCACAGGCAAGAAAAGAAAGATTACGTAATTGGACATTAATTTGGCACTTGGTAATTTGGTAAGTAGGTAAACTGGACAAATAATTCAATTTAAAAATGAGCAAAAGATTTAGTAGATATTTTTTCATAAAAGGAATACAAATCACAAGTAAGCACATGAAAAGATGCTTGATCATTAGTCATTTAGGGAAATGCAAATTAAAATTATAATGAGATACTTCATATGTAGTAGGATAGCTCTAGCTAAAAAGTTATACAGTAAAAAATGTTGATGAGGCTATGGAGAAATTGAAATCTTCATATATTGCGGATGGGAATGCAAAATGGTGCATCTACTTTGAAAAGCAGTTTAACAGTTTTTTCAAAATATTAAGCACAGAGTTATCATATGATCCAGCAATTCTACTCCTAGGTATCTACACACGAGAAATAAAAACATATATCCACATAAAGACTCGTACGTGAATATTGATAGCATCATTATTCATAATAGTCAGAAAGTGGAAATAAATTGTCTATTAACTGATGAATGGATAAGTAAAATGTGATATATCCATGCAGTGAAATATTATTTGTCAATATAAAAAGAATAAAATATTTATATATCCTATAATATGTATGAATCTTGAAAACAATATACTAAGGGAAAGTAACCAGAAATGAAAGACCGCATGTTGTGTGTGTGATTTCATTTATATGAAATGTTCAGAATGGGCAAATTTATAGAGACAGAAATTATATTAGTGGTTGCCTAGGTGGAGAGTAGAGAATTGGGGAAAGTAGAGATGACTGGTAATGTGCATGGGTCTTTTTATGGAGTGATAAAAATGTCCTAAAGTGATTGTGGTGATGGTTGTACAACTTTTTGAATATATTAAAAGCCGCTGAATTGTTTGTCTCTCTAGAGCTGCCAAGTAATGAGGTTCCAAACCCAGGGACAGGGACTTGGGGGACACAAACCACTGGTGGTACTAAAGAAAAACTAGGCTACCATTTCCTCTGAGAGATATGGCCAAGCTGAAGTTGAACACTGGCCAGAGAAAAACATGAATCCTACCTGTGTAGACATCTCAATATGAACAAAGGCCATCAGCATCAGAATCAGACAAAACCAGAGAGCTTTAAATGGGTGAACGATATGGTGTGTGAAGTATATCAAGTATTCACTTTTGTTTAAAAAACTATACTGACCTTTGGTTTTCAAAGCTTTTTCTTGGTTTTTAAGCTTGAGGCATTGCTCTTCTTGAATATAGGGCATTTGAAAGGTAGCGATGAAGTTGGTTTAGAAAAGACTAGAAGGTATAAAATTAGAATATCCGGTATTCTTGATTCTCATATTATTGGGGTATAAAACAAAATTGATTTTTCCATATTTTCCAACGTTCCATATTAAATACCTTCTTCCCTTCATACTCATACACAAGTTAAAATTCACCTCTTGCAACTAGAGCTTTGATCTTGTCTCTCTGTGAATGTGTGTGTGTGTGTGTGTGTGTGTGTGTGTGTGTGTGTGTGTGTGTGTGTGTGTGTGTAGCTGGAGGCTGGTTATGGTCTGGCTTTGAGATACCTCCAACCCTGCTCCTTTCTTTTCAGGGCTAGCTCCTTTGATGTCGGAGCAGGGACAGGAAAGAGAAAAGATACTGAAATCAAAAGATATTTTAAAATAATGGGTGCATGGCCATGCAGAGTAGCTAACCTTTAAGCTCTGGTTTAGTGTAGTCTTTTTTTCTGATGCTGATGGCTTTTGTTGATATTGAGATGTCTACACAGGTGGCATTCATGTTTTTCCCTGGCCATTGCTCAACTTTAACTTGGCCCCTATTCTCACTAAGGAAAGGGTAGCCTAGTTTTCTTTTGGCATCATCAGTGATTCATGTTCCCAAGTCCCTGTCCTTGGGTTTGGGTCCTCTTTACCAGGCAGCACTAGAGTAACTTATCCTTTAGCATCCTTTTGCTTTCATATGGTGCCATGGAACTGTTAATTATCTTTTCCAGGTACTCACAGTGCCATGGGGAACTGTGATGGAAAATGACCCCATCTTTTTCTTTCCTGTATGTTCTAACATGTCCCCTTCAAATCCTGTTGGCTTATTCTCTGGCTGAGAGATGAACACTCATCTTAATGTTCACATATGCTCCCAACTTCACAGTGCAGATGCCAAGCTCTTATGTAGGCTCTCTCATCCAGCTCTACCTTTGGGTGGCTGGATAAAGTCAGGAATGAAGGAGGGAACATCATTACCAACCTTACAGAAATAAAAATGATTATAAGAGAATACTGTAAACAACTCTGTGCCAACATATTATGTAACTTGGAGAAAATGAACAAATTCCTGTGACTACTGAAACTAACTCAAGAAGAAATGAAAAATCTAAATAGATACACAACAAGTAAAATGATTTAGTTGGTAATTTTAAAACTTGTCATGAAGAAAAGCTCAGCCCCAGATGGCTTCAATGAAGTCTACAAAACTTCATATAGTTTTCAAAACTACAAATAGTTGGACCTGCAGCTTCTCCAGCTGTGTAAGTATAAAGCCAAAGAATGATATCCCAAATTTCTACTCTTGCACACTCCGTCAATGTCAAGCCTCTCCTCCCTTACTAAGAATTAGAATGCTACTCTCCCAAGGAGAATAATACACATAGTCACCCATGTTAAGACTTGAAACCGTAAAATTCCTAGGACAAACATAAGCAGTAACATCAGTCTTAGCAATGTTTTTGTGATTCTGACTCCAAAGGTAAGGGAAACAAAAGCAAAAATAAACAAATGAGACTACATCCAACTAAAAAGCTTCTGCACAGTGAAGCAAACTATCTCAAAACGAAAAAGCAGCCTACCGAATGGAAGAAGATATTTGCAAATCATATATCTGATAAGCGGTTAATATCCAAAATATATAAAGAACTCGTACAAACAACTCAACAACAAGAAAACAAACAATGTGTGTAAAAACTGGGCAGAGGAGCTGAATAGACATTTTTCCAAAGAAGACATACAGATGGCCAACAGGTACATGAAAAGATGCTCCGCATCACTAATCATCAGGGAAATGCAAATGAAAACCGCAAGATCACCTCACACCTGTTACAATGGTTATTATCGAAAAGACAAGAAATAGAAAATGTTGTAGAGAATGTGGAGAAAAGGGAAGCCTTGTGCACTGTTGGTGGGAATGTAAATTGGTGCAGCCACTATGGAAAACATTATGGAGTTTCATTCTTAAGAAATTAAGAATGGAACTATCATACGATCCAGTTATTCCACTTTTGGGTATTTATCCGAAGAACATGAAAACATTAATTCAAAAACATATGTGCATCCCTATTTTCATTGCTGCATTATTTACAATAGCCAAGATACAGAAACAACCTCAGTGTCTATCAATGGATAAGTAGATAAAGAAGATGTGGTATATATGCACAATGAAATACCACTCAGTCATAAAAAATAAAATGAAATCTTGCCGTTTGCAACATGGTTGGACCTAGAGGATATTATGCTTAGAGAAATAAGTCAGAGTGAGAAAAACAAATACCTTATTATTTTACTTATATGTGGAATCCAAAAAATAAAACAGAGGAACAGACACAAAACAGGACAGACTCATAGATACAGAGAACAAACTGGTAGTTGCCAGAGAGGAGGGGATGGGGGAATGAGTGGAATAGGTAAGGGAGATCAAGAGGTACAAATTTCCAGTTACAAAATAAATGAGTCATGGGGATGAAATGTACAGCATGAGGAATAATAGTCAATTATATGGTAATATACTGGTATGGTGACATAATGACTAGACACATTATGGTGATCATTTTGTAATGTATAGAAATATCTAATCACTGGAACTGATTTAGTGTTGTAGGTCAATTATACTTCAATCAAAACACCAACAAGTAGTTATGAGGGTTATTTCTGATTTCTTTTATCTGTTTTAGTTCCAGGTCAACAATCAGGTCTCATATTCTTATATTATATTGTAAATCTTTTTATGTCTTACCTTCCCAACTATTTATGAGCTTTTTGAGGGCCCATGTATTATGCTTCCTTGGAGCTCCTGCAGTGCTATGCACATAGTAGGTGCTCAGTATACGTTTTTTTCTTAATGTCCTTTTTTTCTTACATGTGAATTCAAAGTATGGTACCAATTCCTATTGTATGATTCTCAAAACATTTTGTACTATTAAAAAAGAAATAATAATTCTTCAGACTATTAAAATACTGATATTAGAATATGGCATCTGCCATAAGACCCATATTGGCTTCAGTCTGTTATGTGAACTTTCCCATGCTCATTAGACACTTGAATTTAGTTTATGTGGATGAGATTAAACAGATTAACCACTTGTATGGGAATGTAGCTACTGAAAAATCCCCTTTGGCCCAAACTCGATGTACAATACTGTAAGAGTAACAGAGATGGCCAAGAGGATGATGAAAAATCACTGAGTCACTGCAAGTAATTTAATTATAAATGGAGTTTTTATTAGTAGTGTTCATGTGTGCTACCTCAGCTAACCTGACAATAAAGGTTTCACAGGCTACAATGACATCTGGAACCAAATCACATGTAGGAATTATGCAGCAGCAATAAAAGCCACTTAATTAGCATTGCAAAGAGTGTTCCAGCATTTATGAGATGTCTGCAAATTTGCATACAGATACATAATTACATAATTTGCAGCTGTTGTGTTTGTTTCATAAGACCTTGCCACTTTATTAGCAGAATATGTAAATCAGGAATTAATTCTCTTTATCTTTTTCATTCTCAGCCCTCTAAAGAGGTGTGGTAAATCATGGTGATTTGGTGCAACTCTTTTACATGGACTTCATTACCTTGTCTTAGATTGGTTTTAGAACAAAAACATATCCCGTGACTTATTTAGCAAGAGGGTATTTTGAATGATTTGTAAATACCATTTGTTAATGAATGAATATCATTTATTAGCTAACTTTGCCTTTCCGTATTCGTCTTTGAAGTCCTTTACTTGCTCTGTCACTCTAGAAATATGGCCTATTTATGTCATGCTAGTTTAAAGAGGTTAATTATATATTTGCTGTTATCTGTATCTTTCAGATAGTGGTAACTATCTCATATTCTAAATTAATGCAGTCCACCGAAATGGAAGAATCTAATAAAAATGGAATAGCATCTAGTAAGAGTTTTAGATACAGAAAGCTGAGCAGATCTCGCAGTTAAACACAGAATAGAAAAGAGGTGCACTCAATTTATTGTCAATCTTTCTGAAGGAAAGCCTAGTTGAACTAATTTAATAAATTGTGTTAGTACAATTTCATGTCGTAGAAGCATAAATTTTTATACTTCAGATCTAGAAATTGTGAAGAAAAAAAAGTCCCACCATGGCTTTGTGATTTATTATAAACTAATCAGATTAAAAAATATGCAGTTGAGTGTGCTGTGATGGCTTGAGATGGTCTAAGCTTAGGTGTAGTAAGTACAAGATACCTCAGAGAAGTCTAAGGTATCCTTTGATAGGCAGGGGACTTCTTTCTTACATCCTTGGGTACTGCAGCAAAAATTATTTCAGGACATCAGATTAGATGTAGAAATAAATAGTAGTCTTTGAGGAAAACTGCCTGGATAGGATGAGATTTCAAGATATAGACTCCATTATTCATTCATCCATTTATCTGTTTATTTAACATTTATTGAAATAGGTGTTAAGGAAGAGAAGTCTTAAGCTAGGTTATAAAACTGGGGGCTAAGGATAAGGAAGACTAATGTGTTAAGTCTGACCATAAATCTCACAAGTTAATATTCTTGGTCACTGTCAAATATGTTTTCTAAATGCCCATCTTTATGGAGTGCTGGGCTGGCTATAGTTCAATTTTTTTTTTTTTTAAGATTTATTTATTTTATTGATTGATTGATTGATTGATTGATTGCTATGTTGTGTCTTCGTTTCTGTGCTAGGGCTTTCTCTAGTTACGGCGAGCGGGGGCCACTCTTCATCGCGGTGCGCGGGCCTCTCACCATCGCGGCCTCTCGTTGCGGAGCACAGGCTCCAGACGCGCAGGCTCAGTAGCTGTGGCTCACGGGCCTAGTTACTCCGCGGCATGTGGGATCTTCCCAAACCAGGGCTCGAACCCGTGTCCCCTGCATTAGCAGGCAGATTCTTAACCACTGCGCCACCAGGGAAGCCTATAGTCAATTTTAAAAAAATAAAATTCCTAGCTTTATAGGAATTTTAATCAAAGGTAAAACCCATGTGCAAAAACTAGATTGTTAAATTAAATATAAATATATGAAACTCTGATTATATATATATTTTGTGGCTTATGGGGGGGTTCGTATTTAAACGGAGTTAAGGGAAGAAAAATCCCCATATCCTTGGATATTAGGTTTCTTAAAGTTCCTTATACACTTACCCTTGTAGAAAAGGTAATTATATGGTAAGTTCCAAGAACTCCCTGTGTTCTAGATAGGGCCTCTATGCTCATAATGGTACTGCTCAGGCCAGCTTCTACCCATCAGCTCTACATGGGATGGAGATTGGTACCATAGTGCTCGAGTCTTGTTAACTGTGGGATAGAAATTACATAGTAACATGAAAAGATGAAATATTGTCTACAAATGAATTTTGTATAAACAGGGATCTCATAAATGGAAAGGGTTTTTTTTTTTTTTTTGGTGGTTCCTTTTATTCTCTCTGTATAGGATATTTTTATTCTTTTACAGATTCTTTAGCCACGATAGTGAACGCCTGGTTGTTTAAAACTACCTGTGTGAGAAATATATAATTTGGTTGATAACAGAGAAAATAAAATAGAAAGGGTTCTGCCTTAGGCTTGCCTTAAGTTTTTGATCACTAGAATCTTTAGTAACCCTCAAACTCAGTAACATCTATCGGAAGAAAGATCTAATTCCGGTCACTTGATCTGGTAGCACAGTCTACATTCTGAAGATGGTTCACTAGTTCTAGTAGCATTGCTATGACAGGACTTTCATAGTGACTCTTCTTTGAAGAGGAAAAGGTGACCACACATAGTAATGATGGAACTTCTCCATAAGTGTATGTGCTTGTGTGATTAGCTCTTCTCCTTTCTTTCTGAATTTACCTGGAGATAATTTTTAGACTTTCGCAAATGTTGTAGAATTGCACACAAAACTAGTAACAAAAAATCCTCAGTTCTTTTTCTCAAGTGTTGAACCTTGAAATTTTTCATAGAACTGGCTGTGACAGTTTCAAGGCCGTTGCATCCAAGGCAGGTCAGCATGCTTTTCTCATCTGCCCTGTTTCTAGATTCTCATGGATTCACCTTCAGAAATGAAATATGGGTTATCTCAGTTTCTCCCCCATTCCCATTGTGCCAACTTTGTTCTTTAAGTTTTTCTTACTATGTTCGTAGAAAAGCTGAATGATTATTACTAGTAGGTCTGATACGCAGGCAAGTGGCTGAAATAAGGAGGCAGCTCAGAATTTTTCTTGGCCAGAGGCTCCTGGGTCTGCCTTGGCACCATCTATTCCAGAGGCTGAAGACTTGCCCTCTAGTGCCTTTATGTGTGCATGGGTCACATCTTTCTCTGCACTTGTTTGAACTGGGTAAAATGATTTATCTGGTCTGTAGCTTTAAAGATGTTTATAAACTTACAAACTACTGTTCTTTCTTCTTAAATATCAGAAATGGTAATAAAGATAATAAACGTTTTTCTAATAGTAAGGTGAAAAAAATAAAGAACTGTTTAGAGGATAATTTGGCAATTTTCAGCTTAAGCAATAAAAATGAATTAAAATTATGCATTAAATTATAAAAATTATTATAATGTTAATTAACAATTTCCACTCTAGCCTTAATCAAATGACTAAGTGGTTATTTCCTGAGTACAACAATGTTCCCTAGAAAGAGGTGGAAAGTATTTCGTTTATGCCAGTGCAGTTACTAAATTCTTTCTTTTCACCTATTACAGAGGAAACTGTTCTTGAATTTTATGGCTTCTATTAAGTAACTCACTGAAAAAATCAGGTCCAAAACTTATAAAGTTGGGTTTACCCCAAGGAAACAAATATATTATTAATTCATTTGATTTTGTAATAGCAAAATAGCGTATCAATAAGCTCTGATAATATGATCTTTATAGTATTTCAGAGATATCTTATTTTTATGTTTACTCTCTGACACTTTCATTGGAAGTAGTAAAAAGAACCTATAGCTTACGAAAAAATAAAGTCTTAAAAACTTACCATGGCACTAAAAAATAACCAATTTCCACGTTAAGATGGGTATTATGGAGAAGAAAAAAGTGTATCTGTTAGAGTTCTATCCAGAAACCAGAAGTCACTTCAAGTTTTTTAAACAGGATGGTATTTAATTCAGGGAATTAAATGCTTTCAAACTTTATGAAGTGCTGGGAAAGTGAAGGTGAGGGCAATCTATATGAACTCTTAGATGCACTGTTAGCTTTTAGAGAATCAAGGGGTCACAGACCCAGGGAAGAAATGCCGACAATCATATTTTTCTCCAACATTTAGGAAGGTGATTTTCAGGAGCACACTTGGAGGCCACCAGAAAAACCTCATATTTGCCACATGCCTGCATGTTTGCCTGCCATGTCCAAAGACAAGTTCAAATGGCCTCTGCCTCTCTTCTCCATTCCAAATCCTCGCAAGGGCTCCTCATAGGCAACTCCGCTAGCTGGGGATGCAGGGGATGCTGGGAGGCTGCTGAGGGGTAGGACAGGGCTGTGTGGCCACAAGATAAGTACTCTAGAATCTTCTAATAAAGTTGAGTATCTCTCAGTTTGAGGGATTTGGCATTGCTTACAGAAGGAAATGGCATAATTAAAGAAAGCAGTAACATTAACCCTGCATGGTACTGCATTCCTGGTGTAATTTAGTCAGAGAATGGGAAAGCCCACCCACCATTTCTGTAATGATAGCTCTCATTATCTGCATTTCTTATCATCCATAGAACACAGTGTTCTGTACAGCTGCTTTTCCCTGCATCTTCCCCACTCTGATTCACCTCCCCACCACATTTATTGCACTTATTACATAGGGGTGAACTTTCTGTTCTGTTTCCTAATCATTTCTTCCTTCCTTTCTCTCACTTCTACCTGCTATTTTTCCTGTTTGTATCACTTCTCACCATGGGAATTGGCTTAACAGTGTAGCTATGGTCAAGATATTTATATCCAGAAAAGACCGGTGAAATCTTATTTCATCCATTACTGGACTGATGGTTATTTTAATTGAACAATTGATGAGTTTAGCGTCTTCCCCTCTTAATTGCAGCTTGTTCCTATCTTAGCCAAATTTAGGGAAGAGCAAAGACTAAGGTGGGATATAACATCTTCTTGTTTATCCTATATGTTTTCAATTTATACTGTTGAGGCACCCACCACATCTGTCTTCTAGTTCTTTGTCTTATAGTTCCTCTACTTTTATAATCTTCATCCATGCTCTGTAAGCACCACTCACTCTTAGGCTTATACTCTGGACTTTGCTGTCACCCAGAATGGCTTAATATCTGAAATGTGTCCTGACATTTTTTCCCACTGCCTTTTACTGCCTGTATTCCCCCTCCTTACTGACTTGTTCTCTGATCTCATCTGTACCTTCAGTTTCCTCACCCCTCCTTGTCTTCTAATGTATTATTTACTTCCCTCTTGACTCTTCACAAATACTGTTTCACCTGTGTCTTGGATTATCTCAACTTAAACTTCACCATATAAAGTTAATTCCTAAAGAAGAAACAACTAGAACCCGATGCATTATAATTTTTTATATCTTGGAATCCCTAATGACTAGTCTAGTACTCACACTTAGGAAAAACCCAATTTGTTAAATGAATAAATGAACCTAACTCCTTGTTTTCTCTACTTTTATTCCTGGGATGCTGGGAAAAACATCGTATATCTCTACTTACTGACTGAATATAAATTTGTAATTTCTATCTTCAACTGGGCCCTTAATTTGTAATTAGGCTTTTTTTCTTGTTCCTAGTTGGATAGTGTCTCTGCCTAGGTTTCCTAGAAACTAGTGCTTGAGGCACATATTAGGGGCTATGCTTCAGTATGAGTGCAACCCAAGCAACGCAAAAGTGAGGGGAAAGGTGAGTCAGGCTGGGAAGGATGGACTAAAAATACAAGGGAGTTGTTACAGAGCTGGTCGCAGCCATCTCACACAGAATATCATCAGAGACTCCACGAGAGGGTACTGCCCCTGCAAACAGTCCATCCAAAGAGTAGAAAGCACCAGAACTTACCTGCTAGTAACTGTCTTCCGTTGGTCAAATTTCAGCCCATTGAGCGTCCTCTCCCTCACGATCCTGGGTTCCAGATATGCGGATGTTGAGAAAGTCCTGTGGCATCTTGCACTTTAGCATCAACCAAAAACCCTGACAAGGGAGAGAAGAGGTGCATGGCATAGGTATCAGGTGGGTGCCATCAGGTGTAGTTCATGATTGCTATGAGGCATGTGGTGTAGCCACACAGGGTGCCCCTGCATCTTGTGTTGGCAGCAGCAACTGGCTCTAGAATCAAGGCACCAGCACAATCTCTTGCCAGGGATTCTCTGGGCAGAATACAAGCCAAATGCATATACCTGGGCCAGCACATAAATTAGTCCCTTTTCTTCTCCATGGAGGTTTTCACAAGTTATTACTTTTATCAGGTAAGACAGAAGTATAGTGCATAGTATGAGTGGCACATTCATAATGGTTTGATACTGAGATTTTTTATTATTTTCAAGGACAGGATATCTTATATTTATATTTTACATTGTACTTTTATGTGAATGTGAGTGTTATGTCAAAACAACTCAACGAGTAGCTTTAGGTAGTGTTATAACATTAATTTTAATAATGACAAAGAGACTCAGAAAAGCTGAAAGTCTTGTCCAAGGTCACAGAGCTACAGTATTTTGGTAAAAAGCACTTTGAACTGGGGATCAAAAGACTTGAATTTTAATTCTAGCTCCATATCTTACCTTTATCTTATCATCATTTTTTAACCAAGGATCACCAATATCCAGACCAACCTGGAGAAATGGGCTCAGCAATCCTCTGATCTTGCAGTGGGCTCATATTAAACATGTCACTAACATTTTATGGAAGCCTGTATGTCTGCACAGATAAGATTAGGAGAGAAAGGGAATGAGAACTGTGTGGATTACTTGGCTTATGACTTCTGTGCGTTAGAATTAAGGGCAAGCCAGTTTTCTCTATTTATTTTGAAAATGTCTTTTGGTTGGAATTAAAGAAAAATCTGGTTCCCACTAAAACAAAACAAAACATAAAGAGAAAAGTTCTTTTTCTCTCTCATTTTCTTTCTTTTGACAGTGAATAATATTGGTTTTTATGTTGTAATATTTCATAGTATTAAAGGTATTATTTTATAAACATAACTCATACTGAGTGATTGCTTTGAGGCTGAAATGTGTAAATTAAGGTTAAGGACCAGGGTTTTTTCCTGCCAACAATATGGTCTTATATCAAATTTCACAACTAAATAGGCTTTCAGAAAATAACAAAGAACTGTAATCAAAAGTAACAGAATCTGCTAAACCTAGTCTGCAATCACAAACAATTCTGGTCTTAATGCTGTACAAGTAAAAAGAAATAAATGAGTGGAACATCATGAAAATGTTGGCGTCTTTCTGCCACCAGGAAATGATGTAGTTTTTATGTCTTAAAAATGTATAGCTTAGGGCTTCCCTGGTGGCGCAGTGGTTGAGAATCCGCCTGCCAATGCAGGGGACACGGGTTCGATCCCCGGTCCAGGAAGATCCCACACGCCGCGGAGCAACTAAGCCCCTGCGCCACAGCTACTGAGCCTGTGCTCTAGAGTCCGCGAGCCACAACTACTGAGCCCGTGTGCTGCAGCTACTGAAGCCCACGCACCTAGAGCCTGTGTTCCGCAATGAGAAGCCACCGCAATGAGAAGCCCACGCACTGTAACGAAGAGTAGCCCCCGCTCACCGCAACTAGAGAAAGCCCGCGTGCAGCAACGAAGACACAACACAGCCAAAAATTAAATAAATAAATAAATACATACATACATTAAAAAAAAAAAAATGTATAGCTTACTCCTTCCTGGTGCAAATAGTCAGTTAATAGCAGAGTTATCTCTGCATGTCCAAAGTAGATTGAATTAGTCCTCATTGCTCAAGTTGGATATTGTAAACCATCCATCCTGTTTGTCCTTTGGCTTCCTCACCATTTCTCTGCATTTACATCAGTATTATAGCTTAACTGGTGGTGACCTTCCACACTCAATCATATATATTGGTTATTTTACGCATTTCTTAATAATAATTTTCCAGAATACTTTTATTTCCTAGCCAAAAAATGAAGTAGCACAAAATAGCCCAGGCCACTTGCCAGCATCAAATATGGGTGTAAATTAAACTGAGTAGTTGGAAGCTAATTCAATATTTTTTTCTTGATCAAGAAAAGATAATTAGCACATCTACAAAAAGCAAGTCATTTTTATTATCTGTGAAGACTTTGCCAAAATGAATACATCATTACCTGTACAAATAAGAAAGTAGAATGCTACAGTTCATATTCTGAGCTGCAATGAGTGGGGAAGAAAAACAATTCAACCTTATCTTTTTCTTTATAATTAGCATTGCTGAAACAACTCTAAAGGCAGAACCAAAGCCGATAAATATGTAGACTGGTAACAAGTCGGGAGGAGTTTATTGTAAAAGAGAATTGTAATTATATAGGGAATATACTAAATAGGAAGACCTGTGCTTTGAAAGTGTAGAACGTTGAGCAACAGAAATCTACTGATTCTTTAATAAGAAGTAAGAGAAGGAATATAAAGCAAGGAATTCGGCTCTCTTAGAAAAACTGAGCTGCCGGGGAAGGAATATATTAGCAGCTTGACAATGAAATATGCAAAATGCACCTTTAAATTGCTGATAAAGTTCATAAGGCAAAGCTCCATAAGGAGCGGGAATCAGGACCTTTGGGATATAATCTTTGATCTTGTGCTGTTGTTTATATTCATAAAGAATCTTGGTTTTGTCATATGTAAAATTATGATAAAGTCCATGGCATTCTCTAATTTGCCAGTGGGCTATGCTCCAGGACTGTTTGGATCCTAAAGCCTAATTAGAAGGAATTGTATAGAATTTCTCTGGTTGTGTTCTGACTTGGGGGGCCAGGAACACAGAAGCACCCCTTCCTAGGTATCCAGTGACCCCCATGGCCAGGAACAGGAGCGCCTCAAGTGTTCCCCAGGTGAGTAGAGGAGGAGACCCCTACCAGTTAGGGATTGAAGATCATGGGCGGATAGGATTTTCTTCTAATGAAGAACTCTCAGGGCTATTTCTCAGTCTTGTGTCAGCTCCCTGTTTTCATCCCACTCTTCCATTTTTTCTAATAAAATAGACATGGAACTAGTTTGCTTGCTCTTCTTTTTACCACTGCTACTGCAGCTTCCAGCAATGCACTCTTTACTCCTTGACCCACTGGAGGAAAGGGTGCAGTCAGTCACCTGTCCTTCTGTTTCTGAAGAAGCCTAAGGCTCTTTTGAGATTTTATAGCATTTATTCTTTGAATGGGCTTTTTTTTGAGGACATATTATGTTCCATGCTTATGATTAGACACTAGCAACATAAAGATGAAAAGGAAGTCAGTGCCAGACAACAGATAATTAAAATAATATGTGACAGTCACTGCCTACCCATTAGGAAGCTAACTATCAGAAAAGCCAGAAAATAAAAAGCATTGGTGAGGATGTGGAAACATTGGAACCCTTGTGTGCTGCTGGTAGGGATATAAAAGTCTGTAGCCACTATGGAAAACAATATGGTGGTTCCGCAAAAAATTTTAAGTAATTACTACATGATCCAGAGGTTCCCACTCTGCATATTTATCCAAAAGAATTGAAAGCAGGGTCTCAAAGAGGTATGTGTACACTCATGTTCATAGCAGCATTATACAGTAGCCAAAAGGTAGAAGCAAACTAAGTATTCACTGATGGATGAATGAGTAAACAAAATGTATTACATACATACAGTGAAATATTAAAAAGGAATGAAATGCTGACACATGCTGCAGTTTGGATGAACCTTGAGGATATTATGCCAAGTGAATAAGCCAGTTAGAAAAAGACAAGTACTGTATGATTCCACTTACATAAACTATCTGGACGAGTCAAACGTGAAGAAACAAAGTAGAGTGCTGGTTGCTGGGTGTGGGCGGGGGGGGGGGGGGGGAAATGGGAGAACTGTTTAATGGGTATAGAATTTTAGTTTTGCAAGATGAAAAAGCTCTGGAGATTGGTTGCACAACAATGTGAATGCATTTAACACTATTAAACTGTACCCTTAAAAATGGTCAAGCTGGTAAATTTTATGTTATGTATTTCACCATAATTCAAAATAAAAATACATAACATGACACATTCTATCATAAAAGTGCGACGCGGACCGTGAGGATATAGAATGAAAATAACAACAACTGGAGGGGCTTGGGTAGCGTATGTGGAAGAGCTGACTTTTTAAGCAGTGGAGAAGACGCTCCCCAGAGAAGAGGCAGAAAGGCCTCCTGAGCAAAGGAACAAGCAGATACAGGCAAAATGTTAGAGTGTGTAAGGCCAAACCCTGCTGCTCTCTATGGCTGGGATAGAAACAAAGGAGAAAAAAAAAAAAAAAAGATGGAGAGGAAAGCGCAGGTTGTCAAGTCACCTAAAATGAATGTTTGCGTTTGGCATTAATTGGTCCCACTATTGGAAGTGAATTTCGGTCTTCTCAAACCTCTCATTAGCTTTGATGACCATATCCTCATCTGCACCAGTAAAGGAGTCACCAGTGGAAACTCAGATTGAACGAGAATAGTCCAGCATAGGCAAGATCTGCAAAGCGAAGGGTGAAGGGAGAAGAGCAGAAAAATATTATCAGTGAATACGTGATATAAAGGAGCTCTGGCTTCCTCATTCAGCCAAAAATTGCATTTCAGGCCCAGCCAGGAGGCAGGAGCCACCTGTACAAAGCAGGAGATTACTAAGAAAATATTTGTAATGTGGAGTTTTTGAAAGAAAGGGGTGCTTCTGTGAAAGTGGGAAGTTGACTAAAAGGTAACTGTCTTTTGAGACACAAAGCGTTGATCAGAAGTATGACAGGAGGTCTTTAGCAATACTGAGCTCAAGGCTGGCCCATCATTTGTTTTTCATAACAGTTCCCAAAGCATTATGGGCCCGGTGGCTGCTTTTTCCTTCCAGGCTGCACTGCTTGTTAGTCCCTTGTTTTCTTGTCTTAGAGGGCAGATTCACGCCCGTCTCATGGCTTGAGTGTGGAGCATACACCAATGCCATGTAGTAGTGGAGCCAAAGTCGCTTTTTCATAATGGATAAGGCCAAGTATTTTTCATAAACATGAGTTTTCAGGGAAATCACAGTACTGAATTTACCTTGAAATTTTAATTAAAAATATTCCATCTTAACGATTATGGGAAACGTAAGACATAATACTTTTTAGTAAATTAAGACATAAAAAATGCAATTAAAAACTGCAACCCTTTACGTATAAACAGGCTTCATTCAAAAGTCCTTAGATTTCTTATTGGCACCTTGGTGGGTATTAGTTGAGAGCCTCTGATGGGCTTTCTAGTTCGAAAGTTACATGAGTTTGTATTTCTTGTCTGGCTCAAGGGCTGACACAATTTTGTCTTTTGCTAGTTCTCTGTTCTTATCCTATTATCCTCCCCTTCCCTCACTCTGATCCAGCCACACAGGCCTCCTCCCTGTTCCTCAGACACACCAGGCATGCTTCTGTTCAGAGGCTTTGCATTAGCTGTTCCCTGTGCCTGAAACTCTGCCCTCAGATTGCTCCATGACTCACTCCCTTGCATGCCACCTTCCACATTCACCCTGTTAAAACTCTCTCTCCCTCTCTCTCTCTTTCTCACACACACACACACACACACACACACACACACACACATTCTAGGCTCTTTCCCTACTTTATTTCTAGAGCACCTATCCTCATTAAACAGACTATACTGATTTAGATGTTCTTTTTAAAATTTGTGTAATGGCTGTCTCCTTTTCTAGAACTGAATCTCCATGAGTTGGATGAGCGTATGACATATTACGTAATCTGGAATACTTTGACAGTGCAATGGTTTTTATTTATAGTTACACTAAACAACGGTTTTATGCAAACTTATGTTCATGAGGGCTGAGATTTTGACTGTTTTACCAATACTATTTTCCAGCGTCTAGTTTAGTGCATGGTGCTTAGTACATGCTCAATTAATATTGTGTTGGGTGTTGAATAGATAAATTTTGAGACCTAAGTTCAAATCTACATCATTTCTTACTTCTGATTTGTTTTCCTGACCCCCCTTCCCTCTTCTATCCATTCTTCCCGTTGCTAATTAAGCAACAAGTCACCCCACTATCTAAAAAACCCCATTATCATCCCAGTACTTAGAGTGGACCGTCCAAACTACTTAGCACAACCTGCAAATCATGCCACCATTTTGGCTTCTCCAATCACCTTTTCAGTACATTTCTTGAGAATGTACCACTCCTAAGATTCTCTGAACTTGTTCAGAAACATCCTATTGTTTCTCACGGTATCAAGCTCTTTCACACAGATGCCTTTGAACAGTGCTCTGCCTTCTGCCTAACATCACTCTTCCTCCCTTCATTTTGCAAACTCACATTAATCTTTCAAGACCTCATTCACAGGTCACCTTGTCAAGTCCTTGAGACACCCAAGTATTTTGTTTGGTGATAGAGATTTCTTCTACATTTTAAAAGAATAATCACTAGGTATCGCTCATATTTGTTGCAAGATAATTTATTTTAAAATATCTTAGGATTTTATATCTCTCCCTTGTGTGTGTGTGTGTGTGTATGTGTGTATGTGTTAAATTCATTCCGTATTCTAGTAATTGTTAGTTTGTATTTGAAGGACTTTAGTAAGAATTTCACACTCTAGAGGTGTCTATGGCAAGTAGTTCAAGTATTGTCTAACTCCACAGCAGAGAGTTTGTTAATTAGCATAGAGAATACTAGAAATAGGTTTTTTTTTCCTTGTTGAAATTAACAGTTCCCAAGATAAATAGTTAGCTAGAAAAAAATTTATGGACTTTGCTGCCACTGTGTGAATGAAGTACTGGAATCTGGCAAATTCACCAGGGTCATACCTTTAGTGTTGAGTCCAAGTTTTCAATGCCCATTTGGTCTTTTCACCCCACTCCTGCCAGGACTGCTCTGTCTAATCTAACTCAAAGGTTAGCGGATCTTGCCATTAGAATGTAACTGTGTTCCTCTTAGAGAAACCTTTCACGTCAAGTGCTTGTCAGAGTGGTTAGGACAGATTGCAGGCATCACCGAGTATTTTTTTTAAGTGCATGACTATTTTGAAGCACCTTTGCTTTTATTTTTTATTTTTTTGTTTTTTTTGGGGGGGGTTTTCTTGCAGAATACTTAGAAATGATTTATCAGTGAAAGACTTTTTCTAAATACTTATTCCATCATTCTTTTTTTTTCACATCTTTATTGGAATATAATTGCTTTACAATATTTTGTTAGTTTCTGTTGTATAACAAAGTGAATCAGCTATATGTGTACATATATCCTCACATCCCCTCCCTCTTGTGTCTCTGTCCCACCCTCCCTATCCCACCCCTCTAGGTGGTCACAAAGCAGGGAGCTGATCTCCCTGTGCCGATGCAGCTGCTTCCCGCTAGCTATCTATTTTACATTTGGTAGTGTATATATGTCAATGCTACTCTCTCGCTTTGTCCCAGCTTACCCTTCCCCCTCCCCGTGTCCTCAAGTCCATTCTCTATGTCTACATCTTTATTCCTGCCCTGCAACTAGTTTCATCAGTACCATTTTTTTTTTTTTTTTTTTTTAGATTTCATATATATATGTTAGCATATGGTATTTGTTTTTCTCTTTCTGACTTACTTCACTCTGTATGACAGACTCTAAGCACCTTTGTTTTAAATGTTTGAATTTGCATCAGGATTGGTCTGCAACTTGCCTTTAATGTAATTTTTTACCTGGTTAAAAAAATAGTTCCTACCTGCCTCCTATTGCTGGAGAAAACAGATATTTTCAAAAGATAAATAACCCCATAGATGTTAGTGAACAAATTTGCTAGGGTCAGTCTGAAGCGGTATTATAGTGACTCAATTATGTGTTGAGGTCAGGTCTTACCACTAGGCTTGTGAGCTCTTTGGAGGTGCCCATGGAGCCTGCCATATTGGTGAGCTGGCTCAGCAAATGCCTGTTGAGTGAATTAATACAGACATACCACAGAGATATTTCGGGTTCAGTTCCAGACCACCGCAATAAAGCAAATATCTCACAATGAAGCGAGTCACAGGAATTTTTTGGTTTCCCAGTGCATTTAAATTTATGTTCACACTATACTGTAGTCTATTAAGTGTGCAATAGCATTATGTCTAAAAAATAATGTACATACCTTAATTTAAAACTACTTGATTGCTAAAAAATGCATCACCTGAACCTTCAGTGAGTTGTGATTTTTTGATGGTGAAGGATTTGAAATATTTCAAGAATTACCAAAATGTGACACAGAGAGACAAAGTAAGCAAGTGCTGTTGGAAAAATGGCACCAATAGACTTGCTCAACTCAGAGTTGCCACAAACCTTCAATTTGTAAAAAACGCAATGTCTGCGAAGAACAATAAAATGAAGTGCAATAAAAGGAGGTATGCCTGTAGATGAATTATTGGACCTTTAACATTAGAAACAGTGAAAGTCAACATAACTTAAAAGACTGAAAGATAACAAAATTGGTAGGGTCACAGGGAGAGCAACCAGCAGGGTTGCCTGGGAATCAGGGGTTTCCAGGATATGAGACGTTTGTTGCTAAAACTGGGACAGTCCTGGGAAATACAGTGGATTGGTCACCCTGATATGCCTTTTTTGTTTTTATTTAAATACTTATTCATAGTAAAACATTTAAAAATATGCAAGGTAAAATTAAAGTGACTAATGATTTCTTAGTGTATATAAATTCTATGTAAAAATCTTGGAATTAAATTAAAACAGCAATTTCTGGATGTTACAAAACATTGTTTAATTTAGGTAGCCACAAATGATTTCTCACACTCTCTTATATCCTCTTGAATTGGAAGATGTTACAGATGGTTCTCATAATAAGACTGCTTTTCTTTTGTAAAGATTTTTATAGTTTTAAGGCATTTAAAAAAATGCAATTTCACCTTTACAATAAGCCTTTAAGGCAGGTAATGCAGTTAGTACATGGGAGTTACAGTGAGAATTCATCTAAGAACTTGGAAATACATGAAATGCAATTTCTCTGAAAGAGTTAAACTAATTAGGTCTCTAAGGTATAAAAAGACACAGTTTCTCCTAGGCCCAAGGTATCAGCTTCCTAACTGTAGATTAGCTATTGATAGAAATATATATTAGGAATGCTTTTACTAAAAACAAACAAAAGCCAGAATTTCACCTAAAAGTGGCCTAAAATGGCAATAAAGCCACTTAACAATCTGTCACAACAAGATGTTTAGACTGGGGAATTCCCTGGTGGTCCAGTGGTTAAGACTGCACGCTTCCACTGCAGGGGGCATGGGTTCCATCCCTGGTTCGGGAACTAAGATTCCGCAAGCCATGTGTCGTGGCCTAAAAAAAAAAAGATGTTTAGACTGACACTTCAGGGTTAGGAGTGCCTTGATGATGCTACTAAAACCCAGCTTTCTTCTAGATTTCTATTCTGCTATCTTAAGTGTTGATTTGACTCCTTGTTTCATAACCGAGTTTGTGATGCTGCAACCCCAGGTCTCATGTCTTCAGTAAAGACAGGAGGAAGGGGAAAGGATGTCCCCTACTTTGCTTGCTCCTGGTATCAAGAAGGCAAACATTGCCCTAGAAGAGCCCAGCAGTCTTCACCTTATCTGTATTGACCAGAAGTGCCAAAAAGCTATCCCTAGTTCCAAGAGAGGACTTGGAGGCAGGTATTTAGCTTCTTTACTAGGAGTAGGCTAGAGAGAATGGGTTTGGAGTTAGGTATTGTCTTAGCCAGTCAGAAACCTAGGTTTTCTGTGTAATACTGAGCAAGCCTCAACTTCGTGCGTGAAAAAGATCATTATAATTTTATAGTGGACATCTGGTCTATTGCCTGCCCAGCATCTCTTCTTTTCTTTTTAGGTATTAAGCCTTTCTCATTTTCAGTCCCTGTGGGTTGGGAGGAGCTGACCTCCACTCCTGACCAACAGGAATTCTACATGCCCCTGGCCACAGAGATGGGTTGAGGATGGATACATGTCCCTGGCCTGACCACACCTTGAACTCTTGCTGCAGCTCTCAAGGAAGAGGTGTTTTCTTCCACTTCCAAGATAAGTTTATTAAGTGGAGTGCTTGGTAGCCCGGAGTATTGGTGACCATGCTTGCTACCACACGGGGAGAACCTAACTGAGAATAAACACAGTGGAGAGAAAACAGAGTCAAGAGATAGAGACAGAGAGACAGAGACAGAGAGATACAGACAGAGAGACAGAGCAGCTATATCCTGGTGCCATTGTTTAGCCTCTGAAGGCCACCCCTGCCTGAAATTAGAAACTCCCTTTTTTTTGCATAATTACGTAAATTTCCATTTATTTGAGCTGGATTTTCTTTCATTTGCAATCCAGTCATCTTAGGGCTATTGTTAAAACTGCTATCTACCACAACATATAATCATGAATGTAAACTATCTTTATAAACTCTAAAGTGCCGTATAAAAGTGAAGGATCATTTCTCTAAAATAGAACATTCCTCCTGCAAAAAACTGTAAATCCTACCCCAGATGCATGTGACCCAAGAGAATCACAGAGTGGTAAATCCTAGCCTCGCATACAAATGAGTAATTTCTTCTCTCAGTTTTCTGGAAACACCACGTAAGAAAACTCCTATCACAGTGGCAAACAACAGGTTTCCGTAGTTGTAAAGTTACAATGACTATTTCCTACTTCGCCTGCCCTTTGGCCCTAAAAACTGGCTAAAACTCCTATCACAATTGCAAACGACAGGTTTCCGTGGTTGTAAAGTTAAAATGACTCTTTCCTACTTCGCCTGCCCTTTGGCCCTAAGAACTGGCTAAAACTCCTATCACAATGGCAAACGACAGGTTTCCGTAGTTGTAAAGTTACAATGACTCTTTCCTACTTCGCCTGCCCTTTGGCCCTAAGAACTGGCTAAAACTCCTATCACAATGGCAAACGACAGGTTTCCGTAGTTGTAAAGTTACACTGACTATTTCCTACTTCGCCTGCCCTTTGGCCCTAAGAACTGGCTAAAACTCCTATCACAATGGCAAACTACAAGTTTCCGTAGTTGTAAAGTTACAATGACTCTTTCCTACTTCGCCTGCCCTTTGGCCCTAAGAACTGGCTAAAACTCCTATCACAATGGCAAACGACAGGTTTCCGTAGTTCTAAAGTTACAATGACTCTTTCCTACTTCGCCTGCCCTTTGGCCCTAAGAACTGGCTAAAACTCCTATCACAATGGCAAACGACAGGTTTCCGTAGTTGTAAAGTTACAGTGACTATTTCCTACTTCGCCTGCCCTTTGGCCCTAAGAACTGGCTAAAACTCCTATCACAATGGCAAACGACAGGTTTCCGTAGTTGTAAAGTTACAGTGACTCTTTCCTACTTCGCCTGCCCTTTGGCCCTAAGAACTGGCTAAAACTCCTATCACAATGGCAAACGACAGGTTTCCGTAGTTGTAAAGTTACAGTGACTATTTCCTACTTCGCCTGCCCTTTGGCCCTGAGAACTGGCTAAAACTCCTATCACAATGGCAAACGACAGGTTTCCGTAGTTGTAAAGTTACAGTGACTATTTCCTACTTCGCCTGCCCTTTGGCCCTAAGAACTGGCTAAAACTCCTATCACAATGGCAAACGACAGGTTTCCGTAGTTGTAAAGTTACAGTGACTATTTCCTACTTCGCCTGCCCTTTGGCCCTAAGAACTGGCTAAAACTCCTATCACAATGGCAAACGACAGGTTTCCGTAGTTGTAAAGTTACAGTGACTATTTCCTACTTCGCCTGCCCTTTGGCCCTAAGAACTGGCTAAAACGCCTATCACAATGGCAAACGACAGGTTTCCGTAGTTGTAAAGTTACAGTGACTCTTTCCTACTTCGCCTGCCCTTTGGCCCTAAGAACTGGCTAAAACTCCTATGACAATGGCAAACGACAGGTTTCCGTAGTTGTAAAGTTACAGTGACTATTTCCTACTTCGCCTGCCCTTTGGCCCTGAGAACTGGCTAAAATTCCTATCACAATGGCAAACGAAAGGTTTCCGTAGTTGTAAAGTTACAGTGACTCTTTCCTACTTCGCCTGCCCTTTGGCCCTGAGAACTGGCTAAAACTCCTATCACAATGGCAAACGAAAGGTTTCCGTAGTTGTAAAGTTACAGTGACTATTTCCTACTTCGCCTGCCCTTTGGCCCTAAGAACTGGCTAAAACTCCTATCACAATGGCAAACGACAGGTTTCCGTAGTTGTAAAGTTACAGTGACTATTTCCTACTTCGCCTGCCCTTTGGCCCTAAGAACTGGCTAAAACTCCTATCACAATGGCAAACGACAGGTTTCCGTAGTTGTAAAGTTACACTGACTATTTCCTACTTCGCCTGCCCTTTGGCCCTAAGAACTGGCTAAAACTCCTATCACAATGGCAAACGACAGGTTTCCGTAGTTGTAAAGTTACAGTGACTATTTCCTACTTCGCCTGCCCTTTGGCCCTACGAACTGGCTAAAACGCCTATCACAATGGCAAACGACAGTTTTCCGTAGTTGTAAAGTTACAGTGACTATTTCCTACTTCGCCTGCCCTTTGGCCCTAAGAACTGGCTAAAACGCCTATCACAATGGCAAACGACAGGTTTCCGTAGTTGTAAAGTTACAGTGACTATTTCCTACTTCGCCTGCCCTTTGGCCCTAAGAACTGGCTAAAACTCCTATCACAATGGCAAATGACAGGTTTCCGTAGTTGTAAAGTTACAGTGACTATTTCCTACTTCGCCTGCCCTTTGGCCCTAAGAACTGGCTAAAACTCCTATCACAATGGCAAAAGACAGGTTTCCGTAGTTGTAAAGTTACAGTGACTCTTTCCTACTTCGCCTTCCCTTTGGCCCTAAAACTGGCTAAAACTCCTATCACAATGACAAACGACAGGTTTCCGAACTTGTAAAGTTACAGTGACTATTTCCTACTTCGCCTTCCTTTTGGCCCTAAGAACTGGCTAAAACTCCTATCACAATGGCAAACGACAGGTTTCCGTAGTTGTAAAATTACAGTGACTCTTTCCTACTTCGCCTGCCCTTTGGCCCTAAGAACTGGCTAAAATTCCTATCACAATGGCAAACGACAGGTTTCCGTAGTTGTAAAGTTACAGTGACTCTTTCCTACTTCGCCTGCCCTTTGGCCCTAAGAACTGACTAAACCTCCTATCACAATGGCAAACGACAGGTTTCCGTAGTTGTAAAGTTACAGTGACTATTTCCTACTTCGCCTGCCCTTTGGCCCTAAAAACTGGCTAAAACTCCTATCACAATAGCAAACGACAGGTTTCCGTAGTTGTAAAGTTACAGTGACTCTTTCCTACTTCGCCTGCCCTTTGGCCCTAAGAACTGGCTAAAACTACTATCAAAATGGCAGACGACAGGTTTCCGTATTTGTAAAGTTACAGTGATTCTTTCCTACTTCGCCTGCCCTTTGGCCCTAAGAACTGGCTAAACCTCCTATCACAATGGCAGACGACAGGTTTCCGTAGTTGTAATGTTACAGTGACTATTTCCTACTTCGCCTGCCCTTTGACCCTAAGAACTGGCTAAAACTCCTATCACAATGGCAGACGACAGGTTTGCGTAGGTGTAAAGTTTCAGTGACTATTTCCTACTTCGCCTGCCCTTTGGCCCTAAGAACTGGCTAAAACTCCTATCACAATGGCAGACGACAGGTTTCCGTAGTTGTAAAGTTACAGTGACTCTTTCCTACTTCGCCTGCCCTTTGGCCCTAAGAACTGGCTAAAACTCCTATCACAATGGCAAACGACAGGTTTCCGTAGTTGTAAAGTTACAGTGACTCTTTCCTACTTCACCTGCCCTTTGGCCCTAAGAACTGGCTAAAACTCCTATCACAATGGCAAAAGACAGGTTTCCGTAGTTGTAAAGTTACAGTGACTATTTCCTACTTCGCCTGCCCTTTGGCCCTAAGAACTGGCTAAAACTCCTATCACAATGGCAAACGACAGGTTTCCGTAGTTGTAAAGTTACAGTGACTCTTTCCTACTTCGCCTGCCCTTTGGCCCTAAGAACTGGCTAAAACTCCTATCACAATGGCAAACGACAGGTTTCCGTAGTTGTAAAGTTACAGTGACTCTTTCCTACTTCGCCTGCCCTTTGGCCCTAAGAACTGGCTAAAACGCCTATCACAATGGCAAACGACAGGTTTCTGTAGTTGTAAAGTTACAGTGACTCTTTCCTACTTCGCCTGCCCTTTGGCCCTAAGAACTGGCTAAAACTCCTATCACAATGGCAATCGACAGGTTTCCGTATTTGTAAAGTTACAATCACTATTTTCTACTTCGCCTGCCCTTTGGCCCTAAGAACTGGCTAAAACTCCTATCACAATGGCATACGACAGGTTTCCGTAGTTGTAAAGTTACAGTGACTATTTCCTACTTCGCCTGCCCTTTGGCCCTAAGAACTGGCTAAAACGCCTATCACAATGGCAGACGACAGGTTTCCGTAGTTGTAAAGTTACAGTGACTCTTTCCTACTTCGCCTGCCCTTTGGCCCTAAGAACTGGCTAAAACTCCTATCACAATGGCAAACGACAGGTTTCCGTAGTTGTATAGTTACAGTGACTATTTCCTACTTCGCCTGCCCTTTGGCCCTAAGAACTGGCTAAAACTCCTATCACAATGGCAAACGACAGGTTTCCGTAGTTGTAAAGTTACAGTGACTATTTCTTACTTCGCCTGCCCTTTGGCCCTAAGAACTGGCTAAAACTCCTATCACAATGGCAAACGACATTTTTCCGTAGTACTAAAGTTAGAGTGACTCTTTCCTACTTCGCCTGCCCTTTGGCCCTAAGAACTGGCTAAAACTCCTATCACAATGGCAAACGACAGGTTTCCGTAGTTGTAAAGTTACAGTGACTTATTCATACTTCCCCTGCCCTTTGGCCCGAAAAACTGGCTAAAACTCCTTTCACAATGGCAAACGACAGGTTTCCGTAGTTGTAAAGTTACAGTGACTCTTTCCTACTTCGCCTGCCCTTTGGCCCTGAGAACTGGCTAAAACTCCTATCACAATGGCAAACGACAGGTTTCCGTAGTTGTAAAGTTACAGTGACTCTTTCCTACTTCGCCTGCCCTTTGGCCCTGAGAACTGGCTAAAACTCCTATCACAATGGCAAACGACAGGTTTCCGTAGTTGTAAAGTTACAGTGACTCTTTCCTACTTCGCCTGCCCTTTGGCCCTGAGAACTGGCTAAAACTCCTATCACAATGGCAAACGACAGGTTTCCGTAGTTGTAAAGTTACAGTGACTCTTTCCTACTTCGCCTGCCCTTTGGCCCTGAGAACTGGCTAAAACTCCTATCACAATGGCAAACGACAGGTTTCCGTAGTTGTAAAGTTACAGTGACTCTTTCCTACTTCGCCTGCCCTTTGGCCCTGAGAACTGGCTAAAACTCCTATCACAATGGCAAACGACAGGTTTCCGTAGTTGTAAAGTTACAGTGACTCTTTCCTACTTCGCCTGCCCTTTGGCCCTGAGAACTGGCTAAAACTCCTATCACAATGGCAAACGACAGGTTTCCGTAGTTGTAAAGTTACAGTGACTCTTTCCTACTTCGCCTGCCCTTTGGCCCTGAGAACTGGCTAAAACTCCTATCACAATGGCAAACGACAGGTTTCCGTAGTTGTAAAGTTACAGTGACTCTTTCCTACTTCGCCTGCCCTTTGGCCCTGAGAACTGGCTAAAACTCCTATCACTATGGCAAACGACAGGTTTCCGTAGTTGTAAAGTTACAGTGACTCTTTCCTAATTCGCCTGCCCTTTGGCCCTGAGAACTGGCTAAAACTCCTATCACAATGGCAAACGACAGGTTTCCGTAGTTGTAAAGTTACAGTGACTATTTCCTACTTCGCCTGCCCTTTGGCCCTAAGAACTGGCTAAAACTCCTATCTCAATGGCAAACGACAGGTTTCCGTAGTTGTAAAGTTACAGTGACTCTTTCCTACTTCGCCTGCCCTTTGGCCCTAAGAACTGGCTAAAACTCCTATCACAATGGCAAACGACAGGTTTCCGTAGTTGTAAAGTTACAATGACTCTTTCCTACTTCGCCTGCCCTTTGGCACTAAGAACTGGCTAAAACTCCTATCACAATGGCAAACGACAGGTTTCCGTAGTTGTAAAGTTACAGTGACTATTTCCTACTTCGCCTGCCCTTTGGCCCTAAGAACTGGCTAAAACTCCTATCACAATGGCAAACGACAGGTTTCCGTAGTTGTAAAGTTACAGTGACTATTTCCTACTTCGCCTGCCCTTTGGCCCTAAGAACTAGCTAAAACTCCTATCACAATGGCAAACGACAGGTTTCCATAGTTGTAAAGTTACAGTGACTATTTCCTACTTCGCCTGCCCTTTGGCCCTAAGAACTGGCTAAAACTCCTATCACAATGGCAAACGACAGGTTTCCGTAGTTGTAAAGTTACAGTGACTATTTCCTACTTCGCCTGCCCTTTTGCCCTAAGAACTGGCTAAAACTCCTATCACAATGGCAAACGACAGGTTTCCGTAGTTGTAAAGTTACAGTGACTATTTCCTACTTCGCCTGCCCTTTTGCCCTAAGAACTGGCTAAAACTCCTATCACAATGGCAAACGACAGGTTTCCGTAGTTGTAAAGTTACAGTGACTATTTCCTACTTCGCCTGCCCTTTGGCCCTAAGAACTGGCTAAAACTCCTATCACAATGGCAAACGACAGGTTTCCGTAGTTGTAAAGTTACAGTGACTATTTCCTACTTCGCCTGCCCTTTGGCCCTAAGAACTGGCTAAAACTCCTATCACAATGGCAAACGACAGGTTTCCGTAGTTGTAAAGTTACAGTGACTATTCCCTACTTCGCCTGCCCTTTGGCCCTAAGAACTGGCTAAAACTCCTATCACAATGGCAAACGACAGGTTTCCGTAGTTGTAAAGTTACAGTGACTATTTCCTACTTCGCCTGCCCTTTGGCCCTAAGAACTGGCTAAAACGCCTATCACAATGGCAAACGACAGGTTTCCGTAGTTGTAAAGTTACAGTGACTCTTTCCTACTTCGCCTGCCCTTTGGCCCTAAGAACTGGCTAAAACTCCTATGACAATGGCAAACGACAGGTTTCCGTAGTTGTAAAGTTACAGTGACTATTTCCTACTTCGCCTGCCCTTTGGCCCTGAGAACTGGCTAAAACTCCTATCACAATGGCAAACGAAAGGTTTCCGTAGTTGTAAAGTTACAGTGACTCTTTCCTACTTCGCCTGCCCTTTTGCCCTGAGAACTGGCTAAAACTCCTATCACAATGGCAAACGAAAGGTTTCCGTAGTTGTAAAGTTACAGTGACTATTTCCTACTTCGCCTGCCCTTTGGCCCTGAGAACTGGCTAAAACTCCTATCACAATGGCAAACGACAGGTTTCCGTAGTTGTAAAGTTACAGTGACTCTTTCCTACTTCGCCTGCCCTTTGGCCCTAAGAACTGGCTAAAACTCCTATCACAATGGCAAACGACAGGTTTCCGTAGTTGTAAAGTTACACTGACTATTTCCTACTTCGCCTGCCCTTTGGCCCTAAGAACTGGCTACAACTCCTATCACAATGGCAAACGACAGGTTTCCGTAGTTGTAAAGTTACAGTGACTATTTCCTACTTCGCCTGCCCTTTGGCCCTACGAACTGGCTAAAACGCCTATCACAATGGCAAACGACAGTTTTCCGTAGTTGTAAAGTTACAGTGACTCTTTCCTACTTCGCCTGCCCTTTGGCCCTGAGAACTGGCTAAAACTCCTATCACAATGGCAAACGACAGGTTTCCGTAGTTGTAAAGTTACAGTGACTCTTTCCTACTTCGCCTGCCCTTTGGCCCTGAGAACTGGCTAAAACTCCTATCACAATGGCAAACGACAGGTTTCCGTAGTTGTAAAGTTACAGTGACTCTTTCCTACTTCGCCTGCCCTTTGGCCCTGAGAACTGGCTAAAACTCCTATCACAATGGCAAACGACAGGTTTCCGTAGTTGTAAAGTTACAGTGACTCTTTCCTACTTCGCCTGCCCTTTGGCCCTGAGAACTGGCTAAAACTCCTATCACAATGGCAAACGACAGGTTTCCGTAGTTGTAAAGTTACAGTGACTCTTTCCTACTTCGCCTGCCCTTTGGCCCTGAGAACTGGCTAAAACTCCTATCACAATGGCAAACGACAGGTTTCCGTAGTTGTAAAGTTACAGTGACTCTTTCCTACTTCGCCTGCCCTTTGGCCCTGAGAACTGGCTAAAACTCCTATCACTATGGCAAACGACAGGTTTCCGTAGTTGTAAAGTTACAGTGACTCTTTCCTAATTCGCCTGCCCTTTGGCCCTGAGAACTGGCTAAAACTCCTATCACAATGGCAAACGACAGGTTTCCGTAGTTGTAAAGTTACAGTGACTCTTTCCTACTTCGCCTGCCCTTTGGCCCTGAGAACTGGCTAAAACTCCTATCACAATGGCAAACGACAGGTTTCCGTAGTTGTAAAGTTACAGTGACTCTTTCCTACTTCGCCTGCCCTTTGGCCCTAAGAAGTGGCTAAAACTCCTATCACAATGGCAAACGACAGGTTTCCGTAGTTGTAAAGTTACAGTGACTATTTCCTACTTCGCCTGCCCTTTGGCCCTAAGAACTGGCTAAAACTCCTATCACAATGGCAAACGACAGGTTTCCGTAGTTGTAAAGTTACAGTGACTATTTCCTACTTCGCCTGCCCTTTGGCCCTAAAAACTGGCTAAAACTCCTATCACAATGGCAAACGACAGGTTTCCATAGTTGTAAATTTACAGTGACTATTTCCTACTTCGCCTGCCCTTTGGCCCTAAGAACTGGCTAAAACTCCTATCACAATGGCAAAGGACAGGTTTCCGTAGTTGTAAAGTTACAGTGACTATTTCCTACTTCGCCTGCCCTTTGGCCCTAAGAACTGGCTAAAACTCCTATCTCAATGGCAAACGACAGGTTTCCGTAGTTGTAAAGTTACAGTGACTCTTTCCTACTTCGCCTGCCCTTTGGCCCTAAGAACTGGCTAAAACTCCTATCACAATGGCAAACGACAGGTTTCCGTAGTTGTAAAGTTACAATGACTCTTTCCTACTTCGCCTGCCCTTTGGCCCTAAGAACTGGCTAAAACTCCTATCACAATGGCAAACGACAGGTTTCCGTAGTTGTAAAGTTACAGTGACTATTTCCTACTTCGCCTGCCCTTTGGCCCTAAGAACTGGCTAAAACTCCTATCACAATGGCAAACGACAGGTTTCCGTAGTTGTAAAGTTACAGTGACTATTTCCTACTTCGCCTGCCCTTTGGCCCTAAGAACTAGCTAAAACTCCTATCACAATGGCAAACGACAGGTTTCCATAGTTGTAAAGTTACAGTGACTATTTCCTACTTCGCCTGCCCTTTGGCCCTAAGAAGTGGCTAAAACTCCTATCACAATGGCAAACGACAGGTTTCCGTAGTTGTAAAGTTACAGTGACTATTTCCTACTTCGCCTGCCCTTTTGCCCTAAGAACTGGCTAAAACTCCTATCACAATGGCAAACGACAGGTTTCCGTAGTTGTAAAGTTACAGTGACTATTTCCTACTTCGCCTACCCTTTTGCCCTAAGAACTGGCTAAAACTCCTATCACAATGGCAAACGACAGGTTTCCGTAGTTGTAAAGTTACAGTGACTATTTCCTACTTCGCCTGCCCTTTGGCCCTAAGAACTGGCTAAAACTCCTATCACAATGGCAAACGACAGGTTTCCGTAGTTGTAAAGTTACAGTGACTATTTCCTACTTCGCCTGCCCTTTGGCCCTAAGAACTGGCTAAAACTCCTATCACAATGGCAAACGACAGGTTTCCGTAGTTGTAAAGTTACAGTGACTATTCCCTACTTCGCCTGCCCTTTGGCCCTAAGAACTGGCTAAAACTCCTATCACAATGGCAAACGACAGGTTTCCGTAGTTGTAAAGTTACAGTGACTATTTCCTACTTCGCCTGCCCTTTGGCCCTAAGAACTGGCTAAAACGCCTATCACAATGGCAAACGACAGGTTTCCGTAGTTGTAAAGTTACAGTGACTCTTTCCTACTTCGCCTGCCCTTTGGCCCTAAGAACTGGCTAAAACTCCTATGACAATGGCAAACGACAGGTTTCCGTAGTTGTAAAGTTACAGTGACTATTTCCTACTTCGCCTGCCCTTTGGCCCTGAGAACTGGCTAAAACTCCTATCACAATGGCAAACGAAAGGTTTCCGTAGTTGTAAAGTTACAGTGACTCTTTCCTACTTCGCCTGCCCTTTTGCCCTGAGAACTGGCTAAAACTCCTATCACAATGGCAAACGAAAGGTTTCCGTAGTTGTAAAGTTACAGTGACTATTTCCTACTTCGCCTGCCCTTTGGCCCTGAGAACTGGCTAAAACTCCTATCACAATGGCAAACGACAGGTTTCCGTAGTTGTAAAGTTACAGTGACTCTTTCCTACTTCGCCTGCCCTTTGGCCCTAAGAACTGGCTAAAACTCCTATCACAATGGCAAACGACAGGTTTCCGTAGTTGTAAAGTTACACTGACTATTTCCTACTTCGCCTGCCCTTTGGCCCTAAGAACTGGCTACAACTCCTATCACAATGGCAAACGACAGGTTTCCGTAGTTGTAAAGTTACAGTGACTATTTCCTACTTCGCCTGCCCTTTGGCCCTACGAACTGGCTAAAACGCCTATCACAATGGCAAACGACAGTTTTCCGTAGTTGTAAAGTTACAGTGACTATTTCCTACTTCGCCTGCCCTTTGGCCCTAAGAACTGGCTAAAACGCCTATCACAATGGCAAACGACAGGTTTCCGTAGTTGTAAAGTTACAGTGACTATTTCCTACTTCGCCTGCCCTTTGGCCCTAAGAACTGGCTAAAACTCCTATCACAATGGCAAATGACAGGTTTCCGTAGTTGTAAAGTTACAGTGACTATTTCCTACTTCGCCTGCCCTTTGGCCCTAAGAACTGGCTAAAACTCCTATCACAATGGCAAAAGACAGGTTTCCGTAGTTGTAAAGTTACAGTGACTATTTCCTACTTCGCCTTCCCTTTGGCCCTAAAACTGGCTAAAACTCCTATCACAATGACAAACGACAGCTTTCCGTAGTTGTAAAGTTACAGTGACTATTTCCTACTTCGCCTTCCTTTTGGCCCTAAGAACTGGCTAAAACTCCTATCACAATGGCAAACGACAGGTTTCCGTAGTTGTAAAATTACAGTGACTCTTTCCTACTTCGCCTGCCCTTTGGCCCTGAGAACTGGCTAAAACTCCTATCACAATGGCAAACGACAGGTTTCCGTAGTTGTAAAGTTACAGTGACTCTTTCCTACTTCGCCTGCCCTTTGGCCCTAAGAAGTGGCTAAAACTCCTATCACAATGGCAAACGACAGGTTTCCGTATTTGTAAAGTTACAATAACTATTTTCTACTTCGCATGCCCTTTGGCCCTGAGAACTGGCTGAAACTCCTATCACAATGGCAGACGACAGGTTTCCGTATTTGTAAAGTTACAGTGACTCTTTCCTTCTTCGCCTGCCCTTTGGCCCTGAGAACTGGCTAAAACTCCTATCACAATGGCAGACGACAGGTTTCCGTAGTTGTAAAGTTACAGTGACTCTTTCCTACTTCGCCTGCCCTTTGGTCCTGAGAACTGGCTAAAACTCCTATCACAATGGCAAACGACAGGTTTCCGTAGTTGTAAAGTTACAGTGACTCTTTCCTACTTCGCCTGCCCTTTGGCCCTGAGAACTGGCTAAAACTCCTATCACAATGGCAAACGACAGGTTTCCGTAGTTGTAAAGTTACAGTGACTCTTTCCTACTTCGCCTGCCCTTTGGCCCTAAGAAGTGGCTAAAACTCCTATCACAATGGCAAACGACAGGTTTCCGTAGTTGTAAAGTTACAGTGACTCTTTCCTACTTCGCCTGCCCTTTGGCCCTGAGAACTGGCTAAAACTCCTATCACAATGGCAGACGACAGGTTTCCGTAGTTGTAAAGTTACAGTGACTATTTCCTACTTCGCCTGCCCTTTGGCCCTAAGAACTGGCTAAAACTCCTATCACAATGGCAGACGACAGGTTTCCGTAGTTGTAAATTTACAGTGACTATTTCCTACTTCGCCTGCCCTTTGGCCCTAAGAACTGTCTAAAACTCCTATCACAATGGCAAACGACAGGTTTCCGTATTTGTAAAGTTACAATAACTATTTTCTACTTCGCCTGCCCTTTGGCCCTAAGAACTGGCTAAAACGCCTATCACAATGGCAAACGACAGGTTTCCGTATTTGTAAAGTTACAGTGACTATTTCCTACTTCGCCTGCCCTTTGGCCCTAAGAACTGGCTAAAACTCCTATCACAATGGCAAACGACAGGTTTCCGTAGTTGTAAAGTTACAGTGACTCTTTCCTACTTCGCCTGCCCTTTGGCCCTAAGAACTGGCTAAAACTCCTATCACAATGGCAGACGACAGGTTTCCGTAGTTGTAAAGTTACAGTGACTCTTTCCTACTTCGCCTGCCCTTTGGCCCTAAGAACTGGCTGAAACTCCTATCACAATGGCAGACGACAGGTTTCCGTAGTTGTAAAGTTACAGTGACTCTTTCCTACTTCGCCTGCCCTTTGGCCCTAAGAACTGGCTGAAACTCCTATCACAATGGCAGACGACAGGTTTCCGTAGTTGTAAAGTTACAGTGACTCTTTCCTACTTCGCCTGCCCTTTGGCCCTAAGAACTGGCTAAAACTCCTATCACAATGGCAGACGACAGGTTTCCGTAGTTGTAAAGTTACAGTGACTCTTTCCTACTTCGCCTGCCCTTTGGCCCTAAGAACTGGCTAAAACTCCTATCACAATGGCAGACCTCAGGTTTCCGTAGTTGTAAAGTTACAGTGACTCTTTCCTACTTCGCCTGCCCTTTGGCCCTAAGAACTGGCTGAAACTCCTATCACAATGGCAGACGACAGGTTTCCGTAGTTGTAAAGTTACAGTGACTCTTTCCTACTTCGCCTGCCCTTTGGCCCTAAGAACTGGCTAAAACTCCTATCACAATGGCAGACGACAGGTTTCCGTAGTTGTAAAGTTACAGTGACTATTTCCTACTTCGCCTGCCCTTTGGCCCTAAGAACTGGCTAAAACTCCTATCACAATGGCAAACGACAGGTTTCCGTAGTTGTAAAGTTACAGTGACTATTTCCTACTTCGCCTGCCCTTTGGCCCTAAGAACTGGCTAAAACTCCTATCACAATGGCAAACGACAGGTTTCCGTAGTTGTAAAGTTACAGTGACTATTTCCTACTTCGCCTGCCCTTTGGCCCTAAGAACTGGCTAAAACTCCTATCACAATGGCAAAGGACAGGTTTCCGTAGTTGTAAAGTTACAGTGACTATTTCCTACTTCGCCTGCCCTTTGGCCCTAAGAACTGGCTAAATCTCCTATCACAATGGCAAACGACAGGTTTCCGTAGTTGTAAAGTTACAGTGACTCTTTCCTACTTCGCCTGCCCTTTGGCCCTAAGAACTGGCTAAAACGCCTATCACAATGGCAGACGACAGGTTTCCGTAGTTGTAAAGTTACAGTGACTCTTTCCTACTTCGCCTGCCCTTTGGCCCTAAGAACTGGCTAAAACTCCTATCACAATGGCAAACGACAGGTTTCTGTAGTTGTAAAGTTACAATGACTATTTCCTACTTCGCCTGCCCTTTGGCCCTTAGAACTGGCTAAAACTCCTATCACAATGGCAGACGACAGGTTTCCGTAGTTGTAAAGTTACAGTGACTATTTCCTACTTCGCCTGCCCTTTGGCCCTAAGAACTGGCTAAAACTCCTATCACAATGGTAGACGACAGGTTTCCGTAGTTGTAAATTTACAGTGACTATTTCCTACTTCGCCTGCCCTTTGGCCCTAAGAACTGGCTAAAACTCCTATCACAATGGCAAACGACAGGTTTCCGTATTTGTAAAGTTACAATAACTATTTTCTACTTCGCCTGCCCTTTGGCCCTAAGAACTGGCTAAAACGCCTATCACAATGGCAAACGACAGGTTTCCGTATTTGTAAAGTTACAGTGACTATTTCCTACTTCGCCTGCCCTTTGGCCCTAAGAACTGGCTAAAACTCCTATCACAATGGCAAACGACAGGTTTCCGTAGTTGTAAAGTTAGAGTGACTCTTTCCTACTTCGCCTGCCCTTTGGCCCTAAGAACTGGCTAAAACTCCTATCACAATGGCAGACGACAGGTTTCCGTAGTTGTAAAGTTACAGTGACTCTTTCCTACTTCGCCTGCCCTTTGGCCCTAAGAACTGGCTGAAACTCCTATCACAATGGCAGACGACAGGTTTCCGTAGTTGTAAAGTTACAGTGACTCTTTCCTACTTCGCCTGCCCTTTGGCCCTAAGAACTGGCTGAAACTCCTATCACAATGGCAGACGACAGGTTTCCGTAGTTGTAAAGTTACAGTGACTCTTTCCTACTTCGCCTGCCCTTTGGCCCTAAGAACTGGCTGAAACTCCTATCACAATGGCAGACGACAGGTTTCCGTAGTTGTAAAGTTACAGTGACTCTTTCCTACTTCGCCTGCCCTTTGGCCCTAAGAACTGGCTAAAACTCCTATCACAATGGCAGACGACAGGTTTCCGTAGTTGTAAAGTTACAGTGACACTTTCCTACTTCGCCTGCCCTTTGGCCCTGAGAACTGGCTGAAACTCCTATCACAATGGCAGACGACAGGTTTCCGTAGTTGTAAAGTTACAGTGACTCTTTCCTACTTCGCCTGCCCTTTGGTCCTGAGAACTGGCTAAAACTCCTATCACAATGGCAAACGACAGGTTTCCGTAGTTGTAAAGTTACAGTGACTCTTTCCTACTTCGCCTGCCCTTTGGCCCTGAGAACTGGCTAAAACTCCTATCACAATGGCAAACGACAGGTTTCCGTAGTTGTAAAGTTACAGTGACTCTTTCCTACTTCGCCTGCCCTTTGGCCCTAAGAACTGGCTAAAACTCCTATCACAATGGCAAACGACAGGTTTCCGTAGTTGTAAAGTTACAGTGACTCTTTCCTACTTCGCCTGCCCTTTGGCCCTAAGAACTGGGTAAAACGCCTATCACAATGGCAGATGACAGGTTTCCGTAGTTGTAAAGTTACAGTGACTCTTTCCTACTTCGCCTGCCCTTTGGCCCTAAGAACTGGCTAAAACTCCTATCACAATAGCAAACGACAGGTTTCTGTAGTTGTAAAGTTACAATGACTATTTCCTACTTCGCCTGCCCTTTGGCCCTTAGAACTGGCTAAAACTCCTATCACAATGGCAGACGACAGGTTTCCGTAGTTGTAAAGTTACAGTGACTGTTTCCTACTTCGCCTGCCCTTTGGCCCTAAGAACTGGCTAAAACTCCTATCACAATGGCAGACGACAGGTTTCCGTAGTTGTAAATTTACAGTGACTATTTCCTACTTCGCCTGCCCTTTGGCCCTAAGAACTGGCTAAAACTCCTATCACAATGGCAAACGACAGTTTTCCGTATTTGTAAAGTTACAATAACTATTTTCTACTTCGCCTGCCCTTTGGCCCTAAGAACTGGCTAAAACGCCTATCACAATGGCAAACGACAGGTTTCCGTATTTGTAAAGTTACAGTGACTATTTCCTACTTCGCCTTCCCTTTGGCCCTAAGAACTGGCTAAAACTCCTATCACAATGGCAGACGACAGGATTCCGTAGTTGTAAAGTTACAGTGACTATTTCTTACTTCGCCTGCCCTTTGGCCCTAAGAACTGGCTAAAACTCCTATCACAATGGCAAACGACATTTTTCCGTAGTAGTAAAGTTAGAGTGACTCTTTCCTACTTCGCCTGCCCTTTGGCCCTAAGAACTGGCTAAAACTCCTATCACAATGGCAAACGACAGGTTTCCGTAGTTGTAAAGTTACAGTGACTTATTCATACTTCCCCTGCCCTTTGGCCCGAAAAACTGGCTAAAACTCCTTTCACAATGGCAAACGACAGGTTTCCGTAGTTGTAAAGTTACAGTGACTCTTTCCTACTTCGCCTGCCCTTTGGCCCTGAGAACTGGCTAAAACTCCTATCACAATGGCAAACGACAGGTTTCCGTAGTTGTAAAGTTACAGTGACTCTTTCCTACTTCGCCTGCCCTTTGGCCCTGAGAACTGGCTAAAACTCCTATCACAATGGCAAACGACAGGTTTCCGTAGTTGTAAAGTTACAGTGACTCTTTCCTACTTCGCCTGCCCTTTGGCCCTGAGAACTGGCTAAAACTCCTATCACAATGGCAAACGACAGGTTTCCGTAGTTGTAAAGTTACAGTGACTCTTTCCTACTTCGCCTGCACTTTGGCCCTGAGAACTGGCTAAAACTCCTATCACAATGGCAAACGACAGGTTTCCGTAGTTGTAAAGTTACAGTGACTCTTTCCTACTTCGCCTGCCCTTTGGCCCTGAGAACTGGCTAAAACTCCTATCACAATGGCAAACGACAGGTTTCCGTAGTTGTAAAGTTACAGTGACTCTTTCCTACTTCGCCTGCCCTTTGGCCCTGAGAACTGGCTAAAACTCCTTTCACAATGGCAAACGACAGGTTTCCGTAGTTGTAAAGTTACAGTGACTATTTCCTACTTCGCCTGCCCTTTGGCCCTGAGAACTGGCTAAAACTCCTATCACAATGGCAAACGACAGGTTTCCGTAGTTGTAAAGTTACAGTGACACTTTCCTACTTCGCCTGCCCTTTGGCCCTGAGAACTGGCTAAAACTCCTATCACAATGGCAAACGACAGGTTTCCGTAGTTGTAAAGTTACACTGACTCTTTCCTACTTCGCCTGCCCTTTGGCCCTGAGAACTGGCTAAAACTCCTATCACAATGGCAAACGACAGGTTTCCGTAGTTGTAAAGTTACAGTGACTCTTTCCTACTTCGCCTGCCCTTTGGCCCTGAGAACTGACTAAAACTCCTATCACAATGGCAGACGACAGGTTTCCGTATTTGTAAAGTTACAGTGACTCTTTCCTACTTCGCCTGCCCTTTGGCCCTGAGAACTGGCTAAAACTCCTATCACAATGGCAGACGACAGGTTTCCGTAGTTGTAAAGTTACAGTGACTCTTTCCTACTTCGCCTGCCCTTTGGCCCTGAGAACTGGCTAAAACTCCTATCACAATGGCAGACGACAGGTTTCCGTAGTTGTAAAGTTACAGTGACTCTTTCCTACTTCGCCTGCCCTTTGGCCCTAAGAACTGGCTGAAACTCCTATCACAATGGCAGACGACAGGTGTCCGTAGTTGTAAAGTTACAGTGACTCTTTCCTACTTCGCCTGCCCTTTGGCCCTGAGAACTGGCTAAAACTCCTATCACAATGGCAGACGACAGGTTTCCGTAGTTTTAAAGTTACAGTGACTCTTTCCTACTTCGCCTGCCCTTTGGCCCTGAGAACTGGCTAAAACTCCTATCACAATGGCAGACGACAGGTTTCCGTAGTTGTAAAGTTACAGTGACTCTTTCCTACTTCGCCTGCCCTTTGGCCCTGAGAACTGGCTCAAACTCCTATCACAATGGCAGACGACAGGTTTCCGTAGTTGTAAAGTTACAGTGACTCTTTCCTACTTCGCCTGCCCTTTGGCCCTAAGAACTGGCTAAAACTCCTATCACAATGGCAGACGACAGGGTTCCGTAGTTGTAAAGTTACAGTGACTCTTTCCTACTTCGCCTGCCCTTTGGCCCTAAGAACTGGCTGAAACTCCTATCACAATGGCAGACGACAGGTTTCCGTAGTTGTAAAGTTACAGTGACTCTTTCCTACTTCGCCTGCCCTTTGGCCCTGAGAACTGGCTAAAACTCCTATCACAATGGCAGACGACAGGTTTCCGTATTTGTAAAGTTACAGTGACTCTTTCCTACTTCGCCTGCCCTTTGGCCCTGAGAACTGGCTAAAACTCCTATCACAATGGCAGACGACAGGTTTCCGTAGTTGTAAAGTTACAGTGAGTATTTCCTACTTCGCCTGCCCTTTGGCCCTTAGAACTGGCTAAAACTCCTATCACAATGGCAGACGACAGGTTTCCGTAGTTGTAAAGTTACAGTGACTCTTTCCTACTTCGCCTGCCCTTTGGCCCTGAGAACTGGCTAAAACTCCTATCACAATGGCAGACGACAGGTTTCCGTAGTTGTAAAGTTACAGTGACTCTTTCCTACTTCGCCTGCCCTTTGGCCCTGAGAACTGGCTAAAACTCCTATCACAATGGCAGACGACAGGTTTCCGTAGTTGTAAAGTTACAGTGACTCTTTCCTACTTCGCCTGCCCTTTGGCCCTAAGAACTGGCTAAAACTCCTATCACAATGGCAGACGACAGGTTTCCGTAGTTGTAAAGTTACAGTGACTCTTTCCTACTTCGCCTGCCCTTTGGCCCTAAGAACTGGCTGAAACTCCTATCACAATGGCAGACGACAGGTTTCCGTAGTTGTAAAGTTACAGTGACTCTTTCCTACTTCGCCTGCCCTTTGGCCCTGAGAACTGGCTAAAACTCCTATCACAATGGCAAACGACAGGTTTCCGTAGTTGTAAAGTTACAGTGACTCTTTCCTACTTCGCCTGCCCTTTGGCCCTGAGAACTGGCTAAAACTCCTATCACAATGGCAGACGACAGGTTTCCGTAGTTGTAAAGTTACAGTGACTCTTTCCTACTTCGCCTGCCCTTTGGCCCTAAGAACTGGCTAAAACTCCTATCACAATGGCAGACGACAGGTTTCCGTAGTTGTAAAGTTACAGTGACTCTTTCCTACTTCGCCTGCCCTTTGGCCCTAAGAACTGGTTGAATCTCCTATCACAATGGCAGACGACAGGTTTCCGTAGTTGTAAAGTTACAGTGACTCTTTCCTACTTCGCCTGCCCTTTGGCCCTGAGAACTGGCTAAAACTCCTATCACAATGGCAGACGACAGGTTTCCGTAGTTGTAAAGTTACAGTGACTCTTTCCTACTTCGCCTGCCCTTTGGCCCTGAGAACTGGCTAAAACTCCTATCACAATGGCAGACGACAGGTTTCCGTAGTTGTAAAGTTACAGTGACTCTTTCCTACTTCGCCTGCCCTTTGGCCCTGAGAACTGGCTAAAACTCCTATCACAATGGCAGACGACAGGTTTCCGTAGTTGTAAAGTTACAGTGACTCTTTCCTACTTCGCCTGCCCTTTGGCCCTAAGAACTGGCTGAAACTCCTATCACAATGGCAGACGACAGGTTTCCGTAGTTGTAAAGTTACAGTGACTCTTTCCTACTTCGCCTGCCCTTTGGCCCTGAGAACTGGCTAAAACTCCTATCACAATGGCAGACGACAGGTTTCCGTATTTGTAAAGTTACAGTGACTCTTTCCTACTTCGCCTGCCCTTTGGCCCTGAGAACTGGCTAAAACTCCTATCACAATGGCAGACGACAGGTTTCCGTAGTTGTAAAGTTACAGTGACTCTTTCCTACTTCGCCTGCCCTTTGGCCCTGAGAACTGGCTAAAACTCCTATCACAATGGCAGACGACAGGTTTCCGTAGTTGTAAAGTTACAGTGACTCTTTCCTACTTCGCCTGCCCTTTGGCCCTAAGAACTGGCTGAAACTCCTATCACAATGGCAGACGACAGGTTTCCGTAGTTGTAAAGTTACAGTGACTCTTTCCTACTTCGCCTGCCCTTTGGCCCTGAGAACTGGCTAAAACTCCTATCACAATGGCAGACGACAGGTTTCCGTAGTTTTAAAGTTACAGTGACTCTTTCCTACTTCGCCTGCCCTTTGGCCCTGAGAACTGGCTAAAACTCCTATCACAATGGCAGACGACAGGTTTCCGTAGTTGTAAAGTTACAGTGACTCTTTCCTACTTCGCCTGCCCTTTGGCCCGGAGAACTGGCTAAAACTCCTATCACAATGGCAGACGACAGGTTTCCGTAGTTGTAAAGTTACAGTGACTCTTTCCTACTTCGCCTGCCCTTTGGCCCTAAGAACTGGCTAAAACTCCTATCACAATGGCAGACGACAGGGTTCCGTAGTTGTAAAGTTACAGTGACTCTTTCCTACTTCGCCTGCCCTTTGGCCCTAAGAACTGGCTGAAACTCCTATCACAATGGCAGACGACAGGTTTCCGTAGTTGTAAAGTTACAGTGACTCTTTCCTACTTCGCCTGCCCTTTGGCCCTGAGAACTGGCTAAAACTCCTATCACAATGGCAGACGACAGGTTTCCGTATTTGTAAAGTTACAGTGACTCTTTCCTACTTCGCCTGCCCTTTGGCCCTGAGAACTGGCTAAAACTCCTATCACAATGGCAGACGACAGGTTTCCGTAGTTGTAAAGTTACAGTGAGTATTTCCTACTTCGCCTGCCCTTTGGCCCTTAGAACTGGCTAAAACTCCTATCACAATGGCAGACGACAGGTTTCCGTAGTTGTAAAGTTACAGTGACTCTTTCCTACTTCGCCTGCCCTTTGGCCCTGAGAACTGGCTAAAACTCCTATCACAATGGCAGACGACAGGTTTCCGTAGTTGTAAAGTTACAGTGACTCTTTTCTACTTCGCCTGCCCTTTGGCCCTGAGAACTGGCTAAAACTCCTATCACAATGGCAGACGACAGGTTTCCGTAGTTGTAAAGTAACAGTGACTCTTTCCTACTTCGCCTGCCCTTTGGCCCTAAGAACTGGCTAAAACTCCTATCACAATGGCAGACGACAGGTTTCCGTAGTTGTAAAGTTACAGTGACTCTTTCCTACTTCGCCTGCCCTTTGGCCCTGAGAACTGGCTAAAACTCCTATCACAATGGCAGACGACAGGTTTCCGTAGTTGTAAAGTTACAGTGACTCTTTCCTACTTCGCCTGCCCTTTGGCCCTGAGAACTGGCTAAAACTCCTATCACAATGGCAGACGACAGGTTTCCGTAGTTGTAAAGTTACAGTGACTCTTTCCTACTTCGCCTGCCCTTTGGCCCTAAGAACTGGCTAAAACTCCTATCACAATGGCAGACGACAGGGTTCCGTAGTTGTAAAGTTACAGTGACTCTTTCCTACTTCGCCTGCCCTTTGGCCCTAAGAACTGGCTGAAACTCCTATCACAATGGCAGACGACAGGTTTCCGTAGTTGTAAAGTTACAGTGACTCTTTCCTACTTCGCCTGCCCTTTGGCCCTGAGAACTGGCTAAAACTCCTATCACAATGGCAGACGACAGGTTTCCGTATTTGTAAAGTTACAGTGACTCTTTCCTACTTCGCCTGCCCTTTGGCCCTGAGAACTGGCTAAAACTCCTATCACAATGGCAGACGACAGGTTTCCGTAGTTGTAAAGTTACAGTGAGTATTTCCTACTTCGCCTGCCCTTTGGCCCTTAGAACTGGCTAAAACTCCTATCACAATGGCAGACGACAGGTTTCCGTAGTTGTAAAGTTACAGTGACTCTTTCCTACTTCGCCTGCCCTTTGGCCCTGAGAACTGGCTCAAACTCCTATCACAATGGCAGACGACAGGTTTCCGTAGTTGTAAAGTTACAGTGACTCTTTCCTACTTCGCCTGCCCTTTGGCCCTGAGAACTGGCTAAAACTCCTATCACAATGGCAGACGACAGGTTTCCGTAGTTGTAAAGTTACAGTGACTCTTTCCTACTTCGCCTGCCCTTTGGCCCTAAGAACTGGCTGAAACTCCTATCACAATGGCAGACGACAGGTTTCCGTAGTTGTAAAGTTACAGTGACTCTTTCCTACTTCGCCTGCCCTTTGGCCCTAAGAACTGGCTGAAACTCCTATCACAATGGCAGACGACAGGTTTCCGTAGTTGTAAAGTTACAGTGACTCTTTCCTACTTCGCCTGCCCTTTGGCCCTGAGAACTGGCTAAAACTCCTATCACAATGGCAAACGACAGGTTTCCGTAGTTGTAAAGTTACAGTGACTCTTTCCTACTTCGCCTGCCCTTTGGCCCTGAGAACTGGCTAAAACTCCTATCACAATGGCAGACGACAGGTTTCCGTAGTTGTAAAGTTACAGTGACTCTTTCCTACTTCGCCTGCCCTTTGGCCCTAAGAACTGGCTAAAACTCCTATCACAATGGCAGACGACAGGTTTCCGTAGTTGTAAAGTTACAGTGACTCTTTCCTACTTCGCCTGCCCTTTGGCCCTAAGAACTGGTTGAATCTCCTATCACAATGGCAGACGACAGGTTTCCGTAGTTGTAAAGTTACAGTGACTCTTTCCTACTTCGCCTGCCCTTTGGCCCTGAGAACTGGCTAAAACTCCTATCACAATGGCAGACGACAGGTTTCCGTAGTTGTAAAGTTACAGTGACTCTTTCCTACTTCGCCTGCCCTTTGGCCCTGAGAACTGGCTAAAACTCCTATCACAATGGCAGACAACAGGTTTCCGTAGTTGTAAAGTTACAGTGACTCTTTCCTACTTCGCCTGCCCTTTGGCCCTGAGAACTGGCTAAAACTCCTATCACAATGGCAGACGACAGGTTTCCGTAGTTGTAAAGTTACAGTGACTCTTTCCTACTTCGCCTGCCCTTTGGCCCTAAGAACTGGCTGAAACTCCTATCACAATGGCAGACGACAGGTTTCCGTAGTTGTAAAGTTACAGTGACTCTTTCCTACTTCGCCTGCCCTTTGGCCCTGAGAACTGGCTAAAACTCCTATCACAATGGCAGACGACAGGTTTCCGTATTTGTAAAGTTACAGTGACTCTTTCCTACTTCGCCTGCCCTTTGGCCCTGAGAACTGGCTAAAACTCCTATCACAATGGCAGACGACAGGTTTCCGTAGTTGTAAAGTTACAGTGACTCTTTCCTACTTCGCCTGCCCTTTGGCCCTGAGAACTGGCTAAAACTCCTATCACAATGGCAGACGACAGGTTTCCGTAGTTGTAAAGTTACAGTGACTCTTTCCTACTTCGCCTGCCCTTTGGCCCTAAGAACTGGCTGAAACTCCTATCACAATGGCAGACGACAGGTTTCCGTAGTTGTAAAGTTACAGTGACTCTTTCCTACTTCGCCTGCCCTTTGGCCCTGAGAACTGGCTGAAACTCCTATCACAATGGCAGACGACAGGTTTCCGTAGTTGTAAAGTTACAGTGACTCTTTCCTACTTCGCCTGCCCTTTGGCCCTGAGAACTGGCTAAAACTCCTATCACAATGGCAGACGACAGGTTTCCGTAGTTGTAAAGCTACAGTGACTCTTTCCTACTTCGCCTGCCCTTTGGCCCTGAGAACTGGCTAAAACTCCTATCACAATGGCAGACGACAGGTTTCCGTAGTTGTAAAGTTACAGTGACTCTTTCCTACTTCGCCTGCCCTTTGGCCCTAAGAACTGG